>NC_141090.1:19060902-19398402 GCF_041138505.1 Cibotium barometz | reverse complement strand
ACAGTTATCATTAGGGTACCATGAGAAGACGGGTTCATGGATTGCTAATCCAATTTTCCTGTACTGATGCGATGTCTCATCCAACGCGTAGCACTGATTGCGCACCGTTGGTTCCAGGCTAGCAAAATGTCAAGCACCAACTTGGCGCCCAAGAACTGAAAGCTTTGTCCTTACCATGCTCTCGTTTATCTCTTAAAGCCGTAACACCACATTTAAGTCAAGAGCACCCACGTGACTGCCTTAAAAGTCAAATATTACTTTTCTTAATATTACAGATAATAGCTTGTCTCACACCCTTTCAAATTTTTGCGGGGCCCACTTATCTACTACCTCGATTGGAAAATATTTGAAAAGAATTTTACTATGCAACAACACAGAATCACAGTGTGAATATACACCTAATCATCTCAAGTTGAGGGTGTAGAATGTTTGGTACATAACTATTTTATTGCTCAGGCATAAAAGTCACAACAATCTTTGCAACTCAAATTTAACCCATAAATATTCAATCGAGACTTTTTTTCAAGTAGCAGGTTCATCCAATTAGTGTCGGTGTGACACATATGTGGTGTGCATTAGCAATAGGAGTGTGTGGACAATAATTGGTCGGGGCCAAGTGTACGGTTAGAGATCAAGTCGCAACAATCTCTGCGGATCAAATTTAACCCACAAACATTCAAACTAGACATTGAGCAATCATCGATTTAGACTTTTTTATTTTAGTTGTGAAGAAAATATATTTGACAAAAAGTGATGATTTATCTATCTGTTATATCACATGTAGCAATCCATGCCTAGAACACATTTATATTATACACACATTCTTTCTAATTTTACAAGGATGGTCAAAATGAAAACAAGAGATAAGTTTCAACACATCATATAAGCCAAAAGTGTCCAAGATCCAACATTCAAGTAGATAAAAGAGGGACTACTAGCAATGTTAACAAAATAAAAAGATGTAAGAACCAAAGAAGAGACAAGCAACAATAAGATGAAAACCTTATGGTGCAACAAAACCTTGCCAACACGATTAAAATTTAGTCTTTTATTGAAAATATTATGAATGTATCTTCTAAATCATAATCAACACATGTGTGCATGTGTGTAGGCAGGTGCACTAAGAGATGCAACTGTATCCGTTGATTCATATATTTTTCATCTTTTTATGAATCGTATTGCTTGCTTAGCACCTTTCAATTATTTATGGGGCTAGTCCCATACCTTGTCTACTCCTTTCACTCGAAAATATTTCAAAAGGACTAAATACATTTTATAGCCAATAATGTAAAGGATATGACTATACACCAAAATCGAGCCTCATCAACTCAAGTTCAGATTAGTAGAATGTCCATTGCATAACTCCTTGATTGTTTTAGGAAAAAAAGATGTCATAGAAATTCGAACTAAAAATTGAGCACTTATTATTTTAGATTATTTTCTTTATGTGTGAAGGAACCATGATTGACCTAAAGAAATATTTTATCTACCTTGTTGCACCACATATGGAGAACAAAGTAATCCATGCCTATAACACATTTGAATGAAGTAGTATTATACACTCATTCTTTATAATTCTACATATACGATGGTTAAAATGTAGTCTAGAGGTAAGTTTTACCACACCATAACAAGCCAAAATTATCCAAGCTACAACATTCAAGTTGTTCAAAGAGGAGCTCTAATAGAAAAGTCTATAATTAACTGATGACTTTATGTACTTTATAATCTATCTAGCCACATCCAAGTGTGGCTTCTAGCGGGCTTGCATAAACTTACTCATAAGTCTAACAACATAGCTCAAGTCTGGCCTATTAATGGTCGTGTAGATCAACCTACCCATTATGAGTGGGGTTCTCTAAAATCTCACTTGTACCTATGGAAAGCTTTGTTTTATGCTCCAATGGCACTGAAAAAGGATTATAATCTATGATACCATAGTTGGACAATATGTCGAAGCTCTATTACCTTCATAATAACAAAATTCCATGAGGTGCTCTCGCCACCTCTATACTTAAGAAATATTGTACCTCATCCAAATCCTTCATCTCAAACTTATGCTTCAAAAGTATATATGCAGCATCACTATCACCAGTGATAATCAAGTCATCCTTCATCTCAAACTTATGCTTCAAAAGTATGTATGCAGCATCACTATCACCAGTGATAATCAAGTCATCCATATAAATTACTAATAGCATGATCCCTTTATCTATCTTTTTCACATAAAGTGAAAACTCTACATTAGATATCAGATGTCTGATGGTAACAAGATACTACCTATGATCTTGTTTGACCATGCTCTGGGTGCGTGATTTAAGGCTTTGTGTAATCTGCACATAATTTTTTTTGGGCATGCTCTGGGTGCTTGTTCCTCCATGCTCTGGCTTCCTACTTCAAAGCCTTAAAAGGCTTTGCATAACTTGTACACAAAATTTGGGTGTGCATCGCTCTTATAACCTAGTGGATACATCATGTATACTTCTTGCAGATCACTATGCAAGAAAGAACTATCTATATACATCTCATGTAAATACCAACCCTTCATAGCCATAACAATGATAGTTCTCACGGATTCCTTTCTCTCATAAGCATGCTAAATGTCTCCTCATAATTAATGCCATAGGTTGGCAAAAGTATGCTAAATATCTCCTCATATAAAACATGCTAAATGTCTCGGTAAATGTCTCCTCATAATTAATGCCATAGGTTGGCAAAAGTATGCTAAATATCTCCTCATATAAAGAATGCTAAGTGTCTCCTCATAATCAATGAAGACCATATTAGGAAGCTTGGGAAAATCCCAATTTTCATTTTGTAAGATTAAAAAATGGGGGCATGGTAAATCCTTTTAAGATTTTGTCAACACTCCCTCATGTGACATATGATTGGAAAGCTCTTAAAGAGTAGGCTGTAAATCCATATTCTTTGACAACTTTGGTATTGGTATGCTCAAGATACACCAAAAAGTAGATTGAAAAGCAAATTCCCAAAGTAATGAGAATTTTACAAACTCCCTAATATGGTCTTAATGCCATAGGTTTGCAAAAGTATGCTAAATGTATCCTCATAGTCAATGCCATAGGTCTGTGCATAACTCTTGGATACCAATCTTGCCTTATACTTACTCATCACCATCCATCCGATTTATGCTTAACCGTACACACCGACTTACATCCAATTACCTTCTTTTCCTTTAGACAAAGGCACTAACTCCCATGTTTCATTTGCATCCAATGCTAGTATCTTTTTATCCATGGCATCTTCCTATTTTTAATTTCCAGGAGTTTTTGCTCAAAACAAGTGGTCTCTAACTCTTGTATTGCTTTAATCATGTAATCATAATTATCAGAAGCAAGTCCATATCTTTGGTTTTCTATGTATACTTGATATAGTAGGTGTGTGTGAGAGTCTTCTAAGACGATATTTATTTGGTCTATGAATGTGTGTGTGTGTGAACCACCTCTTAAAGGGGTTACAATAATATCTAGATATTTGTGTGTTTGTCAAGAAGAGAATCTTTTGTACTTATATAAGTTACATTTACTTCATTGCAATTTATCTAATCAAATATATCATTAAGTCATGTTAATTATCTCTCTTCATTTTCTAGCTCTGTCTCTCTTTATCATTGTTGGTTCTCTTCCCCCCCTCACGATGAGACGGTGAGCAAAACTACCACTCCTTCTTACTAGCTCAACTACTCAAGCCTGACTCCTTTCAATGCCCCCTTCTCTTTGACATTCTCTCTCCACAGTGCTCTTGATTAAGGGAAATAATTTATGAGGTTTTATTCACAACACAGTCCATAAGAATTTGTTCACATGTCTATACCTTGGGTCTTCAATCGAGGCTTAATCACATGCATATCAGGGCATTACCATCATGGTTTTCATCATAAATATCTTTTTCAACTAGAAAATGATGGGATCATCACATCGACAAATTCTTTTTCAACTACAACTTCATCTCATGCACTTCGCCTCAAAACGTAGAACCCTAGAATTGATGTCACAAAAGGTTCCTTGCCATCTTGATCAAGGGGGATTATTTCTCCAAATCTTTTTCTAGTATTTAAGTGTGTGTGTGGGGTACTTCTTATCTCTTAGTTATATGGTTGTAGAGAAGAGAAGAATATAGAAGACAATTCAGCCATCCATCTCTCTCCCTTATGTCTTCTACTCTCGTGTGTGTGTTTTCTTGCAAGGAACTCAAGATCTCTCTCTCCCCTGTATTTGCTTTATGGTATTAGAGCTCTTGCTTGTGTGAGAGAAAATGTGGCAAGCAACAAGCAAGAACAAACAAGGAAGGAAGCGGTACATGGGTAAGAGCTCCTACTTGTGTTAGAGCAAAGGAGGAGGCAACAACAAACTAGGAAGGAAGCGGTACATGGGTAAGAGCGTCATCATCTCTTCGACTCCTCCCATTCTCTGAGTGAAACTTTTTGAGTGGGCGAGGAAAAAAAACGAGCGACACTTTCCAATGAACATGCACACAAGCAGGCTAAGGCCAGTAATGAGAACACCATAGTTGTGTAACACAAATTTAACATATATAAGAATGGATTACATCTGTTTTTTTATAGAATCTTTCCTCCACATCTAGTACACCTTAAGACTTCATCAATAAATGGAAAGTCACATGCAAATCATTACGATTCAAAATCAATTACACCATCACCAAGACATGTGTATTGTGATTGAAACATATGACAACAAATGAGAACACAACAAAGCATACGACACTTTTCCAAATTCCTTAATAACAATGCAAGTGGAAAATTTTCAAAAATGCATCAACTCTAGTGGATTACAAAAACATAATGTGGATAGGAAGGCATGGCCCACCTAGATAACTTTGGCGCAATTGCAAGGATGAATATCAGTAGAGCCCCAAAACGTGGCACATAAATTCCAAGATGGATCAGGATGGTGGCCGATAAGGAAAACAAAATTCTAGACAACAACAACCCAATGATTCACAGAACAATAAATATACACGAGCGGAAGAGGCCAGTCTAGAGGTAGAAAGAGCACAAAAAGGTTGAGGTAGTTGGCAAAGAAATCAGAGTGCAAATAGCATAGAGTTTTATTATTGTGGCAAACTAGCGAACATGGTAGAGGACTACTATAAAAATTTGACTGACATTAAAAGTGAAAAGTTGTAGCAAGGTAACTATGCATCATATAATAAACAGAGTGGTGATGTGATAGAAGTGAGCAACTATTTGTGATGCAGCAAATGCTCAGTTCCACAACATGAGATGTGTCAAGATCTCAAGATATATAGTATGTGGATTCTCACACATCTAACCACATAAACACTCATGGTGGTGAGTGGTCTAGAGACACGTAGAAAATGGAAAAACTAGGTTATGTAGAAACATGTGATGATATTGTGCATCCCATTGCACATGTTGGTAAAGTCTCATTGTCTATGTAGGATGGCAAAATGAAGGACTTGGCAAATGTACTTCATGTTCCAAGTATTACAAAGAACCTAGTTTAGATGGTTGAGCAGGGTCTCCAAGTGAGGTTTAATCCTCAAGGATGTTTTGTGGAAGACTTCAAAATTTAGTATTGTTGGTTTTGCAAAGGGTAACAAAAATGGCACGATGTTTACTTTAGATGTGAACATACCTTAGGTAAAGGCAGTGATGTTTGCGTCTGAAACACATGTCATTATAGATATTGACATATGGCACAAGCGCATTGGTCATGTGAATATACAACAACTGAATTCTATGCATACCCAAAATATTGTTGTAGGTTTGCCAAAGTTTAAGGTTGATGGTATGCATAAAGTATGTGAAGCAGGCTAACCATTCTTTCCCACATAAAAAACATGTCAATGTAAGACTATTAGATATTATACATTTAGATGTATGGGGACCGACCAAGAGTACAACAATTTCAGGTTGAACCTGTATTATGTTACATTCATTGTGTGGGTTTACTTCATAAAGGAGAAAAGTGTGGTGTTTGCTTACTTTTAGAGATTTAAAGCCTTGGTCGAGAAGGAAAATTATATGTTAATAAAATGTCTGAGATCAGGTGGTGGGGGAGGGTATTACTCCAAGAGGATAAAGTTTACATGTGCAGGTACACTTTGCAATAGAATGATGTTGCATAAAGAAAAATAGGCACATTGCAAAAGTGGCATGTGTCTTGATGGTTGAAAAGAATATGCCACATTATTTTTGGGGAGAAGCAGTAGCAACTGCTATGTACATTATGAACAGGACACCCATTATAGTTGTTTATGGTATGATGCATGAACATAAGTTTATAGGCATAAGGCTAGCTGTGTCTCACTTGAAAGTTTTTGGGTGTATTGCAGTTGTTCATAGTATGATGCATAAACAGAAGTTTATTAGCATAAGACTAGATGTGCCTCACTTGAAAGTGTTTGGGTGTATTACATATGTGCATGTTCTTGATGAAGTAAGAAAAAGGTTTGACCTAATGGAAAGATATACATCTTTGTTAGTTATGCCACGTAGCAAAAAGGTTATAGATGTTATAATCCTACCACTCATGAGATGCGAGTAAGTAGATATGTCACCAGTTGGTATGCACTAGCAATGGTGAAGGGAACAAAATATGCAAATGTAAGAAGTGATGATGCTACACCACATGTAGAGAAGTGAATCACATGTGCTTTAGGGACCTGAAGATTCCTCTAGTAGTGTATCAATTGTTAGCCCATGGTCAGGCAGGTTGACAAAAAATATAGGTGCCCATGTATCATGCAAAGGGAAGGAAAAGATAGATCAACCTTTTGTGCCTAATCTATGAGCAGGTCACTAATATGAGGATGGTGATTATAGCACCTGTGAGCAAATCCTTGATGCACAGTTTGGCATTCCATCTATGGTTACTGCTGGTGTAAGGAACCATGGTTGTTTTGAGGATAGTTGGCAGTGATCCACGTGTACCTAGGTCCATGAGGGTTAGGTACCCTATTGACTGGTTGAGATATGATGGATATAATGCCCATTCTTATGCTTAAATAGTTAAAGAAATACAGGAGTTGGAGTCCACTTGTTTTTGAGTAGGCATTGGGAAATAGGAAATGGGAAGATGCCATGAATGAGGAGATGGTAGCATTGGATGAAAATGCAACATGAAGACCATATTAGGAAGTTTGGAAAAATCCCAATTTCCATTTTGTAAGATTAAAAAATGGGGGCATAGTTTTAAGATTTTGTCAACACCCCCTCATGTGACATATCATTGGAAAGCTCTTAAAGAGTAGGCTCTAAATCCACATTCTCCGACAACTTTGGTATTGGTATGCTCAAGATACACCAAAAAGTAGATTGAAAAGCAAATTCCCAAAGTAATGGGAATTTTCCAAACTCCCTAATATGGTCTTCATGGGAGTTAGTGCCTTTGCCTAAGGAAGAGAAGGCAATTGGATGTAAGTGGGTGTATAACGTCAACCATAACACTGACGGTTCACTGAGCAGGTATAAGGAAAATTTTGTTGCCAACAAGGGCTGGCACTGATTATGAAGAGAGATTCATCCCAGTTGTAAGAATGGAAACCATGAGCTAGCTATAACTGTTGAAATATACAAGTGAATAAGGTGTGTGCGGGAACAAGCCCTTGGCGAGAGGCTATAAAAGAGAATCTGTAAATGTAAGAGAACCTGTGAAAAGGTGAGAAGTATCTACTAGGAGAGAATAAAGGGTAGCATGAGGAGATTTAGGAGGTGTGGACATATTTTGGGAAGAAGTGGAGAGAATAGCAAAAGAGGTGGAGTGAATCAAGGAGATATTAGTGGGACTAGATGCTTGGATGTAAACTCTATAAATTGAGGCATTGGCCTACTGAGAATTTTTTAGTTTTTAATTATCCATGCCTACATTAAGCTATCAATTAATTGCATCATGTCTTAATTATCATCTAATCTCTTTGTTAATGATGTTGATTCTAGCATTTGATCCACCATAGCTCATCACACTGCTGCAAATTTAACATGGTATCAAAGCCTAGCCTAGAATCCATCAACTTTATGAGCCCATTATCTTGCTAATCACTTGGTTAATTAGGATTAGTAGATTACATTTTTAACCTCTTTTTTCAACTAACCTCTGTACCCCCAGCCAATGGAGGGACTTGATCTTACTCCAGGAGAAACATTAGGGAAAAAGCTCTTAGCCACACATAGCCATACCCATTGGGCTTGACCCCATTCAATCAAAACCTTAAACCGCCAGCGCAAGCTTCCAATTTTTGCTAATTTTGCAGCATCATTTTTCTGAGAAAAATTTGAGATTTCTGCTTCATCGAATGCAATGGCTCTAATTCCTCTTGGCCCTAGGGGTTTTTAAGGGTACTCTACAAGTTGGAGAAGATAGATTTTGATTTGATAAAGTCTAGAGTGAGATCCGAGCTCTTCATCAAATCTGCAGGTGACTTTGGTAAAACAGAGATTAAGCATTCAATGTTTGGTCAAATCTTGTGTTTCTTGGCTTAATCCTCTTCTAGACAAATGCTATTCATGGCTTTGAAAGGATTTGAGCTCATTTGAACTCTAAGACCTCAGATCTGGACTCCCTGCATACTCTGCTTTTTGCACACAAAACACAGGATTAATTTTCTAATCAATGATTAATCAATACTAATCACTATATTTTGGTGCAATTGAGGGTTCAAATTAACCATTGGGTATCTGATACTCCAGATTGCAAGTCGGAGATGGTTTGATACTCCAACCATTCCGTACAAATTTGTTACCCTTGGTTTAATGTAATTTTTGGTGATTTTATGTTGATAAATCTATTGTAATCATCACCTAAACACCAGATTAAGTTGTAAAAGGGTAGAAACTACGCTTGAATCTTGAAATTGGATCAAGAGGTAAGACCCCCTTCACATCATCATGAGTACGGCACAATGAAAAGATGCAGGGGGGAAGAGAGCTTGAGCTCTTGCAAGCACACACACACCCACAAAACCCTAATAGAGAACACACAAGGTAAGAGGGTGAAAACCTTCTTCTTCTTCACTCAACACTCAACACACCATATACAAGATAAGAGTACACACAATATGAAAGGTACTCAACCAAATACATACAAGGGTTCTCTATAGTGTGAACCCGACTAAAATGAGCTGGCGCTATAACTATGCCAGTCTCTAGAATGGCTGTCACACAGCCTGTCATCCCACTGGCCGCATATCACCCAAGATCTTACCAACCATACCAATAGTGTAAGTGTGGGCCTATCCCCCAGGCGGGTCATCAGTGTCCACCACCTCACTAGACGAGCTCGATATCTCAACACTCCCCCTCGAGCTCAACTCCATCTCATGTACACCAAGTGAAGCTCTGAATCTGCGGAGCTTCTCTGTACCCAATGCTTTGGTGAAGATGTCAGTTACCTGATCCAGTGTGCTGACATAAACAAGGTAAAGGTCTCCTGCCAAGACCTTCTCTCTAACGAAGTGGTAGTGGACCTCTATATGCTTCGTACGAGCATGAAAAACTGGTTCCTGGCCAACTGTATACAGCTAATGTTGTCACAGAAAATGACTTGTCTATCCACTGATAGACCCAAATTTGCAAGTAGCTTTCTCAACCAAGCTACCTCACATGCTACCATAGTAGCTCCTCTGTACTGGATAGAGCAACCGTAGGCTGCTTCTTGCTGCTCCAAGTCACAGCAGCACTCCCCAAAGAAAACATGAATCCACTGGTAGATCTTCTATCTGAGATACTACCAGCCCAATCAGCATCTGTGTACCCATGTACACATATCTCTGTCCCAATCTCATAAAATAGTCCACAATGCAAAGTAGACCTCACATACCTTAGTATGCGTCTCAATGCATCCTGTGCGCTTTTGCCGCACAGGTCGTAGCTGGGGACTTGCCGGACACCGTATGCGAGCCACGAATGGCTGCAAGCATACAACCAGGGAAGGAAGCTCAAACAGAATGCCAAAGGGTGTGTCACTCACCGCTCAACTGCTGCCTTGAAGGATTCCCGCGTCGCAGCCGTGAAGAAGGAGCCGCCGTCGCCGCTCTACCGCCTCTCCGTCGCCGTGCCGCTACACAGTGCTCGATCGCTCTCTCACTCTCTCTCTCTCTCTCTCTCTCTCTCTCTCACACGCAGGAGAAGGAAACCAAAGAGATAAGGCAAGAGCACTCTTGTATTCACAACACATGAGAATGAGGAGTTTAGGGTTACATTTGACTCTTATAGGTGACTTGGCCGTTCACACTTGGGCGCCCATACATGGCCGGCCAACCCTAACCCTTATCCTACTGATATCCAAGGTGCGCCTCTCATCGGCGATCACCCAATCCCTTTATCCTTAATATATGGTGCCGACAAGCCCGGCCCATGACTCAGAATATTTAAATTAATGACGTAAAATATAGTACGTCCGCCATGGGTTAACACATCCAAATGCAGTTTCCGTGGAACCTGCATAAACCGACTCACCAACCCAACAGCATAGCTCAAATCTGGTCTAGTGATCGTCATGTAGATCAAACTTCCTACTATGCGCCTATACATAGTAGGATCCTCTAAGATCTCTCCTAAATCTGCATTGAACTTGCCATTCTGATACAATGACACAAAAATAGGCTCACAGCCTGTCATACCATACTTGGACAACATGTCCAAGCCATACTGTCTCTGCAGTAATCTAATACCATGTGGTGACCTAATCACCTCAATGCCCAAGAAATATCTGAGCTCTCCCAGATCCTTCATCTCGAACTTCTGTCTAAGCAAGATCTTTACATCAAAGATCTTTGCATCATGGTCCCCTGTAATGATCAAGTCATCTACATAGATGACAACAAGCACAACCCCTCTATCACCATGTCTCACATACAGCGAGAAATTTGCATTGGTTACATGAAAGCCAATAGTGACAAGATATTCAAAAATCTTGTCAGACCATGCTCTTAGTGCTTGTTTTAGGCCATATAAGGCTTTCTTTAACCTGCAAACACGCTCGGGGTGACTCACATCCTCATAACCAGCAGGTGGCTGCAACATATACACCTCTTCCTGCAAATCCCCATGCAAGAATGCATTCTTTACATCCATCTGATGTAAAGACCATTGCTTTGATGTAGCCACTGCTATCACAACTCTCACTATTGCCATCTTGGCAACTGGGCTGAAAGTTTCCTTATAATCAATGCCATATATCTACGCATATCCTTTGGCTACCAATCTAGCCTTGTACCTGTTTATGCTTCCATCACTGTTATGTTTTACTTTGTACACCCACTTGCATCTAATGGCTTTCTTGCCTTCAAGCAATTGCACTAAGTCCAAGTTTCATTTTCATATAGTGCATTCATCTCCTCATCCATAGCTTTCTCCCAACACACACTTCCAACAGCCTCATCAATGCATGTGGGCTCAACAACCTGCACAACCTTTGCCATATATGCATAGTGATGTGCCACATAACCATCATAGGTAAATCTCTGCACAGGATTTTTCACTCTCCCAGATCTTCGCAGCTTTTCATTCATGGCTTCCATAGCCTTCTTTACACCAAGTGTTCTCATAGCTGGGATCCCAAGCTCCTCATCAAGGCTCATCTCTGAACCACTAGACTCTCCATCAACACGAGAATGCCCTGCAGAAATGGCATACCAAGGGGCTCAATCACTTTCTCTTTTCCTTTACGTGATGTACTAATCATATTTGCAGGACTGGTATTATGACGCAGCCTGCCACTCCATGGTCTATCAACAAACCCACTAGATGAGGACTCTCCTGGTCCACTCAAAGACTGTGATTGCTGACCTGCATTCTGTGCAACCACACTTCCACTCACATCAGCCCCAACAGCTTCTTTTTCAGCAACATACTAGCTTCTCATCTCATCAAGAACAACATCCCTGCTTACCCTCAACTCACGTGTAGCAGGGTTATAACACCTGTATCCCTTTTGCTCAAGGGAATATCCAATAAACACACATTTTTCAGCTTTCGGGTCCAGCTTAGTTCTCAGCTCATCTGGCACACATGTATATATGCAATGTATCCAAAGACTTTCAGATGAGACAAATCTAGTTTTCTGCCAGTAAACCTCTCCTCTGGAGTTACATGTATGGCTGCAGTTGGAGTCCTATTCATGATGTATACTACTGTAGAAATAGCCTCAGCCCAATAGCTATGCGGCATATTCTTCTCTTCCATCAATGCTTGCGCAATCTCAGCAATGTGCCTATTTTTTCGCTCAGCAACTCCATTTTGCTGCGGAGTGTATCTGCATGTAAACTGTCTCTACGAATACCATTCTTCTTCAAAAATTCAGAGAACTCATTGGAGAAGTACTGTCCCCCTCCATCTGACCTTAGGCACTTTACATATTTCCCTGTTTGCTTTTCAACCAAAACTCTGAAATTCTAAAAGTAAGTGAACACCTCACTCTTCTCCTTCATGAAATATAGCCACACTTTCCTTGTGTGGTCATCAATAAATGTCACATAATATCTGCAACCTCCCATAGACATGTCTTCGTAGGACCCCGTACATCTGAATGCACAACATCTAGTGCATTTCTACTCACATATCTATTACGTGGAAATACATGCTTTGTTTTCTTTCCAAATTGGCATGCTTCATATATTCTCTGCATACCTTCCACTTTAAACTTTGGCAGCCCTATCACAATTCCTTTAGTCTGCATAGACTTCATTCGCTACACATTCACATGTCCAATTCTTTTATGCCAAATGTCTGTGTCTGCAACAATTCCTGAACCATTTGCAAATGTCGCAGCACTCATTTCAGGCATGTCTACATTTAATGTAAACATTCTGTCCACTCTGTTGCCTTTTGCAACCAACCTGTACTTGTCTTTAAAGTCTTCAACATAAGAACCATCAGGGTTAAACCGAACCTGCAAACCCTGCTCAATCATCTGGCCAACTGAAACCAGATTCTTTGTTATGTTCAGAACGTGAAGTACATCTGCAAGATACTTCACTTTGCCATCCTGCATAGATAATGGCACATCTCCAACATGGGCAATTGGATGAGCAGTGTCATCCCATGTTTCCACCACAAAACCTGGTCTTTCCAGGTTTTTCATCTCCTTGAACCACTCCCCATGACTTGTCATGTGGTTTGAAGCACCTGAATCCACATACCACACATCATCTTTTTGTGCTGCTTCAACATTTTCAGACATGGCATTCACGACATGCTGCATAACAAACAACCTTTCATTATCCTCATTATTTCTGCTTGAGGATGCATAGTTGTTTTGCTGCACTTTCCCATTTTGCATGTCAGCCTGCTTCTTATAACATTCTGTCTGCACATGTCCAGGCTTGTTGAGATATCGAGCTCTAGTGAGGCGGTGGACACTGATGACCCGCCTGGGGGATAGGCCCCACACTTACACCACTGGCATGGTTGGTGAGATCATGGGAGATATGTGGCCAGTGGGATGACAGGCTGTGTGACAGCCACTCTAGAGACTGGCATAGTTATAGCGCCAGCTCATTTAGTCGGGTTCACACTATAGAGAACCCGTGTATGTATTGGTTGAGTACCTTTCATATTGTGTGTACTCTTATTTCTTGTATATGGTGTGTTGAGTGTTGAGTAGAGAAGAAGAAGATTTTCAGCCTCTCACCTTGTGTGTTCTCTATTAGGGTTTTGTGAGTGTGTGTGTGTGCTTGCAAGAGCTCAAGCTCTCTTCCCCCTTGCATCTTTTCATGGTATCAGAGCCTGGTTCGTGCTAAGGGCTGAGCTGCAAGCAAGAGAACCACAAGAAGCGGTACGAGGGTAAGAGCTTCAACTACTCTTCCCTATTTGTGTTGGTGATTACACCCTTGTCGGGAGCTCTACGGGAGGCACCGGCAAACGATCTCCGATTGAGGAGCTTTCTTCACGGGAGTGAAGCTATAGGGCAACTATACAATCCTACGGACTACAATTTTCGAGACGAAAACGTGTTTCGAGCGCATCTGGACCTCCGTTTTTCAAAAAGCAGGCGATTTCGAGCACTGCGGGTAAGTCATCGATTCTCTGCAGAACTCTGTTTTAAGAACTGCAGGAAGACAGATTGACTGTGCAGACACTGTGGGTGCTGCAAAGAGGTCTACAGTTGCCATTGGGTGTATGTATGTGCATTGAAGTCACTGGTTGTGACATTTGAGAGTACTGCAGTACCGCTGTGCAGAAAATACAGCATTTGTGCAGAAAAACCAGAGTGCAGTTTCTGGTAAAGTTGTGTGTTTGGCAAGATGTCAAATGATGGGATAACTCAGATTGTGGCTGAGAAGCTGGATAAGAATAACTTCCATGCTTGGAGGTTCAGGTTGACGAATTTCCTGATGGGAAAAGGTTACTGGGACTACATAGAAGGTGAGCATGAAGAGGCACCGGAGATACCGGATATAAATCCGACTGCTGCAGATGTGAAAGAGTTTAAAGACTGGAACCAAGGAGCTAGGAAAGTAATGTATTGGCTTTCCATTAGTATACAGGACACTATGATTGGGCACATTCAGGATGCCAAGTCCCCCAAGGAGGCGTGGGACACCTTGGTAAAGCTTTATGAAACAAACACCAAGGCACGTAAGATACAGTTGAAGAATGAACTTCATACTGTGGAGAAAAAGAGCATGTCTGTGAATGACTATGCGCTGAAGATAAAGGGTATTGTGGAATCCCTTGCATCTATTGGTGTGTCAGTAGATGATGATGACAAGGTGGAAGTCTGTCTACGTGGTCTCGGGCCACAATACAAGGCGTTTAAGACGTCTATTCAGACTCGGGAAAACATTCCCAACTTTACAGATTTGGTGTCTATGCTGATTATCGAAGAGAAGAACTTGGGTGAAGACCAACAGTCTTCACAAAGTAAAAACAGTTCAGAGCAACAAGCTTTCTACACGAGTTCAGGAAGAGGACGAGGTAGAGGAGGCCGTGGACGCGGTCAAGGAGGTGGCCGAACAGGTAATCAGAATTATGGCCAGCAGCAGCAGCAGCAACAACAGTCCCAGAATCAACAACAACAACAACAACAACACGCAGGTGGAAGAGGCAAATTCAGAGGCAGGGGGAGTCAAAGAGGTCGTGGAAATTGGCAAAGGCAGTACAATGATGCACGTGAATGTTATTATTGTGGTAAGCCTGGACATGTGCAGTCAGAATGTTATAAGAAGCAGGCTGACATGCAAAATGGGAAAATGCAGCAAAACAACTATGCATCCTCAAGCAGAAATAATGAGGATAATGAGAGGTTGTTTGTTATGCAGCATGTCGTGAATGCCATGTCTGAAAATGTTGATGCAGCACAAAAAGATAATGTATGGTATGTGGATTCAGGCGCTTCGAACCACATGACGAGTCATGGGGAGTGGTTCAAAGAGATGAAAAACCCGGAAAGACCAGGTTTTGTGGAAACAGGGGATGACACTGCTCATCCAATTGCCCACGTTGGAGATGTGCCATTATCTATGCAGGATGGCAAAGTGAAGTACCTTGCAGATGTACTTCATGTACCGAACATAACAAAGAATCTGGTTTCAGTTGGCCAGATGATTGAGCAGGGTTTGCAGGTTCGGTTTAACCCTGATGGGTGTTATGTTGAACAATGAAGATTTTAAAGACAAGTGCAGGTTGGTTGCAAAAGGCAACAGAGTGGGCAGAATGTTTACGTTGAATGTAGACATGCCTGAAATGAGTGCTGCGATGTTTGCAAATGGTTCAGGAGTTGTTGCAGACACAGACATATGGCATAAAAGAATTGGACATGTAAATGTGCAGAGATTGAAGTCTATGCAGACAAAAGGAATTGCGACAGGGCTACCAAAATTTAAAGTGGAAGGTATGCAGAAAATATATGAAGCATGCCAATTTGGGAAGCAAACAAAGCATGTGTTTCCACGTAACAGATATGTGAGCAGAAATGCACTAGATCTTGTGCATTCAGATGTATGGGGTCCTACGAAGACCGTGTCTATGGGAGGCTGCAGGTACTATGTCACTTTCATTGATGACCACACAAGAAAAGTGTGGGTATATTTCATGAAGGAGAAGAGTGAGGTGTTCACTCACTTTCAGAATTTCAGGTTTTTGGTTGAAAAGCAAACAGGGAAATATGTAAAGTGCCTAAGGTCAGATGGAGGGGGAGAGTACTTCTCCAATGAGTTCTCTGAATTCTTGAAGAAGAATGGTATTCGGAGACAGTTCACATGCAGATATACTCCGCAGCAAAATGGAGTTGCTGAGCGGAAAAACAGACACATTGCTGAGATTGCGCGAGCATTGATGGAAGAGAAGAATATGCCGCATTGCTATTGGGCTGAGGCTGTTTCTACAGCAGTATACATCATGAACAGGACTCCAACTGCAGCCATACATGATGTAACTCCAGAGGAGAGGTTTACTGGCAGAAAACCAGATTTGTCTCATCTGAAAGTCTTTGGATGCATTGCATATGTGCATGTGCCAGATGAGCTGAGAACCAAGCTGGATCCGAAAGCTGAAAAATGTGTGTTCATTGGATATTCCCTTGAGCAAAAGGGATACAGGTGTTATAACCCTGCTACACGTGAGTTGAGGGTAAGCAGGGATGTTGTCTTTGATGAGATGAGCAGCTGGTATGCTGCTGAAAAAGAGGCTGTTAGGGCTGATGTGAGTGGAAGTGTGGTTGCACAGAATGCAGGTCAGCAATCACAGTCTTTGAGTGGACCAGGAGAGTCCTCATCTAGTGGGTCTGTTGATAGACCATGGAGTGGCAGGCTGCGTCATAATACCAGTCCTGCAAATGTGATTAGTACATCACGTAAAGGAAAAGAGAAAGTGGTTGAGCCCCTTGGTATGCCTGACATTTCTGCAGGGCATTCTCATGTTGATGGAGAGTCTAGTGGCTCAGATATGAGCCTTGATGAGGAGCTTGGGATCCCAGCTATGAGAACACCTGGTGTAAAGAAGGCTATGGAAGCCATGAATGAGAAGCTGCGAAGATCTGGGAGAGTAAGAAATCCTGTGCAGAGATTTACCTATGATGGTTATGTGGCACATCACTATGAATATATGGCAAAGGTTGTGCAGGTTGTTGAGCCCACATGCATTGATGAGGCTGTTGGAAATGTGTGTTGGGAGAAAGCTATGGATGAGGAGATGGATGCACTATATGGAAATGAAACTTGGGATTTAGTGCAATTGCCAGAAGGCAAGAAAGCCATTGGATGCAAGTGGGTGTACAAAGTTAAACATAACAGTGATGGAAGCATAAACAGGTACAAGGCTAGATTGGTAGCCAAAGGATATGCGCAGACATATGGGATTGATTATGAGGAAACTTTCAGCCCAGTTGCCAAGATGGCAACGGTGAGAGTTGTGATAGCAGTGGCTGCGTCAAAGCAATGGTCTTTACATCAGATGGATGTAAAGAATGCATTCTTGCATGGGGATTTGCAAGAAGAGGTGTATATGTTGCAGCCACCTGGTTATGAGGATGTGGGTCACCCCGAGTATGTTTGCAGGTTGAAGAAAGCCTTGTATGGCTTAAAGCAAGCACCAAGAGCATGGTCTGACAAGATTTCTGAATATCTTGTCACTATTGGCTTTCATGTAGCCAATGCATATTTCTCGTTGTATGTGAGACATGGTGATAGAGGAGTTGTGCTTGTTGTCATCTATGTAGATGACTTGATCATTACGGGGGACCATGATGCAGAGATCTTTGATGTAAAGATCCTGCTTAGACAGAAGTTCGAGATGAAGGATCTGGGGGAGCTCAAATATTTCTTGGGCATTGAGGTGATTAGGTCACCACATGGTATTGGATTACTACAGAGACAGTATGGCTTGGACATGTTGTCCAAGTATGGTATGACAGGCTGTAAGCCTATTTCTGTGCCATTGGATCAGAATGGCAAGTTGAGTGCAGATTCAGGAGAGATCTTGGAGGATCCTACTATGTACAGGAGCATAGTAGGAAGTTTGATCTACATGACGATCACCAGACCAGATTTGAGCTATGCTGTTGGGTTGGTGAGTCAGTTTATGCAGGTTCCACGGAAACCGCATTTGGATGCAGTGAGACGCATACTGAGGTATGTAAAGTCTACTTTACAGTGTGGACTATTCTATGAGACTGGGACAGATATATGTGTACATGGGTACACAGATGCTGATTGGGCTGGTAGTATCTCAGACAGAAGATCTACCAGTGGATTCATGTTTTCTTTGGGGAGTGCTGCTGTGACTTGGAGCAGCAAGAAGCAGCCTACGGTTGCTCTGTCGAGTACGGAGGCCGAGTACAGAGGAGCTGCTATGGCAGCATGTGAGGTAGCTTGGTTGAGAAAGCTACTTGCAGATTTGGGTCTATCAGTGGATAGACAAGTTGTCATTTTCTGTGACAACATTAGCAGTATACAGTTGGCCAGGAACCCAGTCTTTCATGCTCCTACGAAGCACATAGAGGTCCACTACCACTTCGTCAGAGAGAAGGTCTTGGCAGGAGACCTTGACCTTGTTTATGTCAGCACAGAGGATCAGGTAGCTGACATCTTCACCAAAGCATTGGGTACAGAGAAGCTCCACAGATTCAGGGCTTCGCTTGGTGTACATGAGATGGAGTTGAGCTCGAGGGGGAGTGTTGAGATATCGAGCTCTAGTGAGGCGGTGGACACTGATGACCCGCCTGGGGGATAGGCCCCACACTTACACCACTGGCATGGTTGGTGAGATCATGGGAGATATGTGGCCAGTGGGATGACAGGCTGTGTGACAGCCACTCTAGAGACTGGCATAGTTATAGCGCCAGCTCATTTAGTCGGGTTCACACTATAAAGAACCCGTGTATGTATTGGTTGAGTACCTTTCATATTGTGTGTACTCTTATTTCTTGTATATGGTGTGTTGAGTGTTGAGTAGAGAAGAAGAAGATTTTCAGCCTCTCACCTTGTGTGTTCTCTATTAGGGTTTTGTGAGTGTGTGTGTGTGCTTGCAAGAGCTCAAGCTCTCTTCCCCCCTGCATCTTTTCAAGGCTTACCACAATAATAGCATTCACGTGCATCATTATACTGCCTTTGCCAATTTCCACGGCCTCTTTGACTCCCCCTGCCTCTGAATTTGCCTCTTCCACCTGCGTGTTGTTGTTGTTGTTGTTGTGTATTCTGGGACTGTTGTTGTTGCTGCTGCTGGCCATAATTTTGATTACCTGTTCGGCCACCTCCTTGACCACGTCCACGGCCTCCTCTACCTTGTCCTCTACCTAAACTTGTGTAGAAGCCCTGTTGTTGCTCTGAATTGGTTTTGTTTTGTGAAGACTGTTGGTCTTCACCCAAGCTCTTCTCTTCTATAATCAGCATAGACACCAAATCTGTTAAGTTGGGAATTTTTTCCCGAGTCTGAATAGACGTCTTGAACGCCTTCTTGTATTGTGGGCCGAGACCACGTAGACAGACTTCCACCTTATCATCATCATCTACTGACACACCAATAGATGCAAGGGATTCCACAATACCTTTTATCTTCAATGCATAGTCATTCACAAACATGCTCTTTTTCTCCACAGTATGAAGTTCATTCTTCAACTGTATCTTACGTGCCTTGGTATTTGTTTCATAGAGTTTTACCAAGGTGTCCCATGCCTCCTTGGGGGACTTGGCATCCTGAATGTGCCCAATCATGGTGTCCTGTATACTAATGGAGATCCAATACATAACCTTCATGGCTCCTTGGATCCAGTCTTTAAACTCTTTCACATGTGCAGCAGTCGGATTTATGTCCGGTATCTCCGGTGCCTCTTCGTGCTCACCTTCTATGTAGTCCCAATAGCCCTTTCCCATCAGGAAATTCGTCAACCTGAACCTCCAAGCATGGAAGTTATTCTTATCAAGCTTCTCATCCACAATCTGGGCTATCCCATCATTTGACATCTTGCCAAATATACAATTTTACCAGAAGTAGCACTCTGGTTTGTCCTGCACAAACTGTTGTATTTTCTACAACGATATTGTTGTACTCTCAAATGTCAGAACCAGTGACTTCAATGTGCATACATACACCCAATGGCAACTGTTGACCTCTTAGCATCACCCACAGTGTCTGCACAGTCAATCTATCTTCCTGCAGTTCTTAAAATAGAGTTCTGCAGAGAATCGAGATGACTTACCCGCAGTGCTCAAAATCGCCTGCTTTCTGAAAAACGGAGGTCCAGACACGCCCAAAACGCGTTTTCGACCCAAAAAATTAATGTTGCCCTATAGCTTTACTCCCGCGAAGAAAGCTCCTCAATCAGAGATCGTTTGCCGGTGCCTCCCGTAGAGCTCCCGACAAGGGTGTAGTCACCAACACAAATAGAGAAGAGTAGTTGAAGCTCTTACCCTCATACCGCTTCTTGTGGTTCTCTTGCTTGCAACTCATCCCTTAGCACGAACCAAGCTCTGATACCATGAAAAGATACAGGGGGGAAGAGAGCTTGAGCTCTTGCAAGCACACACACACTCACAAAACCCTAATAGAGAACACACAAGGTAAGAGGCTGAAAACCTTCTTCTTCTTCACTCAACACTCAACACACCATATACAAGATAAGAGTACACACAATATGAAAGGTACTCAACCAAATACATACAAGGGTTCTCTATAGTGTGAACTCGACTAAAATGAGCTGGCGCTATAACTATGCCAGTCTCTAGAATGGCTGTCACACAGCCTGTCATCCCACTGGCCGCATATCACCCAAGGTCTCACCAACCATGCCAGCGGTGTAAGTGTGGGGCCTATCTCCCAGGCGGGCATCAGTGTCCACTGCCTCACTAGACGAGCTCGATATCTCAACACACAAGAGATAGCCAAATTTACTAGGGAGCAGTTTTACACATGGAAAACAAAAACCACGTATCTGCTCATGAGAAAAAATCTGTGGGGGCTAGTTGAGGGAAGAGATGAATGCCCAGAGGTGAGAGGGGGGGAAAATGACTGGAAGAGAAGGAATAAAAAAGCATTGGGACTTATCCCACTCATTTTAAATGATGAAATCATTCATCATATCACAAGGATACAGTGGGCAAAAGATGCATGGGATGAACTCAATAAATTATTTGGCACACAATCTAAAAATTCAAAGATAAATTTATTAATGCAATTCTAAAAATTGGATATGAAGGAAAGTGAACCTTTAATCACACACTTGAATAGATATAAAAGCATTAAGCAACAACTGGCAGTTATTGGCAAAAAGGTAGAAGATGATGAGGCACTAGCTGGACAAAGGTGAACATGAAAACATTATAGCAACACTAAAGAATGTACCTGAATTGAAGCTACACGAGATAGAAGGAGCTCTACTAGAGCAAGAGACTAGAGTCAAAGAGAAGAAATGGCTGGACTCAACAGTAGGAGAAGAAATGACTGGACTCAACAGCAGGAGAAGAAATGGCTAGACTCAACAGCAGGAGAAGAAAAAGCATTCTTCACCCGAGGAGGATTCTCTCAAGGGTGAGGATGAGGAAGAGGCAGAGTAGGAGGAAGGACCTTCACTTGCCACAACTGTGGAAAGCCAGGACACATGGCAAGAGACTGCTACAGCAAACCTAGTGGAGAAGAAACGACATCAGCAAACTTCATGGAGGCTCCTAAGGAAGTGGAGTCACATCATCTTTTCTGAGAGAAAGAGAGAGAGAGAGAAACCCCACAACCCAATGTAACCTGCCCTAACAGAGTAAAACAACCTCTGAGCCATGGGTGGATGATGTAGGCCATGTGGTAGATGTATGTGTGAGCACTTAAGTCAAGATCACGGGCACTTGTAGTAGCCTTGGACACTTAGAGAGAGAGAGAGTGTCAAGGACTATGCGTTTAGGAACTTGAAGCACTACTCGCAGACTACCAAGTAAGAGGGGAATTTGATATAGGGTCTAGGTGTGCTAGGAGTATTCACTTGAGGGGAGGTGTTGAAATATACAAGTGAATAGGGTGTGTGTTTGAATAAGCCCTTGGTGGCAAGAGGCTATAAAAGAGAATCTGTAAATGTGAGAGAACCTGTGAGAAGGTGAGAAGTATCTACTGGGAGAGAATAAAGGGTAGCATGAGGAGATTTAGGAGGTGTGGAGATATTATGGGAAGAGGTGGAGAGAATGAGGGAGGGATTACTAGGATTAGATGTTTGGATGTAAACTCTATAAATTGACGCATTGGCCTAATGAGGGGTTGTTTATTATCCATGCCTACATTAAGCTATCAGTTAATTGCTCACTAATCTCATCTTAATTATTATCTAATATCTTTGTTAATGATGTTGATTCTAGCATTTGGTCCACCATAGCTCATCACATTGCTGCAAATTTAACAATAACACTATAGATGGAAATAGTTTTTACAAGAAAAGGCATCCGATGCTTGTGAGCATATATTCCCTATTCTCTCAAGTACGCCCTCCTCCATCGAGAGTCTATCTAGATAGCCATCTAAGATTTACACTAGAGTGCATAGGTGGACATCACCATCATATTATACCTATCTCTTGTTTAGTATAATTAGAATTTTAAAATTCCCTCCATTCTCTCTATTACATTTTTCACTCTACTTTCGATTTTTGTATCTATTTTCGCTGTGACATATTCTTACATGAACAACTAGAAGAAGGATCAAATTAAGATATAGGAAATCAACAACTATAACTTGATCTAGAAGCAAAAACAATGGCTAATCGCAAATTGGAAGAAGAAATAGAAAAAGAACTTTCAACACAACCACCTCCAATCCTTGAAATATAAGAGTACGATATGGATGAACTACCTTCTACTCCTACAACAAACGAGGCTACACCCATTGACAAAGATGCATATGGAGAGGTCTTTCTAGAAATAGGTGTATTTGGAGCCATGGATCTAGCTCAGGATAAGAGAGCCGATGATGAGCTATAACATCTTATTTCTTTTTTATTTGGCAAGAAATACTTAGTTTTTGTCACAATTTTCTTGTTTGGGACTATTAATGTAATCTTTGACAGATAATTGTCATAATTTCTTGTAAATATTGCTACATATATTCTTGTAGTTGGGATCATTAGTGCAACCTTTGGCAGACAAATATCAATTGGCATATATTAATTTGTTATAAATATTGTTACATATCTTTGTAACTAAAAAGTGGGTTGATAAGGACTATGAGAACTAAAAACACTTGAAGTTTTTTTTTGAAATCACACCAAACAAAAGATAAGAATTGTTGACTTTGTTTTGATGCTAATTTAGATGACTCATTTTGACGCTTATTTGGACACAAACATAGACACTTAGTTTGACTGTCATTTTGATGATGTGGGTATTGTCAAAACTGGTCGTCAAAAATTAAAGATCTTTTAGTAGTGTATCTACCCATGCATATCAGAGATATACATGCTCTATATATGCATATTAAGAGCTTACATTAACAAATGTTTTCGGGTGTTTGCAAGATCAGGGTTCCCAGTTTTGTCCAATCAGGCACCCTGTAAATAGTAAAAAAATAGGCATTTGTTTCCCTTTAGTGACTAATCTCTCCTAGCAAATGAAGGAATTTCCTTTCAGGTTATTTTGTTGGAACATCACATTCAAAGTTGGGAATATAGTTGCATAATCTGGTTAATCATTAGATAGTCAAAAGTTTGCATTTCCTTAGGTACAAAGTCAATGTATACAGCCTATCCCAAATCTGAACTGATTTCGTAAAATGCTAATATCTTTTACATATAAACTCATATGAGATTCCCACTTTGTAACTTAGATGTTCACATAATATAGAGCTTAACTTTATTTTTTGAGAAAAGTTTAATCTTTTTGTCTATTTTCTTTAAATATTTCAATGTCTTGAAAGTGTTATAATACACATGACTTTTTGTACCCACAATAACTACCACTTAAAATGCTCAATCTTGTTGGTAGATATTGATAAATTATTAGAATGTGGTGGTTAGTAAAAATTACAAATCCAATGGTTGGATTTTTAATAATCTCTTTTTCAAAATTCTTCCAGGATATCAGAAGGTCTGTAAATATCAATAATCTAATTAGACTAGTGTACTTGTAATGGTGCATCTATGGAAAAAAACATTGGATCACTCTAAGTATGGAAATATCAAATTTTTATCATTTCATTATATTTTTATTTAATTTTGATTAATTAGACTAATTTATATTAATTCAAGTTATATTGGGTTAATTTAAGTGCATGTATATTTTTTATTAGTTGCTTAATCTCATTTGAAGTACCTTCCCCTCCAAATTTGCTCTCCAGGCATTGTCCTAGTCCAGCATAAACTGGACAAAACTGGACACCTTGATCTTGTAACAACCCTTTCTCTTGTTTAATATTTTCTAATATACTCTATGCATGCATATTAGGAGATTTACATTAATAGCCTTTCTAACTCTTATTTAGTAGGTCTACTCTATCTTAATCCCACCAAAACCTTCTCAGCTTCTTGAGATAAGATGATTTTACTTTTTTTTGAATTATAATCTCACGTGCTACATTCTAGTTTTAATTGATTCCACATTGAAATATGCATTATAGATGTACATGGACCTTATGCATGATAGCCATGGATGAACTCTATACTACATAGCTCCAATATGACTGCATAGAATATATGTATGCTCTATCGATGCATATTAGAGCTATGCATTCTCTATTTTAAGACTAAAGTTTTGAATTCTACAAGTCAAGACCTACACAAGCCAGTAAACCTACAAGCCATGAATCCCACAAGTGGCACTTGTATACATGCCAATTATACATAGAGTACGCATAGGAGTTTTAAGTCTTAATACTTTTACATGGGTAGATGGAAAACAACTTCTAGCAAAAAGGAGTAGATAGCCCATCAATCATTGTAAGTATATTGCTCGAATTGTATCTTTTCTCTATAAGTATATTATTTCAAATTATATCTTATCTTTTAAGAAAAAAAAATTACCTTATAACAACATAAAACTAATGTTCATTTATTTTGTATGCATGTAGCTTAAAGCAGTGAACTGCTCCCCTATATAGGATGAATATGAGTTCTCATTATAGAGGGGTTTGGAAGCTCTCTTTGAAATAGTGGAAGAAGGATTTATTATCATTTCTAGAGGCCCTTCTTGGCACTAAGCATGGTAAGCAAGTACACTTATAAACCTATAACCTCTTTGTTTTTTTCTAAATTTTGTTTCACTTTTGTTAATTTTGTTTTTTTTTCTTTTATAATAGTTTTATTGTGTTTAAGGATCGTGTACTACAAATCACACCCATGTGAAATCAAAAAATTTAATGAAAATGTGAGAATAGATCTTGAAAAGGGAAGAAACAACAATCAGAATGTCTAAGAGTGTTTTATGTCTCTCTAGAAAAGATAAGGAACAACCCATTTCTTTTTGAGAACCTTAATGCATCCCCAACTCCCTAGAATTTTATTTCATTATCTTTTTATTTTTCTTACAATGATAAGGCATTACTATTTTTTGTCCCAGTCGGAGATGTACTTCTTCAATTATTAAGTAATGATTACTATATTTAACCTTAATCCTATGCAAAAAATTTCAACTTTTATCTCTCAATGTTTATATGTAAATATTATTGTATTCACCTTGACTTGCACATGTACAAGCAAGAAAACAGGGGCCTTGCATGTCAATGTAGTTTTTGTAGTGCATGTAAGGGGATCCCCCTATTTCTTTGTTTGTAGGCCTAGCTCGACTACTTTCCCAACTACAAAATTAGCTACCCACACAGCTACTAGCCTAGCTATTACATGACTACTGAGTCACCTCTAGAGGCCTTGTAGTAGCCATTCACACAAAGCCAAGATAGTACCCAGGATAGTAATCATGCCATAACTTTTGGCCCATGCTAAAAATACACATACTTGCCTGGCTACATCCAAGCTACACCTCCATTATGTTGTAGTGAATTTATTAGGCATTCGTATTCCTTAGAATCATTATGGAGTTGAAAATTTCATAATACTAAGCTCCATGATTCAAAATTAATAATTTGTTTATTTGTAAAAGTAATGATCAAATTATACGTTTTCCTATATTATTGGATCTAATAATTCATTTACGTCATGTTTTGCATTATTTATTTTTATAAAACACTTTGGACGAAAATCTTTTGTACCAAAAGCTTTTAGTAAGAAAGCCTTTAGTACTTCATATATATATAGTGGTTTCTAGTGCCTCTTCATAGTGTTATTTGGTCTTGGCTTTGTGGGGATTCATAATACTCCTTGGCCCCCAAGTCTAAAAAACAATTGAAAATCATGGATTTATCTTTGGTATTGAGGAGAACTTAAGTTTACATAGTTAACTTTGCTAAGGAATTTGTATATGCTATAGCTTCCTTTGCATTTATCAATTTATTTAGATGGAGTTTTGGTATATTTTATAAAACTACGAAAAAAAAGAATGAAATTATTTTCACAAAGCATCTAATCAAAAAATAATGATTTAATCAAGGTTAGTCATGAATCATAACCACCAAGAGTGCTAACCAAATGATTGGACTACTAGCCAACCTAGAACAACACACATGAAGTAACTAGCAACATGATTTACCAAGAGCATAAATACATGAGCTAGATTTTGCACAAAGGAAAATCAAGTATAATCTCAAAAAGAGAGATGTATCAGTAGATGCAAGCTCTGACATAGAACAAAGAGATTGTGAGATCCCTCTGCCCCCTCCGTGCACCAGACTCCCGGTACCTCACAGTGGAAGTAGCCCCCTCATGCGCGGGGTAGGGTTTCTCACTTGGGGCCTCACCCTCGAATGTCCGGGCATGAGACTAGGCTGATGGTTACTCCGAAAACCGAAACCGGGAAAAATTCCCTTCCAACCTAACCCCATCCGGCCCATGGGTTAGCCACCACCCTGCCACTAGAATCGGTAGATCCAAACAAGTACTCACCCGCCCATAATTGAAATGCCATTCTTAACTTTAGCTTTAGAAAATAGAAACGCACACACTCCTCTTTAAAACTTTAATCTATAAAACAATCCATTGACATTCAATTTACGGGTTACACATGTCATACTTCAAAATTTCCATTGAGTCTTTGTTTCTCACAAAACCGTATCACTCCGGACTCTCGTTGAGACCAGCGAGTCAACAACAAGATCCAGTGTGATAGATTACAATAAACATAGGTCCATCATATAATATCTTCCTCGACATACGCATGGATGTCCTCGGCACCGCGAGCCCGTGCATTGCCTAGTCAGAACCATCCAGGATCCTCCCTAGGTGTCCTGGCACTTCACTCAGGGACCGCTTCGTCGGCCCTCGTCCATCGTACCGAAAACGCACCATTTTAACCATACCGAGGTTGGTCAAGACCTCGGCAGGCTTTGCCGCGTGAGTTGTCCCTCGAACACTCCCCACCGGCTGTTGCAACCGAGCTTCCCTTAGATAAACATATATGCCAAATGCTCCCTCCAGTATTCTGGCATAAGACAGTCTTTTAAGAAGGCAGGGTTTCTATGCAAGTTTACAGTTTTGATTTTGTTTGAATACCATGAGTATATCTTAAATCCGTATCTCAATACTTCTAGATCCAGGTTTCAATTCCAAACATAATTCCTCGAATTCTGTTAACTTGATCCTCAGATCAAAATCAAAAGTCTTAACTTAGTTTCAGATTCGTGGGTGATTTGAGTACATTTTCCCTGAACTGGGCACATCGTCATTGATTGAAACTGACGAAGGAATTAGGTCTTGGTCAATAGTCTGAATCAGAGTTTAGGTCTGGAAAGGTTCTTCCTAAAATTATCTTTCTCGAAAGGTACTATTTCAATTTCTCTTTTCTAAATTTCTTTCGACGAATATTTGTTTACAGATTTCAAAAACATGAATTTCTTGAGGAATACTCATTTACCTCGATCTCCGATTAATCTTTTATGCATACTTCTATGCATGAAAATCAATTATGATAAAATTAACATTTTTATAATAAAAAAATTATCTTTTATGCATACTTCTATGCATGAAAATCAATTATGATAAAAGTAACACTTTTATAAAAAAAAATATCTTTTATGCATACTTCTATGCATGAAAATCAATTATGATAAAAGTAACACTCTTATAATATAAAAAAAATATCTTTTATTTATACATCTATGCATGAAAATCAATTATGATAAAAGAAACACTTTTATAATAAAAAAAATTATCTTTTATGCATACTTCTATGCATGAAAATCATTTATGATAAAGTAACACTTTTATAATAAAAAAATATATCTTTTATGCATACTTCTATGCATGAAAATCAATTATGATAAAAGTAACACTTTTATAATTAAAAAATATCTTTTATGCATACTTTTATGCATAAAAATTAAATATGATAAAAATAACACTTTTATAATAAAAACATAATCTTTTATGCCTAAAAATTCCATTTTGATGAAGTAACACTTTCATAAGAAAATTATTCCTTTGTGCATAAAAATCTATTTTGATGAAAGTAACACTTTCATAATAAAAGAAAATTATTCCTTTATGCATAAAAATCTATTGTGATGAAAGTAACACTTTCATAATAAAAGAAAAATATTCCTTTATGCATAAAAATCTATTTTGATGTAAGTAACACTTTCATAATAAAAGAAAATTATTCCTTTATGCATAAAAATCTATTGTGATGAAAGTAACACTTTCATAATAAAAGAAAATTATTCCTTTATGCATAAAAATCTATTTTGATGAAAGTAACACTTTCATAATAAAAGAAAATTATTCCTTTATGCATAAAAATCTATTTTGATGAAAGTAACACTTTCATAATAAAAGAAAATTATTCCTTTATGCATAAAAATCTATTATGATGAAAGTAACACTTTCATAATAAAAGAAAATTATTCTTTTATGCATAAAAATCTATTTTGATGAAAGTAACACTTTCAAAATAAAAGAAAATTATTCCTTTATGCATAAAAATCTATTTTGATGAAAGTAACACTTTCATAATAAAAGAAAATTATTCCTTTATGCATAAAAATCTATTGTGATGAAAGTAACACTTTCATAATAAAAGAAAATTATTCCTTTATGCATAAAAATCTATTGTGATGACAGTAACACTTTCATATTAAAAGAAAATTATTCCTTTATGCATAAAAATCTATTTTGATGAAAGTAACATTTTCATAATAAAAGAAAATTATTCCTTTATGCATAAAAATCTATTTTGATATAAGTAACACTTTCATAATAAAAGAAAATTATTCCTTTATGCATAAAAATCTACACTTTCAAAATAAAAGAAAATTATTCCTTTATGTATAACAATAATCAATAAGCAATTTCTATGCATGAAAATGACGCTCTTAGAGTATAGAATTGATAGGAATTACTCTTTTAGCATAATAAAAGATAATTCTTATTTCTAAAAAAATTCGCCATAACCTCCTTTGTATGGCTGACCATTTTTCAAATTTTCCTACTTGATTTTGTCATAAAAATTGATTCTAATTGATTTAAAGTAATCTATACTACTCAAAATTCACTTATACAAGAGAAAACATTATAAAAAGTTTAATTCCATCCATTATCACTTAGCTAGGATACTCTCTCAGCTTTGACTTTCTGGCATGTCAGACATTGACGTACATGATTCACCACATCCTTTTTCAAACCAGGCCAAAAGAAGCTTTTCTTTATGGACATGTAGGTCTTAATGAAACCTGGATGTCCTGTAATAAGGCTGTCATGGGCTTCATTCAGAATTTGCCCCTTGGTTCCCACATCATTGGGGATGCATAGCCTGCGATTATAATACATAATGCTATCATCCAGGCTATACCCTTGAACTCTGTTCAACTCCTGTGGAGTTTTGCTTGCCTGCGTAAGTAGGGTAGCAATAGGGCCAAAGAATCTATCCTGCATGATCTTCTCACTTGCTTGAATAATCAAAGGATTTGATATTATAGTAATTGCAAGCAAGGAGGCTTTTCTGCTGAGGGCATCTGCTACCACATTTTCTTTGCCTGGTCGGTACTTGATTTCAAAATCAAATTCCTGCAGGGTCTGCACCACCTTCTTTGGCGCATGTTGAGGTCCTTCTGAGTAAAGATCCACTTTAAGCTCTGATGATCTGTCATCAAAGTGAATCTTTTTCCCAGTAGGTAATGTCTCCACAACTTTAAGGCATAGACTACTGAAAGCAATTCCATGTCGTGGACAGCATAATTCCTCTCATGCGTAGCCCCCTCATGCGCGAGGCAGGGTTTCTCACTCGGGGCCTCGCCTTCGAATGTCCGGGCACGAGACTAGGCTGGTGGTTACTCCGAAAACAAAAACCGAAAAAAATTTCCATGCCCGGAAAGCGGGGACGATTCCACCTTTTTGAATTTTCTTAACGAATTTTTCTAATGTGATAAATTCTAAGCTATCCTTCAACTGAATAAACCAGATAGAAGGAAACTATCACTGATATAATTTGATCATTTTAGTAAATTCAACGCTTTTTTCCTGATCAAGATCAGGCACAGCCGTTGATCCACTTATTTAAAAAATTTATCAAGGAATTGACTAACTACTCGAATCTTAGTGTAATCCTAAGATTTTTTAGTTTGATTATTAAAACTCCACTGATTCCAGCCTAACCCCATCCGGCCCATGGGTTAGCCACCACCCTGCCATTGGAATTGGTAGATCCAAACAAGTACTCACCCACCCATAATTGAAATGGCATTCTTAACTTTAGCTTTAGAAAACAGAAACACACACACTCCTCTTTAAAACTTTAATCTATAAAACAATCCGTTGTTACGGGTTACACATGTCATACTTCAAAATTTCCATTGAGTCTTTGTTTCTCACAAAACAGTATCACTCCGGACTCTCGTTGAGACGAGCGAGTCAACAACAAGATCCAGTGTGATAGATTACAATAAACATAGGTCCATCATATAATATCTTCCTCGACATACGCATGGATGTCCTCCGCACCACGAGCCCGTGAATCGCCTGGTCAGAACCCTCTAGGATCCTCCTTAGGTGTCCTGGCACTTCACTCAAGGACCGCTTTCATCCATCGTACCGGAAGCGCACCATTTTAACCATACCGAGGGTGGTCAAGACCTCAGCAGGCTTTGCCGTGTGAGCCGTCCCTCGAACACTCCCCGCCACCAGCTGTTGTTGCAACCGAGCTTCCCTTAGATAAACATATATGCCAAATGCTCTCTCTAGCATTTTGGCGTAAGACAGTCTTTTAAGAAGGCAAGGTTTCTATGCAAGTTTATAGTTTTGATTTTGTTTGAATACCATGAGTATATCTTAAATCCGTATCTCAATACTTCGAGATCCAGGTTTCAATTCCAAACAGAATTCCTCGAATTCTGTTAACTTGATCCTCAGATCAAAATCAAAAGTCTTAACTTAGTTCCAGATTCGTGGGTGATTTGAGTACATTTTCCCTGAACTGGGCACATCGTCATTGATTGAAACTGACGAAGGAATTAGGTCTTGGTCAATAGTCTGAATCAGAGTTTAGGTCTGGAAAGGTTCTTCCTAAAATTATCTTTCTCGAAAGGTACTATTTCAATTTCTCTTTTCTAAATTTCTTTCGATGAATATTTGTTTACAGATTTAAAAAACATGAAATTCTTAAGGAATATTCATTTACCTCGATCTCCGATTAATCTTTTATGCATACTTCTATGCATGAAAATCAATCATGATAAAATTAACACTTTTAATAAAAAAATTATCTTTTATGCATACTTCTATGCATGAAAATCAATTATGATAAAAGTAACACATTTAAAATAAAAAAATTTATCTTTTATGTATACTTCTATGCATGAAAATCAATTATGATAAAAGTAACACTTTTATAATTAAATTTTTTTAATCTTTTATGCATACTTCTATGCATGAAAATCAATTATGATAAAAGTAACACTTTTATAATAAAAAAATATATCTTTTATGCATACTTCTATGCATGAAAATTAATTATGATAAAAGTAACACTTTTATAATTAAAAAAATATGTTTTATGCATACTTCTATGCATAAAAATTAAATATGATAAAAATAACACTTTTATAATAAAAACATAATTTTTATGCCTAAAAATTCCATTTTGATGAAGTAACACTTTCATAAGAAAATTATTCCTTTGTGCATAAAAATCTATTTTGATGAAAGTAACACTTTCATAATAAAAGAAAATTATTCCTTTATGCGTAAAAATCTATTGTGATGAAAGTAACACTTTCATAATAAAAGAAAATTATTTCTTTATGCATAAAAATCTATTTTGATGAAAGTAACACTTTCATAATAAAAGAAAATTATTCATTTATGCATAAAAATCTATTTTGATGAAAGTAACACTTTCATAATAAAAGAAAATTATTCCTTTATGCATAAAAATCTATTGTAATGAAAGTAGCACTTTCATAATAAAAGAAAATTATTCCTTTATGCATAAAAATCTATTGTGATGAAAGTAACACTTTCATAATAAAAGAAAATTATTCCTTTATGCATAAAAATCTATTTTGATGAAAGTAACACTTTCATAATAAAAGCAAATTATTCCTTTATGCATAAAAATCTATTGTGATGAAAGTAAAACTTTCATAATAAAAGAAAATTATTTCTTTATGCATAAAAATCTATTTTGATGAAAATAACACTTTCGTAAAATAAAAGAAAATTATTTCTTTACGCATAAAAATCTATTTTGATAAAAGTAACACTTTCATAATAAAAGAAAATTATTCCTTTGTGCATAAAAATCTATTGTGATGAAAGTAACACTTTCATAATAAAAGAAAATTATTTCTTTATGCATAAAAATCTATTGTGATGAAAGTAACACTTTCATAATAAAAGAAAATTCTTCCTTTATGCATAAAAATCTATTTTGATGAAAGTAACACTTTCATAATAAAAGAAAATTATTCCTTTATGCATAAAAATCTATATTGATGAAAGTAACACTTTCATAATAAAAGAAAATTATTCCTTTATGCATAAAAATCTATTATGATAAAAGTAACACTTTCATAATAAAAGAAAATTATTCCTTTATGCATAACAATAATCAATAAGAAATTTCTATGCATGAAAATGACGCTTCTAGAGTATAGAATTGATAGGAATTACTCTTTTAGCATAATAAAAGATAATTCTTATTTCTAAAAAAATTCGCCATAACCTCCTTTGTATGGCTGACCATTTTTCAAATTTTCCTACTTGATTTTGTCATAAAAATTGATTCTAATTGATTTAAAGTAATCTATACTACTCAAAATTCACTTATACAAGAGAAAACATTATAAAAAGTTTAATTTCATCCATTATCACTTAGCTAGGATAAAGAAGGGTTGATTTACTAGAGAAGAGAGGGGAATGCCTTTTTGTAATGAGGCATAACATTATTTGTAATTTTTGAGAAGACATAAAGCATAAAAACCATTTAAAACCATAAAATAAGTGTAAAAAGAGAAGAATCACCACTTACTAATGATTTTGAGAGCTTTCCTTTGGCTTGATGGTTTGAGGGTTCAACTCTTGTTTGTAACAAGAGTGGCCACCAATCTGTGGAAGAGGGAAATGTCAAAAACTAGTGAATTATTAATAAATTCACAGTTCTTGGCTTGGGAGGAGTAGAGTAACAGTGCATAAAACACTATTGAGTTTTAACAAAGGGAAAGGCTTCTATTTATAGGAAAAAGTGAGCTCCTAACCAAACAAACTAGTTCTAGAATTTTCCAATTCAGTTTGGTCAATTTTTGACCATTTTTAGGTTAGTTGAGCTAACTTTTTGAAACTAGACTTGAACTAGGAGAGAGGAGAGATGAAATATCTCAATTTTTGAAGATTTAAAACTCAATTGCACATGTGAAGTAGGCGCCTCATTCATGAGGGGAAAATCCCCATGTAGAGGTGTCAAAAATGTATCATTACTTCTAAATATCTCCTCTTTTTAACTATTAGCCTTGTCCTTAGTCAACTCTTCATCTTATGTGAGTATTTACTCATTTTTAGAGAATTTTTCTTTTATTTCTTCATTTATCTCCTCCTTACATTTGGATGAATCTTATTGGTCCATAGGAACCTTAATTTAAATTTTTGAAAAAAATCTTCACCCCTAGGATAATGCCTTTTGAACAGAGTATACTTAATTTCTAATGCACCTTCTGAAAATCTTTTTGAACTTCTGTTTTAGGGGAACTTATTTTAATAAGATGAGATATTTTTCGATCCAAAAATATTCAAAATTTGAATATTCTCTCTCTAGAATATTTTCTCTCTCTAGGCTAAAACAGTTAGAAACAAGATCTTTTATATTTTTGAAGAGGAATTTGATTACACGCGAAGATGCTAGACATCATGAGAGGCTGGGGAGGAATCTTACATTCTCTCCCACTTGAAAAATGCGAGATGTCCTCATCTTGCAAACTGGGGGTAATCCCGCAAGATCGGCTTCAGTCTCCCAGGTGGCATCTTCAAAAGGATAGAACTTCCATTTTACTAATAATTCCCTGAGAATTCTGTTCCTGAGAATCTTTTCTCAAACATCAAGAATTTCTTCAGGTTGGAGTTCCATCTGCCCTTGGGTTGAAGAGATTAGGATTTCATCATCAAGCATATGATTTAGGTTTGGCACATATTTCTTTAGAAGTCTTACATGAAATACATTATGAACTTTGAGATGAGGAGGCAGAAGAAGCTTGTAGGCTAAGTCACCTACTTTCTTTGTAATCAGATATGGCCCACAATATCTAGGGGATAACTTCTTGTACTTCCCCAAAGAGATAAGGAACTTCTTTTGGGCCGTACTCGAATGAAGACCATATCTGCTTCTTTGAATTCTCTATCTGTCCTCTTCTTATCTGCATATTGCTTCTATCTATCCTGGGAAGTTTTTATATCTTTACGAAATGCTTGCATCTCTGCTGCTCCATGTCGTCAAGCATCTGTCTGGGCATCCTGACCCTAATCAATGGGTCGGACCAAGTTAATGGAGTTAAGAAATCTTGTCCATATAGAGCTTTAAAAGGGCTCATCCCGATACTTCGGTGATAAGAAGCATTGTAGGCGAACTCGACTAGGTGCAGATAGCTTAACCATTTTTTGGGTTTCCTGCCCCACAGCATGACCGAAGTATATCTTCGATTACTTGGTTTACCCTTTCAGTTTGACCATCGGTCTCAGGGTGATAAGCTGTGCTAAGATCCAGGAAAGTTCCCACTGCTTCGAAAAATGCAGTCCAAAACCTTGAAGTGAACTTTGGATCTCGATCACTTACTATTCTCCTGGGTAGTCCATGCAATCTGAAGATTTCTTTGAGGAACACTTTGGCCACATCCACTGCAGTGTAGGTTTCTTTTACTAGGATCATATGGGCAACTTTGGTTAGTCTGTCAACTACCACGAAGATGGAGTTGTAACCTGATTGCACTGAAGGTAAGCTAGTAATAAAATCCATACTGATACATTCCCACTTCATCTGGGGGATGTCCAATGGATGTAACTTCCCAGGCATTTTTACTCTCTTACCTTTGCCTTTCTGGCATGTCAGACATTGACGTACATGATTCAGCACATCCTTTTTTAAACCAGGCCAAAAGAAGCTTTTCTATATGGACATGTAGGTCTTGATGAAACTTGGATGTCCTGCCAATAAGGCTGTCATGGGCTTCATTCAGAATTTTCCCCTTGGTTCCCACATCATTGGGGATGCATAGCCTGCGATTATAATACATAATGCCATCATCCAGGCTGTACCCTTGAACTCTATTCAACTCCTGTGGAGTTTTGCTTTCCTGCAGTAGGGTAGCAATAGGGCCAAAAAATCTATCCTGCATGATCTTCTCACTTGCTTGAATAATCAAAGGATTTGATATTAAAGCAAGAAGGCTTTTCTGCTGAGGGCATCTGCTACCACATTTTCTTTGCCTAGGCGGTACTTGATTTCAAAATCAAATTCCTGCAGGGTCTGCATCCACCTTCTTTGGCGCATGTTGAGGTCCTTCTGAGTAAAGATCCACTTTAAGCTCTGATGATCTGTCATCAAAGTGAATCTTTTTCCCAGTAGGTAATGTCTCCCAACTTTAAGGCATAGACTACTGAAAGCAATTCCAAGTCGTGGACAACATAATTCCTCTCATGCGTTCTGAGCTTTAGGGATTCATAGGCCACTGCATGACCTTCTTGCATGAGAGCACCTCCCAGGGCAAAACCACTTGCATCAGTTACTACCTCAAAGGGTAGAGAAAAATCAGGTAGCTTCAGAACGGGACTGGTTACCAAGGCGGTCTTCAGCTTATCAAAAGCACTCTGGCACCTGGCAGACCATTGAAACGGGGTATTCTTCTTAAGAAGATTAGTCAGGGGTGGAAGCTATGAGAGCATACTTTGGTATAAAAATTCTATACCAACCAGTCAATCCCAAGAATCCTCTGACTTCTTTCACCGTCTTTGGTTCCGGCCAATCTATGACTGCTTGGACTTTTGCGAAATCTGGAGAAATTCCATCTTTGGATACCAGAAATCCCAAGTATTCAACGTGGTCGGCAGAGAAAGTGCATTTGCTCTTTTTGGCAAAGAGTTGATGCTTCCTTAGAATCCCAAGAACTTTTTGGACATGAGTCTCATGGTCAGCTGCATTCCTTGAGTAAACCAGAATGTCATCAAAGAAAACTAAAACAAAGTCATCCAAATATTCTCTGAGGATGTCCTGCATTAGGCGATTGAATGTAGCTGGGGCATTAGTTAATCCGAACGGCATGACAGTAAATTCATAATGCCCATAGCGAGTATTGATGGGTTGTTTTTGGTATATCTGGATCATTGATCTTGATCTGGTAATACCCAGATTTGAGATCTATTTTTGTGAAGATCTGGGCTCCATTTAGCCTGTCCAAAAGCTCATCAATTCTTGGGATAGGATACTTATTCTTAACTGTCAGCTGATTTAGACCTCTGTAGTCCACATAGAGTCTAAGCGTTCCATCTTTCTTTTTCTGAAAGAGAACTGGCGCACCCCAAGGTGAAACACTGGGTCTTACAAACCCTTGTTCTAACAGCTGCCTAAGCTGTTCCTTGAGTTCGATGGCTTCAGGAACTAGCATTTTGTACGAGCGTAGGGCTACTGGTTGAGCTCCGGGGTCAATTCAATCACATGATCTACTTCCTGAATTGGAGGCATTTAAGTTAGCTCTACTGGGAATAGATCATCAAATTCACTTCACCATTCTGGTTCTTTAGCTTTAAGCTTTGAGTCTAATGGGTTCATTTTGACAACATAAATTTGCTGCTTCTTCCTAAGTCCTTTCAGTAACCTGGAAGCTTTTACTAACTGAAGGTCTGGGGATCCGAAAACTCCAGTTCCTTGGACTTTGTTCCCGTGAAGGTCATGGAAGGAAATGGTTCCATTGTGACAGTGTATGTCAGCTTGATTTTTGTGGAGCCAATCCATTCCAAGGATTCCATCAAAAACTCCCAGAGGTAAAACTTTGAACTGACAATTGGTCACATTACCATCTAGATTGAACTGGATAAGATCTGTCTCATGGTGAGTGAAAAGAGTCTTCCACTGGCCAATTCAACTTGCATAGGTTTCCCTGATTTCTATTCTAAGACTAGCTTACGCAAGCATCCAGGGGAAATGAATGAATGAGAACTGCCTGAATCAATCAAAAGCTTAAAAGGCTTACCCTAATATTCTACTGGAGCATGGATGACAGAGAACTGCTGGTTAGGCCCTTGATTTTCAATTGTAGCATAGATCTGCCCTTTTTCCTCTTCTACTACATCTGAAATTGTGACTGCTCTGGCTGCTGCAGTCTAAGGTGGAACTCTTTCTCTTTGGTTGCCCCAGTTCTGGGAAGGAGTTTTAAGATTACTCTGTGGATAGAGGCAGAGGGCTGAACTGGAGTTCTTCTGGGGTTTCCCTGGCTTGGGCGAGATGGACCCTGATTAGAGTGGTATGAAGGGGTTGGTCTCTAAATTCGGGGTCCTTGACTTCCCTGTCCTCTTGACATGGCAGGAGTCGGGCAGTCTTTTAACTGGTGACCAAAACCCTGGCATCCAAAACATCTATTTTCAGTTCTGAACTCATCCTTCTGATTTCTTGAAAGAGGTGGGGTTCCTGAGAAAGTACTTTGGGGGAAGGGTCTTCCTTCACTTCTGAATCTTCCTGCATCTTGATTCTGATTCAAGCCTTGCTGCCTCTTTGGGGATGGAAAGTTTGAAGTACTTCCTTGGGCTTGGAATCTCCTAAAGTTAGAGGGTGCAGGTTTTGGTGGGACCTTTACTACAAAGGCTTCGGCAAAATCTTTTGCCATTCTTACTGCTTCAGCCATGGACACTGGCTTGGCATTTTTGACGAGTGTGTCTAAGGGTTCATTCATTCCCCGAATGAACCTGGCCATGAGTTACTCTTCATCTAAAGGTGGTGAATATTTGAGTAGAAGAGCAAAGGCCTGGTGATATTCCTCGATGGTTTTGCTCTCCTGCTTTAGCTCTAAGAATTCGTTCATTTTGGTTTCCAAAAATCCAGGAGGACAAAATCTCTTTCTTAGATAGGTTTTTAGATCATTCCAGGATTGAGTATTTCTGTCCAGACGGTTGGTGTCATAGTGGTTCCTCCATGCTACCCTGGCTGTTTCCACTATTTTCAGCCGAGCAAGAGCCATTTTGCTCCGCTCATTATAGCCTGTGACGTCAAAATACTCTTCCATGGCTTCCACCCATTTCTCCACAGTCTCTCCTAGGTTCTCCCCTTCTCCTTTGAAGGGTCCTGGTTGAGTCCTATGAAGAGCCTTGCGAACATCAGGATCAAGCTCGTCATCTTCAGAGACAGGGTCTGGCTGACGGCCACGGTTTCCTCGTCTCATGATTTTGCCTAAATTTTAAATATTATTAAATTTTTATTTTGATATTATCCACGAGATCCTAAGACTTAAGAGGTTCGGAAAATAATTTCTTAAACAAGACAATGATCTTATTGGAGATCTATGACATATGTCCGATAACAGATTTTTCTTTATCAGATCGTCTATAATCAATCACTTATACAACAGGAAATTTTTCTCCAGAAAACATTTCTTTATTTATATAAAAGTTGCAATATGTACATAGAGCAGTTCGCCTCCAGAATTCAAAATCTCCTCGGGAGACGCATATGACGACAGTACTGGGCCATAGCCATGCCCTGATACAAACGTCCACTTACTGACAAGGGAGCTATTATCTTCCATTAAGGAATAAAATAGCTAAAGAGTCTGTAGACTTGGCATGAAAGTCTGAAATTCCGAGGCGTCGAATGATATAGAATGACGCCACGCACCATTTTCAGCTTTAATAGGATCATAGCCAATGAGAGGTTCTGCCACAGCATTGCACGACGGTCGCAAGAGGCGTGGACATATTGCCCTGCAAACCACTTATGCTGAAATCTCTCCGTTGGGTTAGGAAAATATAAATCCTCGAAATGGCGTGCGAGTCTTGCTCGGCTTGTTCGAGTTGAAGCAAAAGAGATGAGATGCTCGAAGGCAAACGCAATCATATCTTGAGACTGGGTGAGGTCGGGAATACCAGATAAATAGGAAACTTCCATCTTAAAAAAAAATTCTTTGATTAAAATTTCTTCATTAAAGAGGCTTGCGGAATGAAAATACATTATGAAATTGCTTTTTGTGAGTTCTTATTATCAATTTCTGATAAGAATTTATTTATCCTTATTAGCTTTCAACTTGGCTCTAATACCAACTGTGGGATCCCTCTGCCCCCTCCATGCACCAGACTCCCGGTAGCTGATAGCAGCGAAAGTAGCCCCCTCATGCACGGGGCAAGATTTCTCACTCGGGGCCTCGCCCTAGAATGTCCGGGCACGAGACTAGGCTGGTGGTTACTCTGAAAACCGAAACCGGGAAAAATTCCCATGCCCAGAAAGCAGGGACGATTCCACCTTTTTGAATTTTCTTAACGAATTTTTCTAACATGATCAACTCTAAGGTATTCTTTAACTAAATAAACCAGATAGAAGGAAACTATCAGTGATATAATTTGATCATTTTAGTAAATTCAATGCTTTTTTCCTGATCAAGATCAGGCACCGTTGATCCACTTATTTGAAAAATTTATCAGGGAATTGACTAACTACTCGAATCTTAGCGTAATCCTAAGATTTTTCAGTTTGATTATTAAAACTCCACTGATTCCAGCCTAACCCCATCCGGCCCATGGGTTAGCCACCACCCTGCCACTGGAATCGGTAGATCCAAACAAGTACTCACCCACCCATAATTGAAATGCCATTCTTAACTTTAGCTTTAGAAAACAGAAATGCACACACTCCTCTTTAAAACTTTAATCTATAAAACAATCCATTGACATTTAATTTACGGGTTACACATGTCATATTACTTCAAAATTTCCATTGAGTCTTTGTTTGTCAGAAAACAGTATCACTCCGGACTCTCGTTGAGACCAGCGAGTCAACAACAAGATCCAGTGTGATAGATTACAATAAACATAGGTCCATCATATAATATATTCCTCGACATACGCATGGATGTCCTCGGCACCGCGAGCCCATGCATCGCCTTGTCAGAACCCTCCAGGATCCTCCTCAGGTGTCCTGGCACTTCACTCAGGGACCGCTTCATCGGCCCTCGTCCATCGTACCAGAAGTGCACCATTTTAACCATACCGAGGCTGGTCAAGACCTCGGCAGGCTTTGCCGCGTGAGCTGTCCCTCGAACACTTCCCGCTAGTTGTTGCAACCGAGCTTCCCTTAGATAAACATATATGCCAAATGCTCCCTCCAGCATTCTGGCGTAAGACAGTCTTTTAAGAAGGCAGGGTTTCTATGCAAGTTTACAGCTTTGATTTTATTTGAATACCATGAGTATATCTTAAATCCGTATCTCAATACTTCTAGATCTAGGTTTCAATTCCAAACAGAATTCCTCGAATTCTATTAACTTGATCCTCAGATCAAAATCAAAAGTCAACTTAGTTTCAGATTCGAGGGTGATTTGAGTACATTTTCCCTGAACTGGACACATTGTCATTGATTGAAACTTACGAAGGAATTAGGTCTTGGTCAATAGTCTGAATCAGAGTTTAGGTTTGGAAAGGTTCTTCCTAAAATTATCTTTCTCGAAAGGTACTATTTCAATTTCTCTTTTCTAAATTTCTTTCAACGAATATTTGTTTACAGATTTCAAAAATATAAATTTCTTGAGGAATATTCATTTACCTCGATCTCCGATTAATCTTTTATGCATACTTCTATGCATGAAAATCAATTATGATAAAATTGACACTTTTATAATAAAAAAAATATATTTTATGCATACTTCTATGCATGAAAATCAATTATGATAAAAGTAACACTTTTATAATAAAAAAATTTATCTTTTATGCATACTTCTATGCATGAAAATCAATTATGATAAAAGTAACACTTTTATAATTAATTTTTTTTATCTTTTATGCATACTTCTTTCTATGCATGAAAATCAATTATGATAAAAGTAACACTTTTATAATAAAAAAATTTATCTTTTATGCATACTTCTATGCATGATAATCAATTATGATAAAAGTAACACTTTTATAATTAAAAAAATTATCTTTTATGCATACTTCTATGCATAAAAATCAATTATGATAAAAGTAACACTTTTATAATAAAAAAAATATCTTTTATGCATAATTTTATGCATAAAAATTAAATATGATAAAAATAACACTTTTATAACAAAAACATAATCTTTTATGCCTAAAAATTTCATTTTGATAAAGTAACACTCTCATAAGAAAATTATTCCTTTGTGCATAAAAATCTTTTTTGATGGAAGTAACACTTTCATAATAAAAGAAAATTATTCCTTTATGCATAAAAATCTATTGTGATGAAAGTAGCACTTTCATAATAAAAGAAAATTATTCCTTTATGCATAAAAATCTATTTTGATGAAAGTAACACTTTCATAATAAAAGAAAATTATTCCTTTATGCATAAAAATCTATTGTGATGAAAGTAACACTTTCATAATAAAAGAAAATTATTCCTTTATGCATAAAAATCTATTTTGATGAAAGTAACACTTTCATAATAAAAGAAAATTATTCCTTTATGCATAAAAATCTATTTTCATAAAAGTAATATTTTCATAATAAAAGAAAAATATACCTTTATGCATAAAAATCTATTTTGATGAAAGTAACACTTTCATAATAAAAGAAAATTATTCCTTTATGCATAAAAATCTATTGTGATGAAAGTAACACTTTCATAATAAAAGAAAATTATTCCTTTATATGCATAAAAATCTATTGTGATGAAAGTAACACTTTCATAATAAAAGAAAATTATTCCGTTATGCATAAAAATCTATTTTGATGAAAGTAACACTTTTATAATAAAAAAAAATATTTCCTTTATGCATAAAAATCTATTGTGATGAAAGTAACACTTTCATAATAAAAGAAAATTATTCCTTTATGCATAACAATAATCAATAAGCAATTTCTATGCATGAAAATGACGCTCTTAGAGTATAGAATTGATAGGAATTACTCTTTTAGCATAATAAAAGATATTTCTTATTTCTAAAAAATTATTCCATAACCTTCTTTGTATGGCTGACCATTTTTCAAATTTTCCTACTTGATTTTGTCATAAAAATTGATTCTAATTGATTTAAAGTAATCTATACCACTCAAAATTCACTTATACAAGAGAAAACATTATAAAAAGTTTAATTCCATCCATTATCACTTAGCTAGGATAAAGAAGGGTTGATTTACTAGAGAAGAGAGGGGAATGCCTTTTTGTAATGAGGCATAATATTATTTGTAATTTTTAAGAAGACATAAAGCATAAAAACCATTTAAAACCATAAAATAAGTGTAAAAAGAGAAGAATCACCACTTACTAGTGATTTTGAGAGCTTTCCTTTGGCTTGATTGTTTGAGGGTTTAACTCTTGTTTGTAACAAGAGTGGCCACCAATCTTTGGAAGAGGGAAATGTCAAAAACTAGTGAATTATTAATAAATTTACAGTTCTTGGCTTGGGAGGAGTAGAGTAACAGTGCATAAAACACTATTGAGTTTTAACAAAGGGGAAGGCTTCTATTTATAGGAAAAAGTGAGCTCCTAACCAAACAAACTAGTTCTAGAATTTTTCAATTCAGTTTGGTCAATTTTTGACCATTTTTAGGTCAGTTGAGCTTACTTTTTGGAACTAGACTTGAATTACGAGAGAGGAGAGATGAAATATCTCAATTTTTGAAGATTTAAAACACAATTGCACATGTGAAGTAGGCACTTCATTCATGAGGGAAAAGTTCCCATGCAGAGGTGTCAAAAATTTATCATTACTTCTAAATATCTCCCCTTTTTAACTATTAGTCTTGTCCTTAGTCAACTCTTCATCTTATGTGAGTATTTACTCATTTTTGGGGGATTTTTCTTTTATTTCTTCATTTATCTCCTCCTTACATTTGGATGAATCTTATTGGTCCATAGGAACCTTAATTTAAATTTTCAAAAAAATCTTCACCCCTAGGATAATGCCTCTTGAACACATTATACTTAATTTTGAATGCACCTTCTGAAAATCTTTTTGAACTTCTGTTTTAGGGGAACTTATTTTAATAAGATGAGATATTTTTCTATCCAAAAATATTCAAAATATGAATATTCTCTCTCTAGAATATTTTTTATATCTAGGCTAAAACAGTTAGAAACAAGATCTTTTATATTTCTGAAGAGGAATTTGATTACACGGGAAGATGCTGGACATCATGAGAGGCTGGGGAGGAATCTTATAGAGATGAGATGCTCTGTATATATGCCCACTGTCAGGTTTTTTTCTGTAAAGCTGTTTTGAGTCAGTGTACATATGATGTGGATGGTTTGCAAATAAATTTTGCCCTGAATGCCCTGGCAAGTGTACAGACGAAATGGCTTTGGAGTGAGTCAGTGAATGCATTTTTCTTCGGAACAGCTACTGGAGATTTGGAGTTTTTATTTGTATGAGCTTTTTAGTCGTCAAGAAGGTGTCTGGGATGTGTGTAAATAAGAGGTGGATGAGCATGTGGATATCAATAATGGGTTTTGATGAGCTTCTGGTGAAAATAATGTAGATATGCTGGTTTAGGTGGAGAGAGAGCTCAATTCAAACTGTAAATGTTGAAATCCCTCAGGCGACGCCAGCAAAATATAATTGCTTTTATGCTTGAGATTGAGAATCTTTCAGGTTTGGAATGGCCGTCTTGGTATGATGATGCTGATCATGAGGCTGTGGGCAACTCTCGCATAATTTTGGAAAGGTTACGGGCTGGGTGTGATAACCCGAAACACAAGGAGAAGAAGAGTGTGTGAGGGTGGCCATTATTTTGAAGTAATAAATAAATTAAAAAAATACGATACACTTGGCCACTTTATAAATAGCCAAGTGGAAGGTCTTTTGGCAGCCAGCTGGATATCTCGAAGGGTGGCGCGACGGCGTGAAGGAGGTGTGTGGAAGGTGCCAACCGACGAGAGAGGAAGGGCCGGTACAGAAGCGAGGGGTGGAGAGGAAAAAAGGCCGCCTGGTGTGTGTGTGGAGGAGAAGGGTGTGCAGCCACAAGCAGAGTAGAAGGAGCCAGTGGGAGCGGGTGCTTGTCCGGTCGGTCGCCTGGTGGAGTTGCTGCAGAAGCGAAACGAAGTAAGGGAGCCGCTTTTGCTGCAGAAGCGAAACGAAGTAAGGGAGCCGCTTTGATAGAGAACCTTGCACAGGCTAGGGAGAGACCCTGGGTCGCCGACGAGAAGCTGGAGGACGAGCTGAGGTTGATAGAAACGCCGTGTGTACTGGGGGTCACTTTGCAGAGAGTCGCTTTGGGTGTGTGTTATCACAGGCACAGGCAGCGTGGGCTGCCTAGAGACTCGGGGCTCTGGACGTGTGCTGCCAGCGCAAGCAGGGCGCTGCTGCAGGTCTGTAACCGTGTGAGGCAACGTCACAGAGGTACAAGAGAAGAAGGTTCTTGGTGACGAAGTGGCTGACTACTGTGGCTGTTGGCGAACCCAAAGAGACGGTGGGCTGGTAATTGCGCAGAGAAGAAAACAATTGAGAAGGCGACTCAGGCATTGTCAGAGAGTTCACGACTGGAGTGGGCTTGAGGGGCTGGGGTTTCGGCAGTCCACGTAAATGGTGAGAGGAGTCAACGTATAGAGGGTGGCCGTTTGGTTGTGGAAGACCTCTCAGGTGGCTATGCAGAGCACACAGAGGAGAGTCTGGTGGAGATAGCGGGTAGCTGTTGCAGAGAAAGCAGGAAATGGTCTTGGTTGTGGCCGTTTGTGAAGAGGGAATGCTGTTTTTTTGTTTGGGAGCTAGCAGTTTTGCTGGTAGTGCAAGAAAATTGCCTTCAGTTGAGGCACAAGCTGTGAGACCAAGAGAAGCTGTGGGCAGTGTGTGTGTGAGTTGTTTGCTGGAGTGTGATATATAAAGGAGAGTGCGAGGATGAGTGGGTGGAAGTTTATAAATTAATAAAATCTATGGTGATGGATCTCCCCTTGTAAATGGACAAACAGAGTTTGTGTGATATGTGAGTGGCTTAGCCTTGCTGACAGATAAAAGGCTTTTATAATAAGATATGTGAGCTGTTGAATTACCTTTCTTTGGATATCTCTGAGTGGTAGAGAGAGAGAGAGAGAGATTTTCTTTCCAGCTAGAGGAGCTGGTGGTGCCCCTTGTGCTTGTGAGTGTTCTGAAGGTGGTGAGTCGGCGAGCTATAGTGGCCTTCTTGTGTTCTTGAGCTGCCTCACATCTTTCTGGTGCCCCCACTGAGGATTTGCTCTTTCTGGTATAGTTTAACTGAGGATTGCTCTGTTATTTCCTTCAGTTATTAGGGTGTGTGCCCTAGGTGTTGAGAGTTTCAGAGAAGGTGCTTTCTTGGGATCTGAGGTGAGGTTTGGGGGTGAAAATGATGTCTTATCTAGAGCCTTGGTAGCCCTAATGAGGATGTGGCAGACTTCTTGGAAAGGATGGAGGTTGCATGCCTAAGCAACCATATTAATGAGTCGGTACAGGTGTTGCGGCTTCTGAGCATCTGTTTGAAAGGGGATGCAAGGACCTGGTACAGGACTTATGAGAAGTCATTGAGGGTTGCTGTTCCACATCTTGATATGACTGAAAATGGATTAAAGACAGCACTTAGCAACAGGTTCAAGAAGGTAGAAGACCCCGACAAGGTTTGGCATGAGGTGCAAGCTCTGACACAAGGTGAGTTTGAATCATTAGATGATTATATGAAGAAATTTTCTTTGCTATGGGAGACTCTATGCAGGGCTTTAGGGGAAGACCAGGTGCCGCCTGATATGATGAAGAAAAACAAGTTTGTAGCCGGGCTTAAGAGGAGTATTCGCTGGAAAGTGGAATTGAAGAAGCCCAGGTCTTTTGAGGATGAGGATGCGGTAGAAATTGCTAAGTCAAAAGATTGGAAGCTGCAAACGAATGAATCAGCTGGGGATGATTCCAGTTGTAGCACAGCCGGAGATTCGTAAGGTGGAGGCTACACCCATGAATGCAGTGATTGAGAGGATGAAGCCCACTGAAGCCCAAGCTATGCAGATGGTGCCTCAAGCTAGTCAAGGGGTACCTATGGTTCCTGCAGGTTCTGCCATGCTTCAAGCATATTTGCAATCCAACTTCTAGAGTTAGATACTCCACTTCATTGTTGCTATGTGCATCCACTTTAACACCCTTTTTAAAAACCAGGCAACCCTGTGGATCATAAAGCACCAAACCTCCCGAGGCTGCATCATGGCTTTTCCTGTAGGAACCATCAAAATATAATAAGTGTGCATTCACCAACTTAGCCGCATCCTCAACTGGATTCTTGATGGTCTCCTCCTTTATAAGAAGAGAACTCTCCTTATATGTCAGTAGATCAGTTAAGGTAGCCCTGGTACTCTCTTCCACCAAGAATGAGAAAGTAAATTCCTGCAACTCAATCACCCACTTCATCATAGCCTTAGATAAATTTGTGCCATTTATCAACTGAGGCAAAAAAGTGTAGCTTGTCAAAAACACAAAGGGGCGAGGCAATAAGTAATGGCGGAACCGCCTACATGCATAAAGTACACTGACCATAACAAGTTCCACCTCTGATAGCAACCTTTCTCTGGCAAGTTTTACTCTGCTAGCATAGTAGACTAGTTGCATATAATGTGATTCTTTCCCTTTTTGTAACAACATGGCTCCAATAGCATCCTCACCTACTGAAGGATTGACATAAAATACCTGTTCCCAATTAGGCGCCTGCATTGTAGGAATAGCTCCCAACACCTCTTTCACTTTTTGGAAAACCACCTCACACTCCTCCGTCCAATGCAAAGGATCATGCTTTGCTGCTTGCTGCAAGGGATATAACAACTGTGAAGATAGAGAGATGAATCGAGCCATATACTTCACCTTTTGCACAAAAGTAGCCAGTTGCCTTGTATTCTTTGGTGTAGGAAGAAGAAGAAGAGACTTGACTTTATCAGGATCTGGATCAATACCATTCTCTAAAATAACATGGCCCAAAAGCTTCACCCTCGGTTGAGCTAAAAAACACTTTTTTGGATTTAATTGACCACCACACTCATCATAACGCTGAAAAACTGTAGCCAGCTTATCACAATGCTCTTGCCTGGAGCTGTATATACAAAAATCATCAATAAAATCCTTCACAAACTTGTTCAAAAAAGGAGATAATACCCAATTTGCCCTTCTTTGATAATAGGCTGGTCCATTCATCAATGCAAAAGGAAGAACTTTGTAGCAGAAACACCCCCACGGTGTAATGAAAGTCGTCTTGCGTTGATCTTCTTCTGCAATCTTTAACTGGAAATAACCTGAATACCCATCACAAACACTATACCTTTTATAACCAGCTACAGTATCCAAGATCTCATCCAAAAAAGGTAGGGGGTAAGAATCCTTCTTCGTAGCAGCATTCAAGGCTTGAAATCCACACATATACGCCACCTGCCATCTTTCTTTGGACTTACCACCGTAGGACTTACCCACTCAGCTGTATCCACTGGTGTAATGAAACCTGCACTCAACAACTTATCAATTTCCTCTCTCAGGGCCTGCATTTGTTCTTGTCCCATCCTGCGAAGCTTTTGCCTAACTGTTTTTACACCTTCTTTCAATTCAATCCTCAAGTCTGGCCCTTTAAATCCTCGAATCTCTCTATAAGAAGTAATGAACAATTCTGGAAAATGAGACAGCATATTAACATATCTAACCTTTTCTCCACTCGAGAGATCCGGACTCAGCATTCCTTCAATCAGCTCCTGCTTCTTCTTCACTTCTATCTTTGGCTGCAGTAATTCCTCGATCACTTCGTATGACCACATAGTATCTTCTCCTTCAGCACCCACTTCATGCACTTCTTTATCTTCATTACCTTCTTGCTCTGATATAAGAAAAGCCACATCTGCCCCTTCTCCACTAGAAGCAGTGGTCGATGAATCCGTCTCCGATTCAGAAGTAGTGGTGGTAGTTTCCTCTTCACTTGAATCCTGTGGCCTCTCCCACACATCATTTAAAGATCTCCTACTATGCATCTCAAAAGATTTTTTATTACCCTGCTTATTATGCAAAGAAATGGTCCCATACCTCCAGTCTTGTACTGCACCTACCACTCGCAACCAGGGTCATCCAAGAATGATTGGAAAAGCACCAAGACCCACAGGCATCACATGAAAATCTACAGTAGCTTTGACATTAAAAGCTTCAATTTCCAATTCCTTTATCATACCAAGACATTTTACCTTTTGATGATTAGCCATCCTGATTCGAAACCCAGAAACCCCAGACACCCTCAAGCCTGACTGCTCCACACATGATTGGGTAATCACACATATTTGAGCTCCTCCATCTATATAGGCCTGACCAAGGCTCCTGCCTTTAATCCACACCTCCACAATAGGGCAAATATCTGGAAGCTCCTCTAAAGATAGTACTTTAACTGACCTCTTCCCTGACTCCTTTTCCATTGGATTCACCAGTCTCTTCCATTGTCTTCTCAATTTTGGCACCATCTCCACCAACTGTCCAAAGGTGATGTTTGCCTTCCTGTTCACCAAATCAGATTTCAAGTCATAGCTGGTTTGCCCATCCCCCACAGTGGGAAGTCTGACACCTGGAACCTTCTACAAGGCTTCCGTTTCCTTTTGGCTTTCACATCTTCTCCTTCCTGCTGCTTCCCTTTCTTACGGCTGGGTCCAGCCACCCCTTTTCCTTCTCTTTCATCTGTTGTGCGCTTGCCAACAGGCATCACATCCCCTTCTTCTCTCATCTGAACATTCTCCAGAGTGACAACATTCATAACCTTTGCCTTCCCCTTCTCCTCAGCTGAGATTCCACTGGGGCCTGCTTGATCCCTGATATCAATACCATAATCATTTGACCTATCAAGTAACTGTGAAGGTAGTGGGTACATATCACCACCCATACGCTGAGGCTTATCACAATCTGTACTCAGATGACCAAGCTCACCACAGTTCCAGCATGTAGGGATGAAACGACGGCCCCTACCACGACCACGTCCATACCCTGCTTGTCCATCTCCCCCCTCATGATTGTTGCCACGGCCTCTACCACGTCCACCACCTGTACTTCCCATTAAATTTAAGCTCAAATTCTTCATAACACAGGATTCGCATTCGTCGAGGAGGTGGTAAAACAGGTATTGGGAGTTTGGAAGTCAAAGAATATGTTACTCAAGGAAATGTGTTTCAAGATTAAGGGTCTGCTGAAGGAATTTGAAGCTTGGAGTCTAAAGCATGTGGATCGAGGCCATAATGAGGAGGCTCATGAAGCAGCCCAGGGAATGATTGGTGAAGTTTTTATTCTTAAAGCTCATGCATCATTTTATTGTGGCATGGAAAATTTACAGGATGTTGAGGAGTTTTTGTTAACAGGGATGATTCCTAATGGTATTGACAAATCAAAAAAATATGGTTTCATCAGGAAAGCTTCAAGGTATGTGATGGTTGGTGATGCTTTGTATTTGAAAGGAATTGATTTGATAATGCGAAGGGTACCTTGGAAGGAAGAAATCTACAAAATTCTTAAGGAAAATCATGAGGGAGCATGCGGTGGACATTTTGCCTCAAAGATTACCTTGCATAAGGTATTGCAGGAAGGTTATGTATGGCCAAGTGTACATAAGGATGTTAATCATTGGTGCAGGTCATGCAAACAATGCCAAGCTCACAGTAGACGGATATTAAAGCCTGAGATGAGGAAGACAATTCTTGCTTATGATGTTTTTGAAAAATGGGGAATTGATGCTGTGGGACCATTGCCCACGAGGGAAGTGCTACATCTTGACTGCAGTTGATTATCTTTCTAGATGGGCGGAAGCAAAGGCAGTGAAACAAATTACTGCTAAGGAGGTGGCAAAGTTTGTATATCAGGATATCTGCTGTAAGTTTGGTGTGCCATTGGAATTGCTTTCTGATTAGGGTCCAGGTTTCAGAGCAGAGCTTATGGATTATTTGTGTACAAAAATGAAGATCAGTCGCAGCTTTACCACACCTTACTATCCACAGTGTAATGGCCTGAATGAGCGTTTCAATGGTGAGTTGATCAAGATTTTATCCAAGGTGACAGAGCAACAAGGCAAGAATTGGGATCTGGAGTTGCCTGCTGCCTTGTGGGCATACAGAACAGCAATTAAGACTGGTACAGGTTTCACTCCATTTTATCTGGTTTATGGGAAAGAAGCATTATTGCCTATTGAGGTGGAGATACCAGCTGTGAAAATGTTGGGAAAGCTTTTGGAAGAACCTGAAGATGTCTTTAAAGAGCGGCTGTTATATTTACAAGAAGCACAGCTAAACAGGGATAATGCTTTGAAGCATTATGAAGATATGCAGGCAAGGACGCTGGAGAAGTTCAACAAGAAGATTAAAAGCAAAGGAATTATGAAGGATGATTTGGTATTACGTTATAATAGCAGGCTGGATAATGCCTTTCATAAAAAGTTTCAAATTAAGTGGGAAGGACCTTTCTTGGTGATGCAAGGATTTGCAAATGGCACCTATCAATTGGCAGATTTAGATGGGACTTTACATGCTTCCAGGGTAAATGGATACAGGCTGAAGAAGTATTATGCACGCTTGATGGTGATTGTGCAGGATGCAGTGTCTGAGGATGTGATCTCAGACGAAGGGCAGTTTTTGGATATGGATTTAGGTCTTGAAATGCTTTTTACTGCTGATCATGAATGATTCAGCAGGCTGGGGGTTGGGCAAAGTATGTCAGGTTTTTTTCTGTAAAGCTGTTTTGAGTCATGGTGTGGATGGTTTGCAAATAAATTTTGCCCTGAATGCCCTGGCAAGTGTACAGACGAAATGGCTTTGGAGTGAGTCAGTGAATGCATTTTTCTTCGGAACAGCTACTGGAGATTTGGAGTTTTTATTTGTATGAGCTTTTTAGTCGTCAAGAAGGTGTCTGGGATGTGTGTAAATAAGAGGTGGATGAGCATGTGGATATCAATAATGGGTTTTGATGGGCTTCTGGTGAAAATAATGTAGATATGCTGGTTTAGGTGGAGAGAGAGCTCAATTCAAACTGTAAATGTTGAAATCCCTCAGGCGATGCCAGCAAAATATAATTGCTTTTATGCTTGAGATTGAGAATCTTTCAGGTTTGGAATGGCCGTCTTGGTATGATGATGCTGATCATGAGGCTGTGGGCAACTCTCGCATAATTTTGGAAAGGTTATGGGCTGGGTGTGATAACCCGAAACACAAGGAGAAGAAGAGTGTGTGAGGGTGGCCATTATTTTGAAGTAATAAATAAATAAATAAAATACGATACACTTGGCCACTTTATAAATAGCCAAGTGGAAGGTCTTTTGGCAGCCAGCTGGATATCTCAAAGGGTGGCGCGACGGCGTGAAGGAGGTGTGTGGAAGGTGCCAACCGACGAGAGAGGAAGGGCCGGTACAGAAGCGAGGGGTGGAGAGGAAAAAAGGCCGCCTGGTGTGTGTGTGGAGGAGAAGGGTGTGCAGCCACAAGCAGAGTAGAAGGAGCCAGTGGGAGCGGGTGCTTGTCCGGTCGGTCGCCTGGTGGAGTTGCTGCAGAAGCGAAACGAAGTAAGGGAGCCGCTTTGATAGAGAACCTTGCACAAGCGAGGGAGAGACCCTGGGTCGCCGACGAGAAGCTGGAGGACGAGCTGAGGTTGATAGAAACGCCGTGTGTACTGGGGGTCACTTTGCAGAGAGTCGCTTTGGGTGTGTGTTATCACAGGCACAGGCAGCGTGGGCTGCCTAGAGACTCGGGGCTCTGGACGTGTGCTGCCAGCGCAAGCAGGGCGCTGCTGCAGGTCTGCAACCCTGTGAGGCAACGTCACAGAGGTACAAGAGAAGAAGGTTCTTGGTGACGAAGTGGCTGACTACTGTGGCTGTTGGCGAACCCAAAGAGACGGTGGGCTGGTAATTGCGCAGAGAAGAAAACAATTGAGAAGGCGACTCAGGCATTGTCAGAGAGTTCACGACTGGAGTGGGCTTGAGGGGCTAGGGTTTCGGCAGTCCACGTAAATGGTGAGAGGAGTCAACGTATAGAGGGTGGCCATTTGGTTGTGGAAGACCTCTCAGGTGGCTATGCAGAGCAGACAGACTGGTGGAGATAGCGGGTAGCTGCTGCAGAGAAAGCAGGAAATGGTCTTGGTTGTGGCCGTTTGTGAAGAGGGAATGCTGTTTTTTTGTTTGGGAGCTAGCAGTTTTGTTGGTAGTGCAAGAAAATTGCCTTCAGTTGAGGCACAAGCTGTGAGACCAAGAGAAGCTGTGGGCAGTGTGTGTGTGAGTTGTTTGCTGGAGTGTGATATATAAAGGAGAGTGCGAGGATGAGTGGGTGGAAGTTTATAAATTAATAAAATCTATGGTGATGGATCTCCCCTTGTAAATGGACAAACAGAGTTTGTGTGATATGTGAGTGGCTTAGCCTTGCTGACAGATAAAAGGCTTTTATAATAAGATATGTGAGCTGTTGAATTACCTTTCTTTGGAAATCTCTGAGTGGTAGAGAGAGAGAGAGAGAGATTTTCTTTCCAGCTAGAGGAGCTGGTGGTGCCCCTTGTGCTTGTGAGTGTTCTGAAGGTGGTGAGTCGGCGAGCTATAGTGGCCTTCTTGTGTTCTTGAGCTGCCTCACACCCACCATCTTTAAAATATGCATAGACATGCCACGGACCACTGGCCCATGTTACCTTAACCTCATCCTTCTAAGGAAGGTACCATAAATGCTAGGGCTAACTAAAAATTGTTGCCACCCATGAATCATGGTTACCTACCTTATAGACCAAGATATATCCAAATGTAATCTACCACTAAGGATTTATGTGACCGTACACTACAAATAATGTATACAATTCAAACATCTTCTAACAACCTTGTTCTACATACATATACGATACGCTACATGTTGCATTTTTTTCCACCCTTCCACTATGTTTTGATGCATGAGCATATGCATGGCAGCATGCGCATATTGAAGAGTGATACCTTCACTTCGTACCCTCACTTGGTTTTGGCAAACAAGCATATATTCAACTTAGCCTACATTCATATGGCGATTTGGACACTTGGCTAAAACTAGGGCCTTGCTAGAATTCCATGGTACAAGTTGATTTTTGGACACTTGGCCAAAACTAGGGCCTTGCTAGAAATATATGTTAGCCATTGATTTGGACACTTGGCCAAAACGAGGTCCTTGTTAAAATTTTGGATTAGCAAAACGAGGTCCTTGTTAAATATTTGGATTAGCCCCATTTATTTGGGCACTTGGCTAAAACTAGGGTCTTGCTAGAATTCCATGGTACAAGTTGATTTTGACACTTGGCCAAAACTAGGGCCTTGTTAAAAATTTGGATTAGCCCCATTGATTTGGACACTTGGCTAAAACTAGGGCCTTGCTAGAATTCCATGGTACAAGTTGATTTGGACACTTGGCCAAAACTAGGGCCTTGTTAGAAATACATGGTAGCCATTGATTTGGACACTTGTTGCTAGAAATCCATGTTAGCCATCGATTTGGACACTTGGCCAAAACTACAGCCTTTGTTAGAAATTTGGATTAGACCCATTGATTTGGACACGGTTAAAACTAGGGCCTTGTTAGAAATCTATGTTAGAGGTAGATTTGGACACTTGATCAAAACTAGGGTGGCCTTACTAATGGGTAGGTCTACAAAACTAGGAGGTGATAGAAATCAAATTTTGAGGTAGTCCATGTATTCGGTGGAGTTAAAGGATTTTTCCACCTGCTGACCTCAAAAATATTCATTTGTATATAGATTTAAAAAATTGGTCAATTATACCAAGTGCAAATCCGCCTTGAGAAGTGTTTGCACCCTAATAATCCTATTCTAGCTGCCCTTCCTTTCGAGAAGTGGGGGATTGACTATGTGGCCCTATTACACCAACTTCTAATCATGGGAAATATTATATCATTGTTGCTACGGATTACTTAACTAAGTGGAGTAAGGCTAGAGCTGTGAGGAAAGATGAAGCATGCACTACTGCTACATTTTTGACTAAGCATATCATTTGTCATTTTGGGGCACCTGCTCTGCTCTGCTGAGTTAGTTTTTGATAGGGGGACCCATTTTCTTAATGCTGTCATTGAAGAACTCACTGCTTATTTCAATATCCGTCATGATAAAACCACCCCCTACAAACCTTCTACTAATGGGCAAGTTGAGAGCACAAACAAAACTTTGGTCACTATCCTTAGAAAAACTGTGGACACTCATAAAAGGGATTGGGATGAGAAGTTGCCAGTAGCTGTTTGGGCTTATACACTACTTTCAAGGAAGCCACAAGGTTCACTCCTTTCTCTTTAGTTTATGGGCAAGAATGTGTGTTACCTATTGAGCATGAGTTGGCGAGTTTGAGGTTTTTTCACGAGCACACACTACCTTTGGAGGAGAGTTTGCAAGAGAGATTGGGCACTTTGGAGCATCTAGATGAGTGGAGATTGAGAGCCTATCTACATCAAGGGGTTGCTAAGAAACGTCAAACCAAGCAATGTGATAAGAAAGCTAAAACCTATTCTTTTGAGAAAGGGCAATTGGTTTTTCTCTATGATGCATGTCATGCGCTTTTCTCTGGGAAGTTGAGCCATTTATGGTCGGTTCCTTATTTATCGCTGCATTGCTGAGGTTTATCCTTGCAATAAAGTCCAGCTTGCAGAAATGGATGGGACATGGTTCTCTACGAGAACCAATTTTGATAAAATTAAGCCCTATTGGATGTGATTGCATTGACTTTTCTGTTATGAGTTGCAGATGATGTTGAATCTACCATGCCTTTTTGGAGTCTATACTTTGATGGACCATGTAGGGGCAAGGACAGACTTGGTAGTTGTGGCATTGTCATATATCCACCTGAAGGGAATGCTATTCTTTTGGGAGATTATTTGAGCAACAACATTACTGAATATCAAGCACTTTTGATTGGTTTGAGAGAACTACTTCTTTTGGGAGAATCTCATGTTCATATCTATGGTGATTCACAACTCGTGGTCCACCAGTTTCATGGCCAAAACCTGCACCCTCCACCCTTTGATGCACTACTATAGTCTTTTAGCCCGTGACCTCTTCACCCATTTCACCTCTTCTTCCTTGACCTTTTTGCCTCGTCATGGAAATCGTGTTGCAGATTCCTTAGCTTTGATGGCCCTTTCTCGTTTCTTTACCCAAAATTTCAATCGTGCCTTGGTAGATACCCATTCCTTTGACATTGATCCTTGGGAAATAGTGCAAGAACTTAAGTGTTTGGGAGTTGAGGAGTTGGGTAGTCTTCTAAGGGTTTTCAAATCATCCCATCCTTCCACTTTTGCTTCTCTCATTCTATCCATGACCCGTCGATTGATTCACTTGTTAGATGTTACCTTTCTCACTATAGATCCTAGCCATTTGCTCAGGATCCTGTAGCCCAATGGAGAAGGCAATAGTCTAACCGAAGATTTTGGGTTCACACTAGCCAGCTAGTTTTCCCCGCAGGATGCCACTGTTGCATTTTTTTCCGCCCTTCCACTATGTTTTGATGCATGAGCATATGCGTGGCAGCATGTGCATATTGAAGAGTGATACGTTCACTTCATACCCTCACTAAGTCTTGGTTTTGGCACACAAGCATATATTCAAACTAGCCTACATTCATATGGCGAGTTCTAGCATTCACCTGGAGGAGAAGACAATGTGCCCATGCACACAATGCAAACATCAAGTTGCCCACAAGCAAAGGATTTGTCAATAGCATGTTTGACAGTGGGGAGAATTTCCATACAAACGTATTGCATCCTTGATTTTGCTGGTAGAGATATCAGAATAAATATTGATTCTACACTTGATACTCAACCGGAATGCGTTCAACCACATAGATCCACCCACATGCTGCAAGATGATGTGAACCTATATTGAAGACATCATGGAGATGAACATAGATGAGTTAATTGATATTATGTGTCTTTAAAGGCTTTAAACCTTAGCCTATTGGGAAAATTGGCTAGCAACATATATTTGAATGGCCGCCATGCATGCCTGCATCGAATCGCCATCCATATGCAAGCTTGAAGTGAAGCGTCACCAGAACACGGACCGCACGCGTTTGCTTGAAGAGAGAGAGATGCGGCCATTTCCTGTTTGCCGGCCATTGTGCTGCGAGCAAAAGAACTGAAGCAACCCTCGCTAATTGCCACTGCAGCCTATTCGCGCTGAGATCTTGGTAGTGAAACTTGGCAATTCTCATGGCATCTCCTCTTGTTGAGGCTCATCCATGAGGTTTTGGCTTGAGACCTCTTGTTGAGCAGACTCTATTGCGAATTGTGAAGGAGAAGGAGCCGAAGTTGCACACTCCTTCAACACGCGCAAAAGAGAAAGAAGTGCGCTCATTCCATCGTCGGAAGAGCGAAGAACAGGAGAGAGAGAGCAATTCATCCCGGCTTCACCCCGCAGGGAAACGATGCATCGCTGAGAAACGCCTTCATTACAAAGAAATAACCTTTATATTACACGTTCCTTTTAAGCTTTTCTTTATTTAAAAAAAAGAGTATCATTAAAAATAAGTTATCGCCCATTTTACAATTGGCCAAGGGGAAAAAGGGGTAAAGAAAAAAATAAAAGCATAAAAACGTTATCTCTTTTCCTTGCATGTGGAGAAGGAAGCGGAAGAGGAGAAGATATTTGCAACAAAGAAGCAGGGCATCATCGGCAAGTGCGCAAAAGCTTCGTAAACATCAAGCGAAAAGTGGCTAGATAAGATTTCTTCTCTCTCTTTTTCTCATCATAGAGAGCTACACAATTCATCTTGTAAGTCAAGCACCGTGCACGTGAAATTCAATAAAAAAGAACATTTCACGCTACATTTTGCTTCGCTTGGTTGTGTTGTGGTGTCATCTCACTCTTTTGTCATTTAGCACAAAGCTTGTTTTAACATTTGTGTGCATACATCTTCAGCACCCCATTATTGCAATGTCGCATTTGTCAGAAAGATCCATATCACACAATCTTATCTACTAGTGCCTTCTCCTTTGGGGTGTTGGGAGAGTGTAGCTTCATTCTTTGTTGGATATGTGGGGGGGTTGTAGGGATTTGTCCTCTTTGCCTTGATCGTCCAGATATTTCCCAGACACTACAAGAGATGGGAAGCATAGCCATGTAGCACAGCTGTGTGAAGAGGATAGAGTAAAAAGAGGGGACCTGGGAGGTGCGGAGGGTGTATATATCTATAGTATATGGCTATACATGTGGCTATAGCCACGCATGTAGCTATAGCCACATGTATAGCCTTGTAGTGGGAAAAACATCTAGAAATGCTAGAGAGCATTCCCAAGTGCTAAAATATCCCAATATTAGAAAAGAAGAAGCACAATATGTGATCCCGATATCGCAAAAGAAGAAGCACCAAATGTATTGTAATACAGTCAAATATGGACTAAATCAAGACTGGAAAATTGAGCAATTATTTTATTGGTCTAACATCTGTTGCATCTTCCATCAAGTCCATACATGCTAATTGGTCTCTCAAGATCCATATGTTCCATTTCAAGATCAAGGAAAGATCTATCCCAATAGCAATGGACTCATCATCATCATTATGCTTGCATTCAATTCCTTCCTCATTATCTTGGATAATTACACCTTCATCTTGATTAGTTGGTGGTATCTCATCTTAAGAGCTTATCATGCCAAAGAAAACTAACTTCATATTATACTTGACCCTCCACATGTTCATTTTCAACCGCCACTTCAATATCTATGAGCTCTTCAACATCCCAATAGCAATGGACTCATCATCATCATTATGCTTGGATTCAATTCCTTCCTCATTATCTTGGATAAATACACTTTCATCTTGATTAGTTGGTGGTATTTCGTGTTCTGCATATTATACTTGACCCTCCACATGTTCATTTTCAACCGCCACTTCAATATCTATGAGCTCTTCAACATCCCTATCTTGAAAAATACTCTTTGAACAAGGAGCAACTTGTATGACACACCACCATTTCTTGTCATTTATATCCTCATAACACACAACCTTGTAAGAAGAAACACATCTAGTGTAAATCAAACGTGCATAAGGATGATACAATAAAAGCTTATGGTTAGAATTTATTTGTTCACAATGGTAAGGTAGCACAAATGTGTCCCTCTTTGTTTGTGCAATCGATTGTAATAAATCCATTTGGATGCCTTTTCACGGTTGCTTAAGAACCTCCACACGCATCCTTGAACCGCTTCACATCCAATATAAAAATTTGGAATGTTATGAATTCAATCCTTAGGATGTTTTGAATCATGCCACAATGATCAAGCATTGCTCCACTTTCTTGCTCAAAGTTTTCCATAACCCCACAATATTAGGTATTTCCCTTTGTACTCCCACTCTTCTTCTATCACCATTTCTCCATACTCATTCGCCTTTTCCATTTCTTTATAAAGCCAATCAATAGTACAATATTTTGGAAGTGATGCAAGCTCTAGAGGAAATGCCAACCTCTCAAATGTATCTTGTCCAACCAAATTGAACATATGAAGAGAACAGAAAGAATACCATCATGCAAGGGTTGGTTTGGGAAAAAGCAATTAACCAACCCTAATAAGGGTTAACCCCTCTATGTGAGGGTACTAGGGGCTCACTCCACCACCACTTGTGTCACTCAAGTGGACCTTCCATAAGCTAGGTAAAGAGAAAAGAAAAAGGAAGCTATGGAGAGCTCAACCCTTACTCTTTGTCTTCATGTGTGTATGAGTGAATATGAGGGAGAAGAAAAGGAGAGAGGGAGAAGAAGAAGCAAGCCAAGAAGGCATCTCCTACATGCACACACCCACAATCAAGTAAGAAAGCATAAACCTACACAAGCCTACCACCATAGTCACAAGAGAGTGAGAGAGAGAGAGAGACAAGGGAATCTCAAATGTGATAATGGGATTCTCACTTTTCATATTTGATAAGTCACTTAAATATACATGAGCTCTATTTTTATAACGGTTGGTTTCCCATTTAACAATTGGGGGCCAAAACTGATTTCCTAGCTCTATGTACACCTAGGCTTATTCTTATGTGGCCGGCATTGTACAAGTCGTAAGCTCGATCATCCCATACATATTTTACATGAATCTCTTAGCACGGTAACATAAAAATGAGTTACATGAAGCGTAACCACGCTTGAAAATAATGTGAACTAGTTTGGTTAACATACCCTCCTCCCTAATTCAGATCCGTTCTCAGAGCTAGCAAGTATAATCAGGGGTAGTAGATGGAATATGTTCTAGTGAAGTCGTACCACGATTTGGAATGTGGGGGATCAGTGGAAGAATTTATATTTGGTCAAGAATTCTATCTCCATGATGTCCTCAAAGGCTTGCAATTGCCAAGTAGGCATCCATTGGATGTACTCATAATATCCAAATAGATGGTTCAAGCTAAGGCCTTTGTTGAGGTCAAAGGCAAGACCTTATTAGCCCTCCTGGTAGTGGTCTCATTCTTGAAAGTCCTATAGGAGCATGATGATAAGGTTGAAAAATCTAATGGTTGCCATGATGGCGGGGTCGAGAAGCTCATCTTACACTACAAGACAATGCTGCCATACACGCGATAAATTACGGGTGCGTGTATGGTCGCGCATGTATTTGAATAGTATCGGGCGCGTGTATTTTGGCATTGAAATTTGCATGTATATTGGCATCTATTAGCGCGTATATAAGCGCATGTATATACACGCATGAATACACGCATCAATACATGCTCTATTAAGAAAAACTGAATTCCTTTACAAAATTAAAAACTATTTTCTTTAAACCATCTCATAGTACATTACAGTATATATCATTACACAATCCCACTACATGCATTTACAACAATGAAATATATTCAAAAATAAATCATGAGATGATAATTAAAAGACAACACATACAATAGAAATGTCATCAATTTAGAACGATACAGTGACGGATTGGTTAGGGTTCGATCTCATCTTCAATAAGATCCATCCTTGCCAAACGATCAACATCAATATCCATTTGATCAATTTGTAAGGCTACGATTAAATTTATTCCACTATCGATATTCTGTCCATTGATAATGGTATCGATGTCCTGATCATCCTCATCAACATCACCATCATCCTCAATGGTAGGGTCATTCTCATGATCATGAGAAATGGCACGCTCATCCTCATTATCATGATCATCTCTTATTTCTTGATCATCGATCACAACATCTTCATTGGCATGTTCGACATCATCTTCATTGCGGCTTGTTACATCCTCCATATGCTCCATATCAGTGAATGTATTATACATCACTTTGAAACGTGGTGCAATAGGGATGACGTACCACCATTTAATGTCATGCACCATTGGTAGATAGATAACCTACTCAAATACACATACTACAGTAATTAATTAGCATATCAAAAGTCAAGGGGTACACGAGCTTAGATATATATGTACATGAAACACATTAGGTAAAAAATGCATACCTGCTCACATTGTTGTGGCAATACGAGCCTATCTTTCTTTGTTTGCCAAAAATTTGTAGAGTCAATAGTTACATAGCCACTTGCATGGTGTTTTATCATTGTATTAGGCCCTTTTTCCACCACGTTCATTTGCCATTTGACATCCAAAACATACACAAAGAAGCGACGAAAGTCAAGCCTGGATTGTGCCACAATAATCATCCATTTTTCCATTAGCTCCCTCAAAGCTACTAATGACACCGCAATCTTGTGTATTCCTCTTTTCATCAATTCTTTGTGCTCGAAAATGCTTGCCTTCACACCATATAGCAATGAACATAGTGCATTGGACCAAAATAGAAGCAATATTTTTGTAAGCAATGTGAATAAATATTAAAAGCAAATCACTTACAGCTAATGCAAAACATTAGTTCTATGTACCTTTAACATGCATCCTCGTGCATACTCCCATTCTTCCGCCGTGATATGCAGCCCCTTGCTGCTCTCTGCTCTCTCCATTTCCTCATGCAACCAATCAACATGGATATCATTCGGAAGTGTTGCTAAATGCTTAGGGTATGCCTTACGAGAGCCATGTTACCTCCGAAATAGAGCTCTTTCTGCTTCCCTTTTTGTCTTTGCATCCTCATATCTTGTAACCCATCTGCTCATCACATCACTATTAAGGATGCAAGTGAAATTGAGATCATCAATCAATGTTCTGTCAATTACTTTACTCTGTCCTTTTCCTTGAGGCACAATAGAGATCATCCTCAAGTCCTCTTCATTGCTCCATAGTCGTGGCAAAGAGCTGTCCACCTGACCAAGAAATTCTGAAATATATACAAGAGACTCTTGTATCAACCAACCCTCGGCCATGCTTCCTTTAGACCTTGCACTTTGCCTCACAAAGTCTTTTAAGGTCTTCATGAAGCGCTCTAGGTGCATGCACAGTGACACATAAAGCGATTTCGTCCACTAAATGCACGATGAGATGTAGTTGACTTGTGAGAATGGTTCGTGGAGAAGTCTCCTCTACCAAACAAACCACCTCCATTGCCATAAAACGCGCATCATCCAACGTGGCTGGATCAATTGCTTGACTTTATGTTTCCCTGGAATTAGAAGGGATAACATAAGATGTCCCTTCGATGGTGGAAGGTTGTAATTCACCAACACAACTGGCCACACGTATGCGGTGCTTTTGAAACCAAATGGATTCACTCCATCCATACCTAGGCCAAGTCTCAAGTTTCTGGGCTCTGTTTTAAAGCTGGGCCACTCATCTCCAAAGCAGGAGTGTCTGTGGGAATTCTCCACATGCCATCATCCGATTGATGTGAGGAATGCCATGACATGAGCTCTGCTATGGATTTGCACTTGAACATGTGTTTGATGCGAGGAATTATAGGAAAGTGTCGCAAGACTTTATGAGGTACATCAAAACTCTTCACATCTATTCGATACCTTACTTCACCACAAGTGGGACAATGTCGAGCCTCCTTATGCGTCCCACGAAAGAGAATGCAATAATTGATGCATGCATGTATGCGATCATAATCCAATCCTCCAAGAGATGTCACATAGCGCCTCGCTATGTCTCTTGAGGTGGGTAGTCTATTTCCCTTTGGAAGCATGTTTGATAATAGCCTGCATCCAATATCATCAATTAGTCCTAAATCCTAAAACTTAAACCACTAATTCAAATTTACAAGTTAGAATGATTACTTCAATAATGCGTCAAGACTTGCATTGATCCATCCATAAAATGTTTGTATATTGAGTAGTTCAAGTGAAGCACGTAAAATAGAGAATGTGCACCCTTCAAAAACCGGTGTCAATGAAGCCTTGTAAAGATGCTCTTGTTCCATATCATCGTTGTCCATACCTTTGGGATCATCCTTAAAAAGATTTCGCACCATATCATCAAACACTTCCTCTTCCACAACTTCGTGGGGTGCAGGGCTATTGTCATCCAAATCCCACTCATCTCTGACAATAGATCCCGAAGCTCCAGCATCATCTCGTCGTGACGCTTTGCATGCTCTCGCCGCACGTAGGGCACCATGTTAGGGTGTGGTACTGCATCCTGCTTCAATTAGAGTTTATATATTACAACTCCATTAATTTAATTTGGATACCATGAGTCATTTGAATACCATCAATTTACATCTACTCACCTCTAAACCTGTTTGATTCCATTCTCCATACATGGAGATGTGATTCAAGGTAATTCGACGTGCTCGTACAATGCATCCTTGACATCGATTACACATACACTTGATCCTTTGTCCCAACCACACATCGCGATTACGATGACGCATTGTCTCATCTTCACCAGAACTTCATAAGGAGGTTGATGACATCCTATGTACAAACCAGAAAACACAAAATCATAATCTGTTTTTAATGAAAGTATAAAAATCGCGTGTATTAATGCAGCTATGTCCTAAAAAGCACGTGTATTAACACGGCTATATCCTAAAAATCGCGTGTATTAACGCGGCTACTTCCTGAAAATCGCGTGTATAAACATGGCTAGATCCTAAAAATCGCGTGTATAAACACGGCTAATTTATCATAAACTCAAAAATACACGCGTTTCTACACGGGACACCCTGTTTAAACTAAAAATAACCTGCCTTCCCCAAATAAACATTTTGAACTAACATATCTGCTCTCTTTTGTTTTCACCTCTTCCAACAGACACTAAACCTAAGTTCAAGGAGCAGACAAGGAGCACACACGGGTGAAAGAAACCGACCAAAAAAGAAGACTCACTTTTTCAGAGGTGAGCCAGTTTGTCCTTTGCCTTGTCTCTTTCCTCAGATTTGTCCTCAGATTTGTTTATGCTATTTTCTCTTTGCTTTTTGGATTTATCTCCGTTCTTCTCCTTCTCTGGTTGCCATCTGGTGAACGATTCTGACAAGGGTGACAGTGGGCCTTTTATAAGGACACATTGTCGGAGGTCGGTCGCTTTCAAAAATTTTTTTGCGCAGGTCGTGTTTAAAAACGCGTGTATGTCTGCGTGTATCCTATCTGCACAGACTGTTCACGCGCATATACACGCGTTTCTGGATGGGTGTATACACGCGTTTCTAGACGGGTGTATACACGCGTTTTTGGATGGGTGTATACACGAGACTGTGTTTCCTGTTTCTATGGTTTGCAGGCTGATAGTAGGTGGCTTGGATGATGATATTTGTGTGAGTCAAGAGACAGCCCATGATGTACATGAGGATTATTTTTGTAGATTCTTTATGGATATTCCAGGTTCATCCGATCCATTTGCATACAGCAATTGGCTGATGGAGATGCTAAATCATTTTGGGTGCCATCCTGGTCCAGTTGAGCTTACAGAGTACATGTATGCCCATCCCCCTCCTTCCATGCCTGGTGTCTATACCCCTACCGTCGCGAGTATCCAGGGCACTCCACTGCCATCTATGCCTACGAGTCCGACAAGACGGCATGTAGCTTCTCCTCTTCCACGTCCACCGAGGAGACATACCTCGTCCCAGAAACACTCACACACACCCTCCCAAGCACCGTCACGTCAGGGCTCACAGCCACCATCACGTACTCCCTCAGAGCCAACGTCACGTCAGGGCTCACAGCCACCGTCACGTATATCCCCCAGTCGTGACTCCACCCGCAGCAGTAGGAAGAGTGGGAGTGTAGGATGCGGCGGGTGCTTTGGTGGGGGAGGTAGTAGGGCACGCGGTGAGAGAGGAGATAGAGGGAGAAGAGTTAGAGGAGACAGTTCGAAAGAGGAGGAGATGAGAGAGGTGGAGGGAGTGATCTGCTATGATGTGACGGATAGGGGCGGAATAGTGATGGATGCGAGGGGGAAAGAGGTAATGGAGTACATGCGTGGGGTAGTATCAAACTTGTATAGAAATTATTTTATTAAATTTAAAGATCAAAATAGCCGATTAGTTAGGGAGGTGATAGAGGCTGTACATAGTCGGTACCCCAATCCCCCACATGCTACATTCTCGGATGTATGGGGAAGGACGCGAATAAGGGAGATCTTAAGTAATAAAAGATCTCACCTTAAAAAACTCACATACGATGATGGGCTAAATGTAGCTGCTGGCGGGTGGCTATCTTGCCAAGAAACTTACCACTGCGCACAAACGCGAGTGGAAGGAGGCAAAGAAATGAGCAGAGGGTGGCGTGAAGAGCAGGCGGCATGTGGAGGCATGACGGATCTAGATGGAGACCATTGGATCTTCGCATTTCGGATCTGGTGGCGTCAAGTCATGGGAGGCAGAGTTTGTAAGTATCTTGCCACTTTATTTGATTGTTTACTTAATTCATTGATTCTATGATTGTTCTAATCTTACAAATTGTGTTGATTATGATACAGCGACGGGTTACGGGGAGGAAGCCCACAGCCCACGATACTGGGTATGCTCGTCGGCATAGCAGACATGACACATGGGCCATCTTCAGAGCCGAGGGACGTATTATGGACGCGCAGTTTGAGATGGCCATGAGACCATACGGTCGACAGGTACTTGAAAACTCTAAACGAATGATTTTGGTTTATTGAATTACATACATATATACTTATATACTATATATTACTTGAACAGGCACAAGCTGTTGATGATCCACCCGCCACCACTGCAGAGGGTGGACGTGAGCACTACTCATCGGACATTTCGATCGATGTGAGCTCATCTGAGCATGGAGGGAGCACCGAGTCATCATCTGGGTCTGAGTAGTACTCAGACCTATAGTATCACATTCCATATTGAGGATGTGGTTGTATATATTTTTTTGTAAACTGAAGCCATGGGCTACTTCGACATATTTTTTTGTAAACTGAAGCCATGGGCTACTTCGACATATGTATATATGTGTGAAATTTTGATAGTAATATTGAATCGTGAATCGATAGTATTGCATTCACGTCTGTCTTGAATCGTGTATTCACAATGTATGCATTCATGTCATTCTTGTCTTAATCTTCCTCGTGGATATCTTCTTCGTGGATGGTCCAATGCACCCAAAAAAAATAATCCAGAGAGTGTTATTGGGTGCTGGAATGCTGGAACGGCATTCAGGTACCAAATAGCACTCTCTGGATTTTTTTTTGCTCTCTGTTTGCGTGTATAAACGTGTCAGATCTGTAAAAAGTCGCATGTATATACGGGGATAATCTGTAAAACACGCGTGTATATACGCGGATAATCTGTAAAACACGCGTGTATAAACGCGTCAAATCTGAGAAATACGCGTGTATAAGCGCATCTAAAGTGACAAAACGCGTGTATAAACTCCTGTATAAGCGCGTCTAAAGTGTCTAAACATGTGTATAGGCCCATGTATCAGTGCGTCTGAACAGTCCTATACACGTGCTTTTACACGCATGTCTCTGGCCGTGATTATACACGCTGTCGTGCCATGGCACGTCTATGGTGTGAAACCGTGCATGTGAGGCCATCAAATACACATCCAGATGCATGGGGTTAAGTGCCATGACGAGTCATTATATGATGCCATGTACATATGTTCATATTGTATATGAGGTTCAATAAGACAAGCTGAGGCTGAGCCAGATCTAGGAGTTTTTGTATATGAGTGTGGAGGGTGATGGTTCTGCTGTTACTCAGAGCCCATGGGTAAGTTAGAAACATCCAGTTATATATGATGGTATGAGTGGCACGCCAAAGGGATAAGTTAATGATGTTAATGGCTTCCCATGTGCATAATGTGTGGTAGCTTTTAAATGGTATCGATTGGGTCAAATCAGTGAATACCTCTTATGGAATGCAAACATGAGGGCATGCTAATGCACAAAGGAATGTATTTATGAAGACATGGGAAAATACTTGAATGAACAATTGGGGATTCTATAAATCACATGGCCGATATGATGATTCATAAACTACGGAGGCATCAAGAGTAATGGAGATTCAATGGACATTACAGTGCCGAAGAATTTATTGAATGCCGGGGAATAAAATTAGATGAACTACTTTGCATTGAGAACCTTACCTTAATGCTAAGGTTAGGAGTATTACATTAAGAGGGCAGCATACGTGGAATAGGGAATGTTTTCCTTTTAAAATTGAAATTTTCTGGATATTAAAGGAAAACATGCGCAGCCTTTTGGAAATGGGGAATGCCGATTCTTTAGCTGCAAAAGGTGGTGTTGGGGCCGGCTTCCTCGCGGGAAATAGGAGAAAAATCAGAAAAGGGCAGGTGGAAAAAAAAACAGAGGGGGGGGAACATCTGCAGAAGGCGAACCAGAGTATTGTGAACCAGAGATTTTCATTTTGAAGCTATATCTTCTGTTGATAGCTTGTAGGTGTTAGAAATGAAGAGTGAATCGACTACTACACGAAGATATGCTTTTTGGAAATTCCATGTTCACAGTCTGCGCTGAAGCGACTGTTGCATCTCGCGTTTCTCCATCGCGTTATCAGCACTGAAGCGACCTTTTTGGGTTAACAAAAATAATATCAAAGTGTAAATTCGTGGCAACATTCAGATAAGTTTTTTTTAAAAACTACTTCGTTTACTTTAGAAAAAGCGTATGACACATAAATCCTTAAAGGATTTGGAATATGTGTAAAGCTTGGTGAACAAGTTAATATTTTGGGGAACTTGGTGTTTTGTGGAAAAAAAAAGGGTATCAAAAGCACATTTAAATCACGGGAAGATGGTCTTGTTTCTGCTTGATTGAGTTTTGGAAATTATGAGCATGAAATAGCTATGCCGTATGCTATCTTTTGCTTGTGAAATGTTAGAATATTAAGGCAGGTTTTCAGGTGATAAAGAGCATCTTGATATGATGGTTTTGATGGCACTGGATGTAAAGAATGTAAATGGTCACATGTATGTTGGAAGAAATTGATGGTTATGTTATGCCTACATGTGATTGGTTCAAAGGATTTGGAGAAAGGAGTCAGTGATTAAAGGGACAAGCACTTGATACGCAATTTTGTGCAATCATCAGGATGAATTCAAGGATGTATTGAGGTGATTCGACACATGTATATGTCATTGAAAATGGAGATGTCCAATACTCCTTGGGAAATTTTGTGTGTGAGTTTCCTTGTTAGATTTGGTACCTACTCTCACAGCTAGAAGTCTCGTACTTTCCTAGCTATACCGCACACGTCACGACAGCTCTTTTGGTGAACCCGACGTGAAACTGCTGGGGTGAGAGTGTGGTGAAATATACAGGGAAGCTATGGCTGAGAATTCTGAGGGTCAGGGGGTTCATTTTGATCCCGGAGTTATGTAGATGTTTCAGATGTTTACCATGTACATGCAACAGCAACAAGCTGCTGAGAGGGGACAAATTTCCACGACCAAAGCATTACAATCAATTGTGAAAAAGGTGGATCAATTTGATGGGAAGGACATTACAAAGTACCTGCGCAATTATATAAAGGAGATGGAGCTAAACAGGGTGACTGAGGAGGATATGGTTCGAAGTTTCGAGCTGGTATGTGTTCCTGAAATAAGAGAGCGCATAAGAGGATTGCAGACAGCACATGGTGGCAGAAATTGGGAGGAGTTCAAGCATGGTGAAATTTGGGGAAAATAGGATCAATGAAAAGCTCTGAAGCACCTAATGAATGGAAATCTCTGCATCAAAACATGGTGAAATTTGGGGAAAATAGGATCACTGAAAAGCTTTGATACCACTACAAAGAACTAGCTATGGCCACTTGAAGCATGGAGTGACAACATGGGTGTAGGAGCACCATTGATGGGTAGGGAACAGGGCAAGATTGCCATGAAAGCTGATTAGCTTGTAAATTTGATTAGTATGAGTTAATTGTGATTAGTTATTCACATTGGTCTATATACCATGGCCCCCTTTTCACACACACTTATTAGTGCCCACCCCCACTTGGCCTTTGGCCCATAAGCCTATGTCCCTCAATTACAATTGGCCCTTTGGCCCAATACACCTATGCTTGGCCCTTGGCCTCCTATGTACAAGTCGTATCCATAATTATGTGTCCATCGCTTCACTATAGATGCTGATGTTTGATCTTCTTCATGCTTTAACTATTGTTGTTTGCTGCCTACTGCTGAACCTCTATTGATCAGCTGGTGGTCCAATGACTGGAGAAGATGTGCGCATTTATAGTCCTATGAAACTTCCAGTTGGCTAACCTAGCTACTGCTGGCCTGTTATGGACAAGCATAAAAACCATATATATATATATATATAATATCTTCTAGTCGGCCACTTTGGCTGCTGGTCGGCCTACAACCTTTCCCCATGACAAAGCTTGCCAATTGTCCATACCTGTTGGCTATCCATACAAACATGTCTACATGCTTTACATTCCTACACATGTTGTTATACCGATGGTGTTGACTTGGCTGTGGTGCTAGTTGTGCTGCAAGCTGTCACCTGCCAACTTTGCACAGCACATGTGTATGTGACAATGCAAAACTATTTGGCTGGTAGAATGATGTTGCTATGTTTCCTCGAGATATGAGCTAGATTGGGGAGTGCCTCCATGATGACTATATATGATGGAATCATCTTAGATGTGGTGACCATCTCAAGGGTGAGACCATATGGGATCTAGTTCTTGTAGTGGATGGGGTGTCAAGTGACATGTATGGAGGTCATCCAGATGCCATGAAATGAGTGCATTTAATGGATTGTGGAAGCATTTGAGAAATCATGAGGCACTTGAGATTGTGTACAATAATCCACTATTGGTAAGTTATGTGCTTCCACTTGTGTAAGAGTTGTAAACACTGGTGTTATGATCTGCTGCTGTGCTGAATGTATGTTTGTGTGTGTGGAGACACACACACACAGGGAGAGAGAGAGAGAGGAGAGAGAGAGAGCGAGAGCGTACTAATCATGGTAGCGGGAAATTTTTAGCTCTACTTTGGTTTTTATCTATTTATGGCTCCAAGAAAGAATAGCGCTTAAATAAATGCCAAGAGAGGCTTAACACAGTATTTTAATACCATGGGTGCATCCTCAATGGGTCCAAGTAAGTCATCAGGAGAGCAAGATTTACTATAGCTTTTGCATCAACATTTACAAAGCACGTTGAAAATGGTCCAGGCTGTTCAAGCAATGCAATGTTACCCTCATTGGAACCAAATACAGTTATTGCATCAACATCTTCATAAGATGATCAAAGTGAAGGAATAGATGTATTATAGTCACAGGATGTTCATAGTGTAGGGGTAGATGTATTATAGTCAACTCCAAACAACAACTACTCATCTTCATCTCCATCAAATCCAAGAGAAGAAAGAAAGAAAATTAAAAAGGAAAGTAAGAGGAAGAGAGGTGAGTGGGAGATTGGGAGGACATTCCAAGTTGCTTGGGTATCAACAAAGTATCCTATCATACAACCTTTGGAGTCATAAAACAAGGAGTCATGAAAGTTTGCTACTTGTGCTGGAAGTTGGGTTGACCAATCCCGTTTGCAAATTAAAGCTTGACGACACGATAGAGAATCACCTTGGAAAAGTTTATGAGAAAGAGATGGTTGATGGAAATATAAAAATTGTTACTCATTGGAAGAGCAATGATGAATGCAGGCATGTCCAAAACATGGTTGAGTATGAAGCTCACTTGTTGCAATTGGAAGAGGATAGAAAGGCTGGAGCAACTATTCACAACACTTTTATGGGAAAAAGTTCGTGAAGGATTGCCAATCCACACTCGCACAATTTTCCATTGTATTGCACATACTCTCCATAGGGAACCCCATGTCTGAATATTCCAAGTGGGAGAGGCCTTTGAGCTTCATTGGACTTCATGTTCCACATTTTCCAACAAACCATTGGAGTGAGACCTCAGGTTGGGAATTTTCCAACTAATGGCAAAAGTGGTTAAGGGAAGCTTACAGGAGAAATCAACAAATGCCAGGTTCATTTTTGCTGTCTCACTTGATGAGATAAACAGCTATGATAATGACTCGTAGGTATGTATCAATGCATATTATGTGGAAGAACATGTGAGAAAGGTGTGCTATGTGGGCGTCTTCAAGTAACTAAGTCTATATTAGGGAATTTGGAAAAATCCATGTAGTTTGGAAAAAGTGAAATTGATATATTTAAATTAATTTTAGTAATTTTGATGAATTTGGTAATTTCATTAAATTTGAAAGAGAAAGTGTTGCTACTCAAGGTTTCTAATAACACATATGGGGTGTTTCCAAACACCGTTTAAGCTACAGTGTAGCCAAGAAAATATCCCTAAAATTTTAAAGAAAAGTATAAAAACAATAAAATTCTAAATAGTAAGAGACTAACATGTACTAACTCATAAACAAAAGGTGACCAACATAGATCCAACTAGGATTGTAATGATCTAAACTCGTTGGCCTTCATCATAGTCCTCCGATGTTGCCAAACACTCCTTTGTCATAGCACACACATTTGCTGGAATCTTAATCTTTTGTGGCACTTTTTGCCCCTTAATGACCCATGCAAAAACTATTGTGTTTTATAGTTCCCAACACATAGGATCCTTCTTGTTACACATCCAGAATTTGTTTGGGTGGTGACAATCTCTATAAACCTCAGCATCACTAACATTTCTCTTTTTGCATACCGGTGCCCAATATTGTATTGAAATCATCTTGTAGTTTTGAGATGTTCTATTGGCATCTATGTTACTCTGTGCTACACCCAACCATATAAGATATATTGGTTTTGATGGTCAAATAAGAACAAAGTCTCCCTTTCTAACATCAACCACATGGGCTGAAAAGCTTACTTTGGCCTTTTACTTTGTGGTCCACAATAGTGATCATCAAGTTCCTCCAATCCTAGGAATTCATCATCAATATCAATATTTATGTCATCCACATGTGTGCCTAGATTTCTTGGCCAATTTGAAAGTTTTGATAGAAGCCTTCATCCTGGACACTTGGTCTCTCTAGTCTAAACCATGGCCTCCCAATACTCAATCATTGGGCTGATGTACAAGGTGAAAGTTGCATCAAATCCTTGAACATCAACCCATATTTTTCAATATGGGTTGGTCTCTCTAGTCTGAACCATGGCCTCCCAATACTCAATCACTGGGTTGATGTACAAGGTGAAAGCTGCATCAAATCCTTGAACATCAACCCATATTTTTCAATATCGTATGTAATCCTTACTTCATTTTACCACCTCTAAATGATCTTTAATGTACTCAAACATTGGAACGACACATGGACCCTTGTATTGGTAGTATTGTGTTACCATCACTATCCTTCTTCCATAGTTCAATACCACCATCCTTTGGCAGCCATTTAATGGATTTAGAATGCACTTTATATTACATGACTGGTACCTTTTCTTGCATGAATAATCTAAATTGTAATGGTTTTGAGTGGCCCACTAGCATATCTTGTCTATCAGACAAGTAACCATCAATGAATCCCTTGAATTCTGGGACATTTGTAATCAAGAATGGGGTTGGAGAAGATACTTGTCTATCCTTGAATATTTTCATTAAATGTGGGAAGGTAAATGCCTGGCTAGTCCTTAGTTTCTCATAATACCTACTAAACATTGCATCAATATCCTCATGTGTATAACTAACCATCATAAATCCTAACTAGACCATCTTAAATACTCTTTTGGAAACCAACAATGATAGATAGGCAAACAAATACCAATTCTTGTTCTCTCATGCACAATTTTCCAATTGTAACATCATACTCTCTGGCAATTTCTTGAATTCTGAACTAGGATTTGTGCTCAACACTTCTATTGCTATCCCAACATCATTCAATGTAGTTGAGCAAGCTCCCATGTATCCACTCTCATGTGGGTCATGCTGATAAGGAGACTTTCTAGAGTTTAAAGCATTCAAAAATGTGCTAGTAGATATGGGCATACCATCATTGGAAAGATCTCCATACTCATGTATGTCACACCTCTCAAGGTTTCTTAGACACAAGGCAAGATAACCTATTGTGAAATCTGGATAAGATGGCAAGCTGATAGAAAAATATCCATAGTGCCCTTGTCCATGTCCATGGGTTATCATTCCTATTAGTGACAGTGGCAATTGTGTTGACTTATCTGTCTCCTTGGAACGCACCTTCAATCTCAGGATCAATATTTTCTTTTGGTCCATCTTATCATGTATTATGCATACATACTTACTAGGATTTAATTGTTAGGTCAATCTCCAAGCATAGTAGAGATTTTTACAAAACTAAGTTGTTGTTTGCAACATGTAGGACTTTCTTTGCTATTACGTTCATCTTGGCACTTTGTGGCTCCCAATTGATCCATTATTCCACTATGTACATATAGTGCACTTTGAAAACTCACTTGTTTTGGCAAGGCTAACATGCTTGAATTCTGTATTCCAGATCTTACCAAATGTTGATGTCGACATTTCTTTTTGATTGATATTCTTCAATGTCATATTAACCTCATTTAAAATGTCCACTTGCTTCATGTAGACATCAGGAATAACTAGTTGGGTCTCCCTAGAACCATCTACCATGGTCCTTCTTCTATGAGACATCTTCTCAGAATTGTTTTCTATAAGTTCTTAAATTATTGCCCTTCCTAGTTCAGTGTGATCCCATGCCTTTCTTTTAATCTCCTTGTTTTTGTGCATTGACCTTCGTATACCATTCTCAAACTGACCCTGGTATCTGTAAAATGTTGCAGTTGGAATACCATGCATCTCATACCATGCCCTTGAAAATACTTCCATACCATTGAATGTGAAGGTATACTGTCTTGTCCCCACTCCGTCCACACGGCATGCCATTTCCATGGAATCATACACATAATCAGTGTGAGATTGCAAGCAACGCCCCCAAAAACTTTTGCAGAGTTGTATCATTGCATCATGATCATCAAATTGGCAACATTTTCTCCTACAACAATCAATTGTAGCTACATGGGAAATAGCATCTAGTGTTGTCCTCTCTGAATTCCATATTATTTCCAAGACTTTGGATTGCCTCTTCACCATGTAGTATCTCCTCTTCTTAGTTGGAGCATCAACATATTCATCAATGAACTGGTCATCCATATCATTGGAATCCTCTTCAATGAGAAGCGCTGAACCATCCTCAAATGTGACTCTTTTAATAGGCCACCTACTGAGATTAACACCATTATTTAAAGAAGGTACTAGTGATTCAACAATGGTAGTGCAATGTCATAGTTGAAGCATTTATCAATGCTCACAGAGATGTGGTATTTTCCAAGTGTTTCTCCATGGCACATATCTTCCTCATGGGTTTCATGTATCTTGCCTATTGCCACCATCACATTATTGATGATCATCTTGACGTGCATTCTCCATGAGAAAATTGAGATGACATTTTTCCTACACATAAAAAATACAGAGATTCAGTTCTCCAAATTAGATCAAGTGTCCAAATTCAATTAGTAGAATATACGTTATAATCTATCATTAGTAAGCCGCCACGGGGGTTCACTCTCTCAAGCCACGGTATTTCACTCGCTGAATCTATGACTGTTCAATCTCCGAAGTCATGGGTGTTCACTTTCAATCTGCTAATCGACAAGGTTGTTCACTCCAAAGGCCATGTCTATACCTCTGCAAAGCCACACTCATACCTTTGTACGAAATCTATATAAAAGGGCCTACCACCTTAATTTAACATGATCTTCTCCCTTCAATTTAGCCAAACTCTTGTAGTTTTTCCTCCCGACCTCTTACTCTCTCTTGCTAGCTTTTTATCCTCAGATTCATGGCATAAATTCAGATTCTTCCTATGAGGTCCTACCTCATACCCTCCAGAAGAAGAAGAGACCTATCGGCCACTGCTTTGAGGAGTATGGGAAGCACCCAACCCAGCTATCCCACCTGGGGGTGAAACTATCATGAAGCAGATCAATGGCCACACCATTCATAACCTCATGAAGAACACCCACAAGATTAAGCATATGCTACTCTATCATCACACCAAACCTTATTATCGGGCTATAGCAGACCCCACCAGTGTGGCCCACCTACTAGAGCAAATAAGGCTCAAACTACCTACCCTTCATCCTTGGGGACCCAATCTCCTCAATTGATTATATTTCATGGAGACATATGATGCCAACCAAGATACATGATAGGTCATTAATAAACGAGGGCCCACTATCCACCTGAGCCTCGTCCTTGTTTGGGATGCCGTGCATCAAACAATCCTATGTCCATCTCACCAATGTCATGCTCCATGTGCGTGATGCCTACCAGGGGCCAACCACAAAAGACAGTGTGGCGTGGCACATCTCATGCCCCAAACTTGTAATGTCAGCCAGAGCACTAACTTTCTACCTCAACACCTATTGGACCGACAGGTTTAACTATTGTAACCTGTCCACCCTAGCTTGCATCCAACAAGGGGTCTAGGTAAATTGGGCAAAGTATCTCCATAAAGATATTCATTTAGTCTACTCCAACCCCTAGGGAAAGCTCACCATATGTCCACCTTAATCCGCATGCACCAAGGGGTCTAGGTAAATTGGGTAAAGTATCTCCATAAAGAGCTTCATTTAGTCTACTCCAACCCCTAGGGAAAGCTCACCACCTCCTCTCTCCTAACAAAGGTGATCTACCACACAGTTGGCTGGGAGGAGCTGCCACCATAATCCATATGCATTTAGAATAGCACAATTACTTGAAAACTAAATAGAAGAATAAATCTCGAAGTAAAACACAGGAAGATGAGGACATCCGCCACATCACCCAGTTCTTTGATGAAAATCTCATCAAAACCCCTTGCCCTAGAGGCCACTATTTCCCCTCTCTTCCCAAAGAGGCAAACTCCTCACCCTCCTCCTCTCTTCCCCCAACTTTTCCCAAAGAGGTAAACTCCTCACCCTCCTCCTCTCAAAGACATACGATGGATACATTGTGTTGGGTCTAAGAGGGCCATTTCTAAGAACCTAGGCCACCTACTCTAAAGGAGTTAGATCCACACATGGCGCTATACCTGATTTTGCCCGTGGTTTATCTAACCTCCCCTGCGCGAGCTCATCACCTTAATGACAGATTACATGCAACATCAACAGAGCAAGAACAAGTGATATCTGCCCAGTAGTAGATGCTCTTGGCAAAGGCAAGCTAGTAGCAGCGAGCCCAAGAAACCCTCCAAGAAGCAACCATAGCCAACTAACAACTCCACGTGGCCCTAGAGGATCGAGAAGCCACCCTCGCCCACCACTCTCACCCCCATAGTCATAGAGATCTAGCAACAACTCCAGGATGCCCCCCTCACCCACAACGAAGCCCAAGAGCTCAAGAGGAGAGATACACAAGCAGAGGAATGAATGTAACCACCTTTAGATTTCTTTTAGCAAAGACCAATAGGTGGTGGAAACAACCCTACTCCAGAATGATGCCCAATTGTAAGCCATGGAGGCCTGAGCACTCGAGCCTCAACCTCCACCCTTAGGGCCGGTACCTAGAATAGTTGAGAGGAAGGTCACCCTCATGGACGACTCGGCCAACGAAGTTGCTGCACCTCGTCATCCCCCTCCCACCCCCCACAAGAACCCCAACCAACTCCACGACCTCCAAAACCAGGCCCTCCACCTCGATCTCACGTAGCACAACATTTTTCTAGATGATCCCATCTCCCCGTCACCCTCTCTTATCTACTCACCAAACTTCCTTCTGACTCCATCTCCCTTCTCATCAAACCCAATAATGCATGAAAGTATATTTTTTTATTACAAAAGAGTTGCTTTCATCATATTGATTTTTATGCATAAAAGTATGCATAAAAGAATATTTTTTAATTATAAAAGTGTTACTTTTATCATTATTGATTTCTATACATAAAAGTATGCATAAAAGAGTATTTTTTATTATAAAAGTTACTTTTATCATAAATGATTTTTATGATGATAAAAGATATTTTTTATATTAAAAGTGTGATTTTCATCATAAATGATTTTTACGCATGAACATATGCATAAAAGATATATTTTTTATATTAAAAGTGTGATTTTCATCTAAATGATTTTTATGCATAAATGGATGCATAAAAGATTTTCTTTTATATTAAAAGAGTGATTTTCATCATAAATGATTTGTATGCATAAACATATGCATAAAAGAAATTTTTTTATTTATTAAAAGTGTGATATTCATCATAAATGATTTTTATGCATAAATAGATGCATAAAAGAAATTATTTTATATTAAAAAAGTGATTTTCATCATAAATGATTTGTATGCATAAACATATGCATAAAAGATATATTTTTTATATTAAAAGTGTCATATTCATCATAAATAATTTTTATGCATAAATAGATGCATTAAAAAATTTCTTTTATATTAAAAGAGTGATTTTCATCATAAATGATTTGTATGCATAAACATACGCATAAAAGATATATTTTTTTATATTAAAAGTGTGATTTTTATCATAAATAAATTTTATGCATAAAAGAAATTCTTTTATATTAAAAGAGTGATTTTCATCATAAATGATTTGTATGCATAAACATATGCATAAAAGATATTTTTTTATATTAAAAGTGTGATTTTCATCATAAATGATTTTTATTCATAAATAGATGCATAAAAGAAATTCTTTTATATTAAAAGAGTGATTTTTATCATAAATGATTTGTATGCAAAAACATATGCATAAAAGATATTCTTTTATATTAAAAGTGTGATTTTCATCATAAATGATTTTATGCATAAATTAGATGCATAAGAGAAATTCTTTTATTCTAAAAGTGCAATTCCTATTAAATTGGATTTATGTATGGAAAGAAACATAAAGAATTTATTTTAATACAAAAGTGTTATTCTCAACAATTTTAATTTTATGCATAGAAAGATGCATAAAGAAATCTATTTTTAGTTCAAGAGTTATTTTCTTCAATTTTGGTTTTATGCATAGGAAGATGCATAAAAGATTAATTTTTAATTCAAAAGTGTCATTCTCATTTTAAATGAAATTATGTATAAGAAGATGCATAAAAGATTGATTTTTATTTTGAAAGTGTTACTCTCCTTAAAATGGAATTTATGCATAAATAGATGCGTAAAGAAATCTTAAATCAAGAATAAGAATTCTCTTGTAATCTATAAATAGATATGAGGATGTGAAACGAATCAGATAGATGAAAATGAAGGAGGAATAGATGGAGATGTATGTATGTGAAAGAATGGATGTAGTTATATGTATATGAAAGAAATGATGTAGATGTATGTATGTGAAAGGAAAGATGTATGTAGAAATGAATGTATGGATGTAGATATGGAATGTGGATGTGGATGTATGTGAATGTGAATGAGGATGTGGAATGTGGATATGGATGTATGGATGTGAATGTGAATGTGGATGTATGAATGTAGATATGGAATGTAGATGTGGATGTATGTGAATGTGAATGTAGATGTGTGAATGTGGATATGGATGTAAGAATGTGGATGTATGAATGTAGATATGGAATGCGGATGTGGATGTATGTGAATGTGAATGTGGATGTGTGAATGTGGATATGGATGTGGATATGGATGTAAGAATGTGGATGTGTGACTGTGGATATGGATGTAGATGTGGAATGTGGATATGGATGTATGGATGTGAATGTGAATGAGGATGTGGATATGGATGTATGTGAATGTGGATGTGGATATGGATGTATGTGAATGAGGATGTGGATATGGATGTATGTGAATGTGAATGAGGATGTGGAATGTGGATATGGATATATGGATGTGAATGTGAATGTGGATGTGGATGTATGAATGTGGATGTGGATGTAGAAGTATGAATGTGGATATGAAAATGGATGTATTGATGTAGATGTGAATGTGGATGTGTATGTGGAATAATGAATGCAAATATGAATGTGAATGGATATGAAGTCGATATGAGCAAATGGATGAGATGAGATGTCATGTGATTCAAAATGTGAATGAATAATATAAGATTTGAACGAATGAGATATAATGAGAAATGGATGATGAGATGTAATGTAAATTAAGAAAGATAGGAATGGATGTTATGTGAAGTGAATGAATCTGATGTGATGGGATGAAAAATGATGTATCTGGTCAAGAATGGATACACATATGATTTGGATTTGGATTAAGTAATATGGATTGATGTGGAACAATCTGGAAAGATGTGAGTTCATTATAGAAACTGTATTGTGAACTGTTTGTAAATGACTGTTTTATGTCAAGAATGCTTGGGAAGCATTTTGACTATCTTGAGAATGTGGTCATCATGAAGACCTACCTAATAAAGTTGCAACTATTGGACGGAGAGTCAATGAAGGACGTCTCGCGTAGCAAGGTCAGTCGAGGTCTTGAGACCAGCCTCGGTACAATTTTAAATGGTGAGATTCCGATACGGTGGATGAGGGACCAAGGAAGCGGCCTACGAGTGAAGCGCTAGGTGACCTGCGAAGGATCGTAGAGGGTGTTGACCATACGATGCTCAAGCTCTAGGTCACTGAAGATACCCACACGTACGTCGTGCAAGAGGAACAAGGAGTAAGAGTTGTTTTCTGGAACCGGGCATGGATCTGGTTGATTGACCTTGCTGGTCCTCAACGGATGAGTCCATGGCTCTTTTATAGGGATCGGTTGGTTGATCTTGCTGATCTTCAAACGGAGATTCTATCTTAATTTTTATAAGTGATTAGATTGCCGGGTACTATGGGCTAGGAACTATTGAAAAGGCCCTGAGTGGATAGGTGGTGAGCGTTCTGGTTGCCAATGATGCCATAGATACTCCAATGAAGGAATGATTGGAAATAAGGATTCAACCAGAGATTTTGAGGATTGTGATCAGTGACACAATGGTTTCATTAAATTGTTTTAAAGATAGCTGATGCTGAGAAAAAGGCAATTTCATTAAAGGATTGTTTTAAAGATAGCTGATGCTGAGAGAAAGGCAATTTCATATTGGGTGTGTAAGTGGTGTGACTAGTTTATGTTTGCATGAACATGCGGCTAGGGGGCCTGGGAACTCTTTTCCCTGGTACCCGGAACAAAACCTAACCAAATTCTAAATTGGATCCCATCACTACAGTGGTTGGGCGGTTGGCTAACCCATGGGACTGGATGGGGTTAGGCTGGACTGATGGATCCATAAATCGAGACTCAATTTATGTTTAGTTCGATAGATGAAGTAAATCCCGACAAAAATTGTTCTATGGAAAAAGGATCAAACGGCTATGCCTCTCGATGAGGAAAAAAGTGTTGGTCTCTATGATCCAAGTGCAATCTGTCCCTTGATCTGACTATGGAACTTACGAGTTCGGTCATATCAGTTCAGTTAGTTAAGGCTTTTGACTACATTGGGAAAAGTTATCCTGGTGGAATCACCCGTGCTTTCCGAGCAAAGGAAGTTTTTTCCAGTTCGGTTTTGGAAAAACTGACATATTAGTCTCTTGTCTGGATATCCGTGGGCGAGGCCCCGAGTGTGGGACCCTGCCCCGCATAAGAAGTGCTACTTCCGCTACTAGCACCGCAGAATTTGTTGTGCAGTGGGGTATGGGATCTTACAGTTGGTATCAGAGCTAATTGGCTAATGAGGATCAACTGAGAAGCCAAATATGTCAAAAATTTATCAAGAAGCACTAAAAGGTTGTAATTATGTGATAAAATTCATACAATTTGATATTCAAATTGAAATTGGTAATTTGGTAATTTGGTCTTAAGGTGGAAGTACCGCAATTGTATGGAATCCCTGACTTGCTTGAGGCCTAGACATGATGGTATTTACCTTATAGTTCCAAGAATCATGACTACTCGTTTATACCGAGGGTATAACTGCAGCTCTTTATTGGTAGTATATACGAGTAAATCTAAGACTTAAAATTATAAGCATTATTGCTATCCAATTGATGAATTCGAATGTGATTTTTAAATTCTGGTTGAGAACTGATGAGTTGATTTGGATTTTGATTGAAAAATGATGGTCCCTGAAATTTGGTTGAAATATAATAAGCTGAGCGAAACCGCAATGAGGATGAATGGGACGAGTCCCTATGATGATGTTTTAACTCGAATGATGTTAATGACTTTAGCCAATCACTATGAGATTAGTGGATTGTGCTGGGGCAGATTGCTACTGTTAACTTTTGATCAGTGGATCAATTTAAGGGATGATAAATTAAAAATCTGAAAAATTGAAATCCCCATGGAGGACTGTTCAAATGGAAAAATTCAGTCTAATGGACCATTATTATGATAAAGATATTAATGAGATATTCTGAATGAATTGTTATCTGATAATGCGTTCTATATAAGTATCTTTACCCCATGATTATGTGGGGAGCCGAACTATTTAAAAAACCCCAGAATCAGTTGAATCAAAAATCAGATTGAATCATAAATAAAGAGACTTAACAAGAATTTTCGTATTGATAGGAACATGGATTGAGGTCATCGTGGTAGAAATGTTAACCCACAACTCGATGAAGAATACTCGATGAAGAAGAACTCGACCTAGATGTTCGTAAAACTCTTCATAGTTCGCAGCCTGGACCTTTCAAGGGTGAAGGGGAAAACTTGGGCGAGGCTGTGGAGAAGTGGATCGAATTAATGGAAGAATACTTCGATGTCACCGGGTACAATGAGAAGAGCAAAATGGCTCTTGCAAGGCTGAAGATAGTGGAGACAGCTAGAGTGGAATGGAGAAACCACTGCGAGACAAACTGTCTAGACCAAAATACCCAAACCTGGATGGATCTCAAGGCTTACCTCAGAAAGAGGTTTTGTTTCCCAGGCTTTCTTGAAACTAAGATGAATGAGTTCTTGGAACTAAAGCAGGAAAACCAGACAATTGAAGAGTACCATCAAGCTTTTGCCCTTCTCCTTAAATATTCCCCTCAATTGGATGAAGAGCAGCTAATGGTTAGGTTCATACAGGGAATGAACGAGCCATTGGATACTTCAGTCAAGAATGCAAAACCTACCTCAATGGCCAAAGCAGTAAGAATGGCGAAGGATTTTGCCAAAGCCTTTGATGTCAAAGTCCCACCAAAGCCAGCACCATCATCTTTGAAAAGGTTTTTATTCCCAGAGGGTGATTCCAACCTTCCTCCGCCTAAGAGATATCATGGTCAAACCCAGGATATGGGAAGTTCTAGAATGGAAGAAATGTCCTTTTCCCGAAACTCAATTCCCTCGATTTCAAATTCAAAAGTTCCACCCTTGAACAAGAGAGTGAAATGCTATAACTGTTAAGGATTTGGACATCGCAGCATGGATTGCCTAACTCCTTTTGGATCAAACTTTTCAGTGCAAGGAAATCAGGGATCAAGATTCCAGACTCCAGCCCCTTCCTTCGAGAGTAATCACGGTTCTATCTGCCAAAATCAGGGAAATCCCAGAGGTAGACCCTCTATCCAACTTGCAGTTTCAATCCAAAGTAATGCAAGACCTCCACCTTAGAATAGGGGAATTCAAAGAGAGTTGTTCCCAAATCGGCCGTCCACTTCCAAGGCAGCAACGCTAGAAGTGATTGAAGAAGAAGAAGAAGATGAAAGAGAGCATACTCCACCTGCGAGATGAGGACATCTCGTGTTTTTTAAAGTGGGGTAGAATGTAAGATTCCTCCCGAGCCTCTCAAGATGTCCAGTATCTTCTCCTGTAGTCAAATCCCTCTTCAGAAATATAAAAGATCTTGTTTCTACCAGTTTTGGCTTAGAGAGAGAAAATCTTCTAGAGAGTGGAAATTCAGTTTTTAAATATTTTTGGTTAGAAAAATATCTCATCTTATTAAAATAAGTTCCCCTGAAACAGAAGTTCAAAAAGATTTTCAGAAGGTGCATTAGAAATTAAGTATAATCTGTTCAAGAGGCATTATCTTGGGAGTGAAAATTTTTTCAAAATTTTAAATTAAGGTTCCTATGGACCAATAAGATTCATCCAAATGTAGGGAGGAGATAAATAGAAGAATAAAAGGAAAATCCCCCAAAAATGAGTAAATACTCACATAAGATGAAGAGTTGACTAAGGACAAGGTTAATAGTTAAAAAAGAGAGATATTTAGAAGTAATGATACATTTTTGACACCTCAATATGGGGGAATTCCCCTCATGAAGGAACCGAACACCATATTGGGGAATATGGGAATTTCCCATAAGTTTGGGACACATGGTCAAAACTTTGGATTTGCCATAACTTGAACACCATTACTCCAAATTGTGCGCTTTAAAGCTTAATAAATCCCTCTTTTCAAGTGCTTTCCAATGATAGGTCACATGATAGGGTTTTGAGAAACTTATAGACATGTTAATCGGGTCCCACCTTTTTAGTATTACAAAAATGGGACTTGGGAGATTCCCAAACTCACGAATATGGTGTTGCCGCCTATTTCACATGCTTGAATGAGTTTTAAACTCCCAAATAATGAGATATTTTTATCTTTCCTCTCTCTTGTTTCAACTAGATCCAAAAAGTGAGCAAAACTGACCTACTTAAATGAGTTTTAAACTCCCAAATAATGAGAAATTTTTATCTTTCCTCTCTCCTATTTCAACTAGATCCAAAAAGTGAGCAAAACTGACCTAAAAATGGTCAAAAATTGACCAAACTGATCTAGAAAATTCTAGAATCAGTTGGCTTGGTAAGAAGCTCACTTTTTCCTATAAATAGAAGCCTTCCCCTTTGTTGAAACTCAATAGTGTTTTGCACTGTTACCCTGTCTCTCCCAAGTGCCAAAAACAGTGAATTTTACTCATAATTCACTAGTTTTTGACCTTCCCTCTTCCAAAAAGATTGGTGGCCACTCTTGTTTCAAACAAGAGTAGAACCCTCAAACCATCAAGCTAAACGAAAGCTCCCAAAGTATCTATGTAAGTTGGAGATTCTTATCTTTTCAAATTCTTTTATGGTTTTCTTATGATTTTTGTCTTCTCTAAAATTAAATAATGTTATGCCGCATTGCAAAAAGGCATTCCCCTATCTTCTCCAGTAAATCCAACCATTCTTTATCCTAGATGAATGATTGATGAAAAAAAAATCAAGTTTTTCATAATGTTTCTCTTAAATAAATAGAAAAATATTTACTTTAGAATTTACTTAAATACTCTTGGTGCACTTCTAATGAGTTTTATAGACTTAAAAATTGACAAATGGTCAGTCATACAAAGGATTTTATGGCCAAATTTACTAAAAATTTATGAAATAAATTTTAACTTTTATTAATCAAAAAGAGTAATCCCCATCATTAAAGTATTCTAAACGTGTCATTTTCATTCATGCATAGAAAGATGCATATTGATTATTTTTTATAAAAAAATGATTTTCAATAGAATTAAATTCTATGAAAGATACTTATTGATAATTTTTTTATTATGAAAGTGTTACCTTCTTCATTATTGATTTTTATGCATAAAATAATGCATAAAAGTATATTTTTTATTACAAAAGAGTTACTTTTATCATATTGATTTTTATGCATAAAAGTATGCATAAAAGAATATTTTTATTATTATAAAAGTGTTACTTTTATCATTATTGATTTCTATACATAAAGTATGCATAAAAGAGTATTTTTTATTATAAAAGTGTTAATTTTATCCTAAATGATTTTTATGATGATAAAAGATATTTTTTATATTAAAAGTGTGGTTTTCATCATAAATGATTTTTACGCATGAACATATGCATAAAAGATATTTTTTTTATATTAAAAGTGTGATTTTTATCAAGAATGATTTTTATGCATAAATGGATGCATAAAATATATTCTTCTATATTAAAAGAGTGATTTTCATCATAAATGATTTGTATGCATAAACATATGCATAAGAGATATTTTTTTACTTATTAAAAGTGTGATATTCATCATAAATGATTTTTATGCATAAATAGATGCATAAAAGAAATTCTTTTATATTAAAAGAGTGATTTTCATCATAAATGATTTGTATGCATAAAAGATATATTTTTTATATTACAAGTGTGATTTTTATGCATAAAAGAAATTCTTTTATATTAAAAGAGTGATTTTCATCATAAATAATTTGTATGCATAAAAGATATATTTTTTAAATTAAAAGTGTGATATTCATCATAAATGATTTTTATGCATAAATAGATGCATTAAAAAAATTCTTTTATATTAAAAGAGTGATTTTCATCATAAATGATTTGTATGCATAAACATATGCATAAAAGATATTTTTTTATATTAAAAGTGTGATTTTCATCATAAATGAATTTTATGCATAAATAGATGCATAAAAGAAATTCTTTTATATTAAAAGAGTGATTTTCATCATAAATGATTTGTATGCATAAACATATGCATAAAAGATATTTTTTTATATTAAAAGTGTGATTTTCATCATAAATGACTTTATGCATAAATTAGATGCATAAGAGAAATTCTTTTATTCTAAAAGTGTAATTTCTATTAAATTGGATTTATGTATGGAAAGAAACATAAAGAATTTATTTTAATCCAAAAGCGTTATTCTCATCAATTTTAATTTTATGCATAGAAAGATGCATAAAGAAATTTTTTTTTAGTTCAAAAGAGTTATTTTCTTCAATTTTGGTTTTATGCATAGGAAGATGCATAAAAGAATGATTTTTAATTCAAAAGTGTCATTCTCATTTTAAATGAAATTATGTATAAGAAGATGCATAAAACATTGATTTTTATTTTGAAAGTGTTATTCTCCTTAAAATGGAATTTATGCATAAATAGATGCGTAAAGAAATCTTATATCAAAAATGAGAATTCTCTTGTATTCTATAAATAGATATGAGGATGTGAAACGAATCAGATAGATGAAAATGAACGAGGAATAGATGGAGATGTATGTATGTGAAAGAATGGATGTAGTTATATGTATATGAAAGAAATGATGTAGATGGATGTATGTGAAGGATGTATGTGAAAGGAAAGATGTATGTAGAAATGAATGTATGTGAAAGGAAAGATGTATGTAGAAATGAATGTATGGATGTAGATATGGAATGTCGATGTGGATGTATGTGAATGTGAATGAGGATGTGGAATGTGGATATGGATGTATGGATGTGAATGTGAATGTGGATGTATGAATGTAGATATGGAATGTGGATGTGGATGTATGTGAATGTGAATGTGGATGTGTGAATGTGGATATGGATGTGGATATAGATGTAAGAATGTGGATGTATGAATGTAGATATGGAATGTGGATGTGGATGTGTGTGAATGTGAATGTGGATATGGATGTGGATATGGATGTAAGAATGTGGATGTGTGAATGTGGATATGGATGTAGATATGGAATGTGGTTATGGATGAATGTGAATGTGAATGAGGATGTGGAATGTGGATATGGATGTATGGATGTGAATGTGAATGTGGATGTAGATGTATGAATGTAGATGTGGATGTAGATGTATGAATGTGGATGTGAAAATGGATGTATGGATGTAGATGTGAATGTGGATGTGTATGTGGAATAATGAATGCAAATATAAATGTGAATGGATATGAAGTCGATATGAGCGAATGGATGAGATGAGATGTCATGTGAATCAGAATGTGAATGAATAATATGAGATCTGAACGAATGAGATATAATGAGAAATGGATGATGAGATGTAATGTAAATTAAGAAAGATAGGAATGGATGTTATGTGAAGTGAATGAATCTCATGTGATGGGATGGAAAATGATGTATCTGGTCAAGAATGGATACACATATGATTTGGATTTGGATTAAGTAATATGGATTGATGTGGAACAATCTGGAAAGATGTGAGTTCATTATAGAAACTGTATTGTGAACTGTTTCTAAATGACTGTTTTATGTCAAGAATGCTGGAGAAGCATTTTGACTATCTTAAAAATGTGGTCGTGAAGACCTACCTGATAAAGTTGCTGTATTGTGAACTGTTTCTAAATGATTGTTTTATGTCAAGAATGCTGGGGAAGCATTTTGACTATCTTGAGAATGTGGTCGTTAAGATTTGGATTAAGTAATATGGATTAAGTAATATGGATTGATGTGGAACAATTTGGAAAGATGTGATTTCATTATAGAAACTGTATTGTGAACTGTTTCTAAATGACTGTTTTATGTCAAGAATGCTGGGGAAGCATTTTGACTATCTTGAGAATGTGGTCGTGAAGACCTACCTGATAAAGTTGCAACTGTTGGATGGAGAGTCAATGGAGGACATCTCGCATAGCAAGGTCACACGAGGTCTTGACCAGCCTCGGTACGATATTAAATGGTGAGCTTCCGGTACGGTGGATGAGGAACCAAGGAAGCGGCCTATGAGTGAAGCGCTAGGTGACCTGCGAAGGATCCTAGAGGGTGCTCACCATACGGTGCTCGGGCACTGGGTCACCGAAGATACCCACACGTGTGTCGTGGAAGACAAACAAGGAGTAAGAGTTGTTTTCTGGAACCAGGCATGGATCTGGTTGACTGACCTTGCTAGTCCTCAACGGATGAGTCCATGGCATAGATCGGTTGGTTGATCTTGCTGATCTTCAATGGAGATTCCATCTTAATTTTTATAATTGATTATATTGCCAGGTACTATGGGGCTAGGAACTATTGAAAAGGCCCCTGAGTGGACAGGTGGTGAGCGTTCTGGTTGCCAATGATGCCATAGATACTCCAATGAAGGAATGATTGGAAATAAGGATTCAACCAGAGATTTTGAGGATTGTGATCAGTGACACAATGGTTTCATTAAAGGATTGTTTTAAAGATAGATGATGCTTAGAAAAAGGCAATTTCATTAAAGGATTGTTTTAAAGATAGATGATGCTGAGAAAAAGGCAATTTCATATTGGGTGTGTAAGTGGTCTGACTAGTTTATGTTTGCATGAACATCCGGCTAGTGGGCCTAGAAACTCTTTTCCCTGGTACCCGGGACAAAACCTAACCAAATTCTAAATTGGATCCCATCACTATAGTGGTTGGCCAGTTGGCTAACCCATGAGACTGGATGGTGGATCTGTAAATCGAGACTCAATTTCTGTTTAGTTCGATAGATGAAGTAAATCCCGGACAAAAATTGTTCAATGGAAAAAGGATCAACCACTGTACCTCTCGATGAGGAAAAAAGCGTTGGTCTCTATGATCCAAGTGCAATCTGTCCCTTGATCTGACTATGGAACTTACGAGTTTGGTCAGATCACTTCAGTTAGTTAAGGCTTTTGACTACGTTGGGAAAAGTTATCCTGGTGGAATCACCCGTGCTTTCTGGGCAAAGGAAGTTTTTTCGGGTTCGGTTTTGGAAAAACTGACGGATTAGTCTCTTGTCCAGATATCCATGGGCAAGGCCCCGAGTGTAGGACCCTGCCCTACACAAGAAGTGCTACTTCCGCTACTAGCACCCCATAATTCGTTGCGCAGTGGGGTATGGGATCTTTCACCCTTTTTCTTTGCTCTTTACCTAGCTTATGGAAGGTCCACTTAAGTGACACAAGTGGTGGAGGAGTGAGTCCCTAGTAGCCTCACATAGGGGAGTTAACCCTCATTAAGGTTGGTTAACTCCTATTTCCCAAACCATCCCTTGCATGGTATACTTTCTCTTCTCCTCATATGTTCAATTTGGTTGGACAGGATGCGTTTGAGAGGTTGGCATTTCCTCTAGAGCTTGCATCACTTCCAAAATATTGTACTATTGATTGGCTTTATGAAGAAATGGAAAAGGCGAACAAGTATGGAGAGATGGTGATAGAAGAAGAGTGGGAGTACAATGCTTTGAGCAAGAAAGTGGAGCAATGCTTGATTATTGTCGCATGATTCAAAACATCCTAAGGATTGGATTCATAACATTCCAAATTTTTATATTGGATGTGAAGTGGTTCAAGGATGTGTGTGGAGGTTCTTAAGCAACCATGAAAAGGCATCCAAATGGATTTATTACAATCGATTGCACAAACAAAGAGGGACACATTTGTGCTACCTCACCATTGTGAACAAATAAATTCTAACCATAAGCTTTTATTATATCATCCTTATGCATGTTTGATTTACATTAGATGTGTTTCTTCTTACAAAGTTGTGTGTCATGCGGATATAAATGACAAGAAATGATGGTGTGTCATACAAGTTTCTCCTTGTTCAAAGAGTATTTTTCAAGATAGGGATGTTGAAGAGCTCATAGATATTGAAGTGGCGGTTGAAGATGAACATGCGGAGGGTCAAGTATAATATGAAGAACACGCGATACCACCAACTAATCAAGATGAAGATGTATTTATCTAAGATAATGAGGAAGGAATTGAATCCAAGCATAATGATGATGATGATGATGTGTCCATTGCTATTGGGATAGATCTTTTCGTTGATCTTGAAATGGGAAATATGGATCTTGAGATAGACCAATTAGCGTGTATGGATTTGATGGAAGATGCAACAGATGTTGGGCCAATAAAACAATTGCTCAATTTTCCAGTCTTGATTTAGTCCATATTTGACTGTATTACAATACATTTGGTGCTTCTTCTTTTGCAATATTGGGATCACATTTTGTGCTTCTGCTCTTCTAATATTGGGATATTTTAGCACTTGGGAATGCTCTCTAGAATTACTAGATGTTTTTCCCACTACAAGGCTATACATGTGGCTATAGCTACATGTGTGGCTATAGCCAAGTGTATAGCCATATACTATAATTATATACACCCTCTGCACCTCCTAGGTCCCCTCTCTCTACTCTATCCTTTTCACACAGCTATGTTGCATGGCTATGCTTCCCATCTCTTGTAGTGTATAGTATATGTATGTAGAACAAGGGTGTTAGAAAATGTTTGAACTACATACATTATTTGTAGTGTACGGTCACATAAATCCTTAGTGGTAGATTACATTTGGATATAGCCTGGTCTATAAGGTAGGTAACCATGATTCATGGGTGGCAACCATTTTTAGTTAGCCCTAGCATTTATGGTACCTTCCTTAGATGAATGAGGTTAAGGTAACATGGGCCAGTGGCCCGTGGCATGTCTATGCATATTTTTAAGATGGTGGGCCTATATAAAGAGCATCTCATCTCTTTGTTCTATGGCAGATCTTGCATATGCCTTGATACATCTCTCTTTTTGATATTATGCTTGATTGTCCTTTTTGCAAAATCTAGCTCATGTATTTGTGCTCTTGGTAAATCATGCTGCTAGTTACATCATGTGTGTTGTTCTAGGTTGGCTGGTACTCTAAACATTTAGTTAGCACTCTTGGTGGTTATGATTCATGACTAACCTTGATTGAATCATTATTTTCATAGTTTATAAAATATACCAAAAACTCCATCTAAATAAATTGATAAATGCAAATGAAGCTATAGCATATGCAAATTCCTTAGCAAAGTTAACTAAGTAAACTTAAGTTCTCCTCATTACCAAAGATAAATCCATGATTTTCAATTGTTTTTTAGACTTAGAGGCCAAGGAGTATTATGAATCCCCACAAAGCCAAGACCAAATAACACTATGAAGAGGCACTAGCAACCACTATATATATATGAAGTACTAAAGGCTTTCTTACTAAAAGCTTTTGGTACAAAAGATTTTCGTACAAAGTGTTTTATAAAATCAAATAATGCAAAACATGACATAAATGAATTATTAGATCCAATAATATAGGAAAACATATAACTTGATCATTACTTTTACAAATAAGCAAATTGTTAATTTTGAATCATGGAGGTTAGTAGGCTCTACCATTTCCTATCACTCAAAAGAACATTGTTTATTCTGAAGGTTTGTATTATCAAATCTAGTATGATTTTGAAAGTTTCCAACTCCATAATGATTCTAAGGAATACGTGGGCTTTGAATGCCTAATAAATTCACAACATAATGGAGGTGTAGCTTGGATGTAGCCAGGCAAGTATGTGTATTTTTAGCATGGGCCAAAAATTATGGCATGAATACTAGCCTCGGTACTATCTTGGCTATGTGTGAACGGCTACTATAAGGATTGTAGAGCTGACTCAGTAGTATGGGGACCGGGCAAGACCGTAGCAATTGCAAGTTATACGTATTATGGTACATTCATTGATGACCACACTAAGAAAGTGTGGGTTTACTTCATAAAGGAGAAAAGTGAGGTGTTTGATCACTTTTAGAGATTTAAAGTTTTGGTCTAGAAGGAAAAAGGAATGGAAATAATATGCCTGAGATCAGATGGTGGGGGAGTATATTTCTCTAATGACTTCAAAGATTTCTTGAGAAAGTAGGGAATCAAGAGATAGTTTACATGCAGGCACACTCCGCGAACAGAATGGTGTTAGAGATGGAAAAAATTATGAACATTATAGAAGTGGCATGTGCCTTAATGACTGAAAAGAATATGCCACATTATTTTTGGAAAAAAGTAGTAGCAACTACTTTGTGCATTGTGAATAGGACACCTGCTATGAATGAGTTATTCATGGTATGACGTGTGAATGTAAGTTTAAAAGAATAAGACCGGATGTGTCTCACTTGAAAGTGTTTGGGTGTATTGCATATGTGCATGTTCCAAATGAAGTAAGAACAAAGTTAGATCTAAAGGCAGAGAAATGCATCTTTATCGGTTATGCTGTGTGGAGAAGAAAGGTTATAGATGTTATAATCCTACCACTTGTGAGATGTGAGTAACCAGAGATGTTGTCTTTCATGAGATGAGTAGCTGGTATGTAGCAGCATAACAGTGAAGGCAATAGAAGATGATGTAAGAAGTGCTGATGTTGCAGCACATGTAGAGAAGTAATCATAGGTGATGATGCACCACATGTAGAGGAGTAATCATGGGTGCTTAGTGGACTTGGAGAGTTCTCTTGTAGTGGATTGAATGTCAACCAATGGTCAGGCAGGTTAAGGACAGATGTAGGCACACATGTATCACGAAAAGGGAAGGAAAAGATAGATCAACCTTTTGTTCTTGATCTGCAAGAGCGGGTCACTCATATGTAGATGGTGACTCTCCGGGCTCTGAGCAAAGCCTTGATGAGGAGCTTGGCATTCCATCTCTGGTTACTCCTTTTGTATGGAGAACCAAGGTTCTTTTGAGGACACTTGGCAATGATCCAAGTGTATGCAGGTCTAGGAGGGTTAGGTACCCTATTGACGTAGGTTGAAATAGAATGGATATACAACCCATCATTATCATTACATGGTTAAAGTAATACAATCATGGAGCTAACTTGTTTTGACCAGGCACATGGAAATTAGAAATTAGAATATTCCATGAATGAGGAGATGGAAACATTGGATACAAATGCAACATGGGAGTTAGTGCATTTGCCTAAGGAAAACAAGACAATTGGATGTATAAAGTCAAGCATAACGCTGATGGTTCAGTGAGTAGTTATTATAAGACAAGATTGGTTGCCAAAGGCAAGTGGTTATCTTCACCAAGGCATTGAAAATAGAGAAGCTCCAAAACTTTAGGAGCTTACTTGGAGTGTTGTCTGTGAAGTTAAGCTTGAGGGGGAGTGTTGAGATATTGAGCTCAACTAGTGCTATGATGGACATTGATGACCTGCCTAGGTGATAGCTTCCACACTTATGCCACTGGCATGGTTGGTGAGATTATGGTTGATATATCACCAATGGATGACAAGCTATGTGACAACCCCTTTGTAGTACTAGATTTATGGCATAGTTATAGTGCCATCTTATATAGTCAGGTTCACCCTATATATAGACCATTTTTGTATGTTGTTTTAGGACAAAACTTTCCCTCTATGTATGTACTCATATCTTTTAGTTATATGGTTGCAGAAAAGAGAAGAAGATATAATAAAATTCAGCCATCCGTCTCTCTCTTGTGTCTTGCTCTCTCTTGTGTGTGTGCTTTTGCTTGTACTTGGAACTCAATGTCTCTCTCTCTCTCCCCCTACATTCTCTTTACATAGCCCACCACCACACAAGCCACATTGACGAACACTCCACGACAAGTCACACAAACCCTGCCCAAATGTCGCTCGACTACTTTGAGTCATAGAAGACAAGATTTCTTTTGTCGAGTTGTTTCCGTGGTGGTGGATCCACAGACGCTTCTATCCCTTAGTGTGAGATTCTACCCATTACTAGTTGTGAGGGGATGCCACGCTCACACTCATCCTGCTGCTTCAACACAAACCCCTCTCCCCCCAATCTGGCTCGTTCCCAATACCAAGTAGTGGGAGGGAAATGTGGTCCTCAACTATGTTGGCAACAAGATGAAGCTCGAATCTGTGAATTATGCCATATAGTCTTTTCCCACGACTTTATGACTACATGGCATAAACTTAATAATGCAAAGAAGGACCAAGTTGTCAATCAAATTAGGAGTGAGTTTAGGCCAGCACAAGGCAGTGAAGAGGTCCATCCCAGATGGATTACGAATCACATGGTGAGTATAATGAAGCAGTGGCATAGACACACAAGGTAAATGTAGGGAGAGAAAAGCCCTGGCATTGTGTACAAGAGATTTGGGATGAGGAGTGCAAGAAGCCTAATGCAAATCCCCACATGAAAAAGTAGTAGAAGGAGGCCACAACCAAGAAAATGGAGAGCATAGGGAGCTCCCATCTTGGGAGCGTTGGCTGGGATGCTTTTCACACATACTTTGTAAGTATTAATAGTACACTCACTCACTTTTGTTGGCATAATGGGCATTTCATTTTTATTAAGTATTCATGCTTCATGCTTCCAATAAAGAGTGGTTGGTTGTGTAGTGAATAATGCAAAGGAAAGGTACATCTTAAAAGCACTGCATGTATGTCCTCCTTAAGAAACTTGAGTGAGAGGGCGTCAACGTCAACTAGACGGATGTGGTCAATATGGTAAGTCTTTATATTTTTCACCCATCAAATAGTTCTTACATCACTTGCCATTTTTGAGTTTTTATGTTATGAATATTCTTTACAAGGACCACTGACAAACCTTGAGGCCACCAATGATTAGGTTTGGCCTTGTGTCTAAGGCACTATGTATAGAAGAAACACCTTTAAATACTTTTTTATCGGATCCATGTGTTTGATCATATATTGTAAACATAATTAAATAGATGTTCTGTAACTTCTTCTTACTAATAAAAATTCATGTTTTTTGACCTTTAAATACAGATGTTGTAAGTACTCTTCAATATTGGCACAGTGGTAAGACTGCACTTGGATATACGATTATGCCAAAAAAAAACCTACATCCCCATCAAAGTATTAGTTGAAATATGCGTCAAAGTATATGTTAGAATAATAGTCAAAATATGCATCGATAAAAGCATTGAAAAGTTTGTCGTAAAATATTTAAGTGTTTGGACTCTTTTCTACAACATGTATTTCAATGCATTTATCGATGTTGCTTACATCGACGTGCATATTGATGCTTTTGGAATTTTTTTGCACGTTCATTTTTATATAAAAAAAGTTGCAAATAGACCCGCCTATAATAGTGATATATGGTAAGGATTCTCATCTTTGTTTACTAGGGTGTCCTTGAAATAGGCCCATCAACCTGGTAGAAGGTGTCACTATAGTTATCCAGGGGATTCTGTTCATTCTAGACTTTGTGGTGATCTGACTTTTCTCACATCTCCCAAATGACCTATAATTAGAACTACTCGATTTGAGTAGGGAGAGTTGGTTTAATACAAGTTCATGGAGAAATGATAGAAGTGAATTTAGAACCCTTTGCCAATAGAGCCTAGCAAGGTTTATACTTTATTAGTCACATACTTCTAATTAGCAAAGAGAGCGATCACAACATCGTACAAATACCTTATTATTATTTTTGGGATTAGGAGGAGACTTTTAGGACCATATTACTCTTAGATTTTGAAGACATTAGGCGTGGTTAGCCATGTGTAATAGGTTACAAACTTTTTTCAAGATGATAAGACTGCAGTTGAAGAGTTAATAGGAAGAGGCAGATAAATCCTTGATGGGAATGATGTTTAGGAAATAACTAGAAAGATATGGATCTAATGATTATGCGTCTTGAATTACACGGAGTTATATGGAGATTAGAATCTATAGATGGTTCATAAAGAATGTTTCTAGGTTTGTAAGACCTTTCTAATAGTTTTTGCTTTTATGAGTAAAGCTTCTACGTCCCTGCCAACCATAAAAGAAGAGATTAGACACTTAGATGAAGAGATATAATAGAAAATAAATTTAGAGATTAGATGAATACATTAGAAGAATAGAGAGAGAGGAGCAACAAAGACAAAGAGATGAAAGGCATAGCAAGCGTATAACAAAGCAGTTAGAGAGCTTAAAAACTTTACCAGAGGAAGGATTTAGAGGAGATGCATCGGCTAGTGTAAACTTAAACAAAGGGCATACTACAAGGAGTACTCCCTCAAGCATAAGGGAGAATGATCCAAAAAACTGGGATTGAATTATTTCAAGTCTAAAGAGAATGCAGGGGAGAGGGAGAGCTTTAGTACCTCACACACACACACACACACACAAGAGAGTGCAAGACACAAGAGAGATGGATGGCTAAATTTTCTTCTATCTTCTTCTCTTGTAAATAACTATATAACTAAAAGATAAGAGTACATACATAAAGGGAAAGTACTCTCCTACAATAACATACAAATGGTTGTGGTACATAGGGTGAACCCGACTATATGACCTCGCGCTATAACTATGCCATAACTCTAGTACTCCAAAGTGGCTATCACATAGTCTATCATCCAGTGGCAGCACATCAAACATAATTTCACAAACCATGCCAGTGGCATAAGTGAGGAAGCTATCACCTAGGTGGGACATTAATGTCCGCCGTACCACTAGTTCAGTTAGATATCTCAACACTCCCCCTGAATCTTAACTCCACACACTACACTCCAAGTAAGCTCCTAAACCTTTGGAGCTTCTCTGTGCCCAATGTCTTCATGAAGATATCAACCATCTAATCCTTTGTGTGCAGACATATACCAGATTTACATCACCTGATAGAACCTTCTCTCTTACAAAGTGATCGTGCACCTCAATGTTCTTCGTTCTAGCATAGTATATTAGGTTACTAGGGAGAACAACCATTTGAGGGTTTGATGATTTTTAGTTGGTATCTGAGTTGTACCAACCCACCAAAGCTCCATCTCCTTATGTTGTCAAAATACATGACAATTTCCCTATCCACCACGAGCTCACCAATTTCACATACTACCTCACCAATTTCACATAGTACCTTATAAAAACAAGCTACCTCAAGTTGCCATACTCTGCCTTTGTGCTCAAGAAGGAAATTGTTGGTTTCTTCTTACTACTACAACTCACAGTAGCACTTCCAAATGAGAACATAAAACCACTAGTAGATCTCTTGTCTACAACGCTACCATCCCAATCAACAGATGTGTACCCATGTAGCTATATCTCTATATCAGCCTCATAGAAAAGTCCATAATCCACTATGGACTTTACGTACCTAAAATTTGTCCACACATATCCAAGTGTGGCTTATTAGGGGCTTGCATAAACCGACTCACAAGTCCAATAGCATAGCTCAAGTATGGCCTAGTAATGGTCATATAGATCAAGCTACCCACTAAGTGCCTATACGTAGTGGGGTCCTCTAAAATCTCACTTGTATCTATAGAAAGATTTTTTATCATGCACCAATGGGACTAAAATAGGCTTATAGGTTATCATACCATATTTGGACATGTCCAAGCCATACTACATGTGCAATAAAAAAATGCTATGAGGTGATCTCACCACCTCTATGCTCAACTCAATTCCTTCATATCAAACTTCTACTTCAAAAGCCTCCTCACATCATGTATGTTAGTATCACATCATGTATGTTAGTATCACTATCACTTGTAATCAAGTATCCACATACATGACTAATAGCATGATCTCTCTATCTATCTTTTTTACATAAAGTGAAAAATCTGCATTGGATATCCAATATCCAAGGGTAACAAGATACTTCTCAATCTTGTTTGACTATGCTCTTGGTGCCTGATTCAAGCCATACAATGATTTGCATAACTTACACAGAAAATCTAGGTTCACAACACTCTCATAACCTAGTGACTGTATTATGTATACTTCTTATTGCAAATCACTATGCAAGAAGGCATTCTTTACATCCATCTTATGTAAAGACTTACCCTATGCTACAACCATAGCAATGACAGCTCTCATGGTTTTCATTCTTACAACTGGGATGCATCTCTCTTCATAATTAATGCCATAAATCTGCGCATAGCCCCTGGCAACCAAATTTTCCTTACACCTGCTCAGTGAACCATCAGTGTTATGCTTGACGTTATACATCCACTTACATCCAATTGCCTTCTTTTCCTTAGGCAAAGGCACTAACTCCCATGAAGGCCATATTAGGGAGTTTGGAAAATTCCCATTACTTTGGGCATTTGCTTTCCAATCCACTTTTGGGTTTATCTTGAGCATACCAATACCAAAGTTTTCGGAGAATGTGGATTTAGAGCCTACTCTTTAAGAGCTTTCCAATGATATGTCACATGAGGAGGTGTTGACAAAATCTTAAAAGGATTTACCATGCCCCCATTTTTTAATCTTACAAAATGGAAATTGGGATTTTTCCAAACTTCCTAATATGGTCTTCATGTTGCATTTTCATCCAATGCTGCCATCTCCTCATTCATGGCATCTTTCCATTTCTTATTTCCCAATACCTTCTCAAAAACAAGTGGACTCCAACTCTTGTATTTAAGCATAAGAATGGGCATTATATCCATCATATCTCAACCTGTCAATAGGGTACCTAACCCACAGAGACATAGGTACACGGATCACTGCCAAATGTCTTGAAAACAACCATGGTTCCTTACACGACCAGCAGTAACCACAGATGGAATGCCAAACTATGCATCAAGGATTTTCTCACAGCCGCTACAATCACCATTCTCATATGAGTGACCTGCTCATAGATTAGGCACAAAATATTGATATATCTTCTCCTTCCCTTTGCATGATACATGGGTACCTATATTTTTTGTCAACCTGCTTGACCATGGGCTAATAATTGATACACTACTAGAGGAATCTCCAGGTCCATAAAGCACCTGTGATTCGCTTCTGTACATGTGGTGTAGCATCAGCACTTCTTACATTTGCATATTTTGTTCCCTTCACCATCCCTAGTACATACCACATACTCATCTCGTCTCAGAAGGTGACATATCTACTTACTCGCATCTCACGAGTGGTAGGATTATAACATCACTTTTTTCTTACTTCATCAGGAACATGCACATATGCAATACACCCAAACAATTTCAAGTGAGGCACATCTAGTCTTATGCTAATAAACTTCTGTTTATGCATCGTACTATGAACAACTGCAATACACCCAAACACTTTCAAGTGAGACACATCCAGTCTTATGCCTATAAACTTACGTTCATGCATCATACCATGATAACTATAGTGGGTGTCCTGTTAATAATGTACATAGTAGTTGCTACTGCTTCTCCCCAAAAATAATGTGGCATATTCTTTTCAACCATCAAGACACATGCAACTTTTGCAATGTGCCTATTTTTCTTTATTCAACATCATTTTATTGCACAATGTACCTACATGTAAACTTTATCCTCTTGGAGTAATACCCTCCCCCACCACTTGATATCTCAGACATTTTATTTACATGTAATTTTCTTCTCGACCAAGGCTTTAAATCTCGAAAAGTAAGCAAACACCGCACTTTTCTCCTTCATGAAGTAAACCCACACAATGAATGTAACAAAATATAGGTGCAACCTGAAATTGTTATAGTCTTGGTCGTCGGTCCCCATACATCTAAATGTATAATATCTAATAGCCTTACATTGACATGTTTTTTATGTGGGAAAGAATGGTTAGACTACTTACCAAGATGGCATGCTTGACATACCTTATGCATACCATAAACCTTAAACTTTGGCAAACCTGCAATAATATTTTGGGTATGCATAGAATTAGTTGTTGTATATTCACATGACCAATGCGCTTGTGCCATATGTCAATATCTATAATGACACTTGTTCCATGCGCAAACATCACTGCCTTTACCTAAGGCATGTTCACATCTAAAGTAAATATCGTGCCATTTTTGTTACCCTTTGCAAAACCAACAATACTAAATTTTGAAGTCCTCCACATAACATGCTTGAGGATTAAACCTCACTTTGAGACCCAGCTCAACCATCTATCAAATAGAAACTAGGTTCTTTGTAATACCTGGAACATGAAGTACATCTGCCAAGTCCTTTATTTTGCCATCCTACATAGACAATGGCACTTTACCAACATGTGCAAAGGGATGCACAATATCATCACATGTTTCTACATAACCTAGTTTTTTCATTTTCTGCGTGTCTCTAGACCACTCACCACCATGACTGTTCATGTGGTTAGAGGTGCGAGAATCCACATACCATATATCTTCAGATCTTGACACATCTCATGTTGTGGAACTGAGCATGTGCTGCATCACAAATAGTTACTCACTTTTGTCACATCACCACTCTATTTATTATATGATGCATAGTTACCTTGCTGCAACTTTTCACTTTTAATGTTATTCAAATTCTTATAGAAGTCCTCTACCATGTTTCCTAGTTTGCCACAACAATAAAACTCTATGCTATTTGCACTTTGATTTCTTTGCCAATTACCTCAGTCTCTGTGGCTCTCTTTGCCTCTAGACTAGCCTCTTCCACTTGTGTATAATTATTGTTCTCTGCGAATCATTGGGTTGTTGTTATCCAAAATTTTGTTTTCCTTATCGGCCACCATCTTTTCCTTAACCATGAACACTACCTTTGCGTCTACATGAAAAAGAGTAGAAGGGCTATTCCGATGTGTTCTTTGTTTTTTAAGAAAAGTCCTCACCTAGAGATATTTCTTCTACGATTAGGATAGACACTGTCTGGCAAAAATCTGAGAAGTGTTTTGAGCTTGTGTACATATGGGATGCATGGTATGCGAATAAGCTTTGCCCTGAATGCCCTGGCAAATGTACAGACTGAATGGCTTTGCAGTGAGCTAGTACATGCGTGTTGTTTTTTGGGGAGCAAGTGCTTGAGATTGGAAGTTTTCTTATTGCAACAGAATGGTGTGCGGGTGGTTGCCAAATGCAGGGCACCGACCGATTCGAAAGAGAGGCTGCCTTTGGAGCATGGGCAATGGTCGGGTTTTGGTAAGTCATGATGCAGCTGATGGAAGGCTATGGACAGATGCAGCATCTGTTTTAGGAAAGTCCGTGGTGCCGCACGTGAATCTGAAGCACATGGTGATGTACAAGGTGATTATGGCCATCATTGAGGCTTTCAGGAAAAAAATAAATAAATAATACACTAATCAACATGGCCAGTAATGAAAAAGACCACGTGGAAGCTTTGTTTGCTGCCAGCACAGATGCTAGAAGGTTGGCGAGAGTGGCGAGTCGGTTTCGAAGGTTGCCGTCATGTGATGTACCAGGATGTCTCTCGGGTGATCGAAGAGAGCGAAAGGAAGGTGGAGTTGCTGCCTTGTGTGAAGGGAAGTATGCCTCTTGGGTGAACGGGTAGAGCCAACGCAGTGCAGGGAAAGGCAACAGCTGGGGAGCCGCCTTAGACATTGAAGGAGCTGGGCTGCTGGCGAGCTGCAGAGCTAGGGGGTCCTGTAGGCGGTGGCTAGTGAGGCGACAGAGAAGGACAGAGCCACCTCTGGCTGTAGCTGCTATTGATTGATGGGGTTTTGCTCGGGTGAGCATGCAGGTGCAAGGGGTAGTAGGGACAGGCGACAGGAAGGAAGAGGAGGCCGCCTTTGGAGCTAGTAGAGCTGGCGGCTGTAGGTATGACAAGACGTCGGGAAGCTGTTTTGTGTGCCGGCAGGTGACTGGAGCGAAGAACTGGAGAAATATCCTTGGTGAAGGGCTAGTGGACAGCGTGGCTGGAGCGTAAAAGAGAAGAAGGAAGCCTTGAAGACCCGGTAGCGACTGGCAGTGGCCTGTGGAAGCGAAGAGAGCCGCCTAGGCAAGGGGGCTGGCACAGAGCTGACTAGGAACAGCTGAAGAGGGAAGTTGGAAGTAAGGAAGGCTTGCTGGTGGGGTGCCCTCTGAAGAGAGAGAGTTGATGTAGGTGTGGCGCCCTCTGAAGAGAGAGAGTTGATGTAGGTGGCTGATGGTTAGCAGTGGCTAGTGACGTTTAGGGAGCTGTGGCTGCAAGCGAAGACAGTAGAGGTGATGTGTGGGCTGGAGACAGGTGGGACTCGCCTACGACACCTGGCTATGCAGAGCTGGAAGCAGTGACTTCGAGGTGGCTGCTGGAAGTGAAGCCGTGAAGGAGGTACAGCAGTTTCACCAAGAGAAGCAGAGACCGGGAGAGAGGCTTGGTTGTCAAACGCAAGGGTGAATTCCCTTGGCAGTAAATCCAAGCCAGAGTCTTGGTTTTCGGGGTAATTGCTGAGTTTGTTTGAAGTGTGGTGAAGATGGGATTGGATTTTTGAAGGTTTTATGGTGTGGATGGTGTTGTGTATGTTTTTGCTGGATGATCATTTGTCTATCATGGTTTTGAGCTATCTTTCTGGTGTGGGTGGGTGGTGAACAGTGAGAAGTGTTCCAGCCGGTGGCTCGTGGTGCCCCCGTTCGTGTTAGTATTTTCAAAGTTTGGGAGGTGAAGGGCTATAGAGGCATGGTCTTTTTTCTTGTTTTCACCTCACATGCTTTCTGGCGCCCCCACTGAGGAGAGCTCAGGTATTTCTCTTGCCTACGAGGGTGTATGCCCCAGAGTAAGAGATTGAAGGAAGGTGTTTCCAGTTTTTTTCTTTGATTTGAAGAAGGTGAAGCTTGGGGATAAAAATGATGTCGTATCCAGAGTTTTTTGGTGGGCCTAATGAAGATGCGGCAGATTTTCTTGAAAGAATGAAGGTTGCATGCATAAGTAACCACATCAATGAGCCGGCACAGGTATTGCGGTTGCTGAATATCTGCTTAAAGGGGGATGCAAGGATTTGGTACAGAGCTTATGAAGAGTCGTTAAAGGATGCTGAGCCACGCATTCCAATGACTGAGGATGGATTGAAGACTGCACTTTTGAGCAGGTTCAAGAAGGATGAGGATCCAGACAGAGTTTGGCATGAAGTGCAGGGATTGACACAGGGCGAATTGGAGCCAATTGACTTTGTGCGGGGCTTTAGGAATCAAGTACCTCCGGACATGATGAAGAAGGATCATTTTATTGCAGGATTGAAGGGAGGCATTCGCTGGAAGGTGGAATTAAAGAAGCCCAGATCTTATGAGGATGCAGTGGAGATTGCCAAATCAAAGGATTGGAAATTGCAACGGATGAACCAGCTGGGGATGGTTCCAGTGGCAGTGAGGCTTGAAATTAGAAGGGTAGAAGCGGTACCGATGAGAACCGTGCTAGAAAGAGTGCAACCGATAGAAGCTTAGGTGAATAATGTCACACCACAGGGGATAAAGGTAGCACCTACAACTGTTACAGCTTCTGATGAAGGGCTTAAACAAGACATGAGGCAAATAGTGGGTTGTATGAAGAATCTGAGTTTGAAAATGATGGAGAACACAGGTGGTGGACGTGGCCGAGGCAGAGGCTATAATCAAGAAGGGGTTGAAGGTCAGACAGCAGGCTATGGAAGTGGCCATGGAATTGTGGTGAACTTGGACATCTAAGTACAGATTGTGATAAGCCTCAGCGAATGGGGGGTGATATGTATGCCTTACCCTCTCAGATTCCCAATAGGGCAAATGATTATGGAATTGAAATTAAAGGTGAAGCAGGGACCAGTGGGTTGGCAAATGAGGAGAAAGGTAAAACTAAGGTGATAGATGTGGTCACCCTTGAGAAGACGAAGGAGACAGAAGCTGATGTAATGCCTTTGGGAAAATGGATGCCACAGGAAAGGGAAAGCAGGGATGCTGCAGGGCCTAGCAAGAAGAAAGGTAAAGTGAAGGAAGGAGGGGATGTAAAGGTCAAGCAGAAGCAAAAGTCTCGTAGGAAGTTTGAGGTGACTGATTTTCCACTAGGGGTAGGGCAGGATAGCTACAATTTGCAGGAGGACATGGCTGGAAGGAAAGCTAATATTACTTTTGGCCAATTGATAGAGTTAGCTCCCAAATTGAAACGTGAGTGGAAAAGACTTGTGAACCCAAGAGAAAAGGAGCTTGCCAGAGGGATAGTGACTGTTTTATCTGTTGAGGAGTTGCCTGATATATGTCCTGTGGTGGTGAATGTATGGTACAAAGGGAAGAATCTGGGAGAGGCATACATAGATGGTGGTGCACAAATTTGTGTAATCACACTAGCAGCTATGGAGAGGCTTGGTCTTAATATTACTGAAGCGTCTGGTTTCCGAATTCGGTTGGCCAATCACCAAAAGGTCAAATGCTTAGGTATGATCAAGGAGTTAGAATTGCAGGCTTTTGATGTAAAGGTGCTTGTGGATTGTCATGTTATGCCAGCAGGAATGGGTGCATTCCCCATCATTTTGGGAAGACCATGGCTGAGAGCGGTGAAGGATGTTCAAGATTGGAGGAAAGGGGTCATTACTCTGTATGACAGGAGAGGGGATAAAAAGCAATCTATAATGGATAATCAGAAGCCTGTTCATGATGAAAGGGAAAGTGAAGCTGATTCGAGTGTTGATGATATGACCAGTAGCACCACTACTAGTGAGGGAACAGAAGACACTTCATCCAGTGAGGAGGATGCAGACATGGATGCCCTGGTTATTGATGAGGAAGTGCTTGGTGATGAGGTTGCCCAACAAGAAGATGCCATACAGGAAGAATGCAAGGAGGTACAAGTGAATCATGAGCAAAGGTATGCATGTGAAGTGAAAGAGTCTGCTTTGAAGTCTTTGGATGATAAACCTTTGTGGGATGAGTGGGATATAGAAAGTCTATAGGATGATGAACCAGAATTGGAGTTGGATGATCAGATGTACATTAATGTTAAGAAAGCCACAAGCAGAATTGATGCTATGAAGGAGGAGCAACACCAGAAGTCTATGGATGATGTTGATGCTATGGATGAGACTTTGGATGCTGTGATAAATGAATTTCTTATTGGCCTTGATAAAGGTGAGCATACAAGAACTGAGGTGGATGCTTTGGCAATGGTGCCTGTTGAAGGGGAGTTTGTTTTACCTGTAGTGGTTGGCTTTGATGGTGATGCTTCTTATGTTAATGGACAAGAGAGTGCCTTGGGGCAACAGGTTATAGAGTCTTGTTCTTTGGAATGTGCACATCAGGTCTTTCTTGATGAAGCTTTCATCAGTTTTTATCCTCAGCACAGGAATTGCTTCACTGGTTCTCCAATATTGGTGTTGATCATATCAATGATTTTGGAATTGAGATGAGGCAGGATGGTATGTATGTCAAGAGCTTTGTTTCCAGAAGTTTTTATGTTACGTTGTGGGATGTGGGATGGCAAACTATGCCTTTGGAAGATGACAGTGTTTCTTTGATCACTTGGAATAGAGATGTTTTGGTTACCTTGTATGATGCTCAAAGGATTGATAGAGGGACTGTGGTCGTATGCTTCTTGCTGTTGATCATAAATGATTCAGCAGGCTAGGGGTTGGGCAAAGTATGTCAGGCAAAAATCTGAGAAGTGTTTTGAGTTTGTGTACATATGGGATGCATGGTATGCGAATAAGCTTTGCCCTGAATGCCCTGGCAAATGTACAAACTGAATGGCTTTGCAGTGAGCTAGTACATGCGTGTTGTTTTTTTCGGGAGCAGGTGCTTGAGATTGGAAGTTTTTTTATTGCAACAATATGATGTGCAAGTGGTTGCCAAATGCAGGGCACCGACCGATTCGAAAGAAAGGCCGCCTTTGGAGCATGGGCAATGGTGGGGTTTTGGTAAGTCATGATGCAGCTGATGGAAGGCTGTGGGAAGATGCAGCATCTATTTTAGGAAAGTCCGTGGGTGTCGCATGTAAATCTGAAGCACATGGTGATGTACAGGGTGATTATGGCCATCATTGAGGCTTTAAGGAAAATAAATAAATAAATTATACACTAATCAACGTGGCCAATAATGAAAAAGACCACGTGGAAGCTTTGTTTGCTGCCAGCGCAGATGCTAGAAGGTTGGCGAGAGTGGCGAGTCGGTTTCAAAGGTTGCCGCCGTGTGATGTACCGGGATGTCTCTCGAGTGATAGAAGAGAGCGAAGGGAAGGTGGAGTTGCCGCCTTGTGTGAAGGGAAGGATGCCTCTTGGGTGAGCGGGCAGAGCCAACGCAGTGCAGGGAAAGGCGACAGCTAGGGAGCAGCCTTGGACGTTGAAGGAGCTGGGCTGCTGGCGAGCTGCAGAGCTAGGGGGTCGTGTAGGCGGTGGCTGGTGAGGCAACAGAGAAGAGCAGAGCCGCCTCTGGCTGTAGTTGCTGTTGACTGATGGGGTTTTGCTCGGGTGAGCGTGCAGGTGCAAGGGGTAGTAGGGACAGGCGATAGGAAATAAGACGAGGCCGCCTTTGGAGCTGGTAGAGCTGGCGGCTGCAGGTATGACAAGACGTCGGGAAGCTGTTTTGTGTGCCGACAGTGACTAGAGTGAAGAACTGGAGAAATCACCTTGGTAAAGAGCCTTGGTGACGGGCTGGTGGACAGCATGGCTGGAGCGTAAAAGAGAAGAAGGAAGCCTTGAAGACCCGGCAGAAACGACTGGCAGTGGCTTGTGGAACCGAAGAGAGCCGCCTAGGCAGGGGCTAGCGCAGAGCTGACTAGGAACAGCTGATCATGCAAACATAAAACTAGCCACACCACTTACACACCCACCAATATGAAATTGCTTTTTTCTTAGCATCAGCTAACTTTAAAACAATCCTTTAATGAAACCATAGTATCACTGATCACAATCTTCCAAATTATCCGATTGATTCTTAATTTCCCCTCATTCCTTCATCAGAGTATTTATGGCATCATTGGCAACCAAAACGCTCACCACCTGTCCACTTAGGGGCCTTTTCAATAGTTCCTAGCCCATAATACTCGGCAAATCATCACTTATAAAAATCAAGATGGACTCTCGCTGAAGATCAGCAAGATCAACCAACAGATCCATAAAAAGAGCCATGGACTCATCCATTGAAGACCAGCAAGGTCAATCAACCAGGTCCAATCCCGATTTCACAAAACAACTCTTACTCCTTGTTCCGATATCTTCCTCGACGCACACGTGGGTATCCTAGGTGACCCAGAGCCCGAGTACCGTATGGTCAGCACCCTCTAGGATCCTTCGCAGGTGACCTAGCGCTTCACTCATAGGCCGCTTCCTTGGTCCCTTGTCCAGCGTACTGGAAGCTCACCATTTTAATCGAACCGAGGCTAGTCAAGACCTCGGCCGACTTTGCTACGCGAGACGTCCTCCATTGACTCTCCGTCAGCTGTTGCAACTTTATCAGTTAGGTCTCCACGACCTTAATCACAAGACGGTCAAAATGCTTCCCCAGCATTCTTGACATAAAATAGCCATTTACAAACAGCATTTACAAACAGTTTACAAATACAGTTTCTATATTAACTCTCATTTTTCCACATTATCCCTCATCAATCCACATTACTTATTTCACATTCCATTTATATGTGTACTCATCCCATCACATCATTTTCCATCTCATCACTTCAGATTCCTTCACATCACATATCATATATTCACCTCCATACATATATCCACATCCACATCCACATCCATACATCCACATCTACATTCATGTATCTATTTTCACATATATCCACATCCACATTCACATCCATACATCCACATCTACATCCATGTATCTATTTTCACATCCATATCTACATGCACATTCATGCATCCTCATCCATACATCCACATCCACATGCACATTCACATCCATACATCCACATCTATATGCGTACATTCACTCTACATTCATACATCCACATCCACATTGATACATCTACATCTACATGCATACATCCACATCCACATTCACATCTACATGCATACATCCACATCCACATTCATACATCTACATCTACATGCATACATCCACATCTATATGCGTACATTCACATCTACATGCATACATCCACATCCACATTCATACTTCTACATCTACATGCATACATCCACATCTCCATGCATACATCCACATCCACATTCACATTCACATCCATACATCTACATCTACATGCATACATCCACCTCCACCTTCACATCCACATCTATACCTCTACATCTACATGCATACATCCACCTCCACATTCACATCCACATCTATACATCTACATCTACATCCATACATCCACATCTCCATGCATACATCCACATCCACATTCATACATCTACATCTATATGCGTACATTCACATCTACATGCATACATCCACATCCACATTCATACTTCTACATCTACATGCATACATCCACATCTCCATGCATACATCCACATCCACATTCACATTCACATCCATACATCTACATCTACATGCATACATCCACCTCCACCTTCACATCCACATCTATACCTCTACATCTACATGCATACATCCACCTCCACATTCACATCCACATCTATACATCTACATCTACATGCATACATCCACATCTCCATGCATACATCCACATCCACATTCATACATCTACATCTACATGCATACATCCACATCTATATGCGTACATTCACATCTACATGCATACATCCACATCCACATTCATACTTCTACATCTACATGCATACATCCACATCTCCATGCATACATCCACATCCACATTCACATTCACATCCATACATCTACATCTACATGCATACATCCACCTCCACCTTCACATCCACATCTATACCTCTACATCTACATGCATACATCCACCTCCACATTCACATCCACATCTATACATCTACATCTACATGCATACATCCACATCTCCATGTATACATCCACATCCACATCCACATTCACATCCATACATCTACATCTACATGCATACATCCACATCTCCATGCATCTACATCCACATCCTCATTCACATCCATACATCCACATTCACATTCACATCTACATGCATACATCCATACATACACATCCACATTTACATCCATGCATCCACATCCACATCCTCATTCACATCCATACATCCATATTAATGCATCCACATCTACATGCATACATCCATACATACCCATCCACATTCACATCTATATTCTCACCCTATCACAACCCATATACATCTTATCCCATCACATACACTTCTTACCTCATCCCATACACATCCTATCACTTCTTAGCTCATCTTATCACATCCTAACTCATCTCATATGCATCTTATCACATCTTATCACTTCCCATATCTTTTATGCATACCTCTATGCATGAAATTCAATTATGCTAAAAGTAACACTTTTATAATAAAATAATTATCTCTTATGCATACCTCTATGCATGAAATTCAATTATGCTAAAAGTAACACTTTTATAATAAAATATTCATCTCTTATGCATACCTCTATGCATGAAATTCAATTATGCTAAAAGTAACACTTTTATAATAAAATATTCATCTCTTATGCATACCTCTATGCATGAAATTCAATTATGCTAAAAGTAGCACTTTTATAATAAAATATTCATCTCTTATGCATACCTCTATGCATGAAATTCAATTTAACTAAAAGTAACTCTTTTATAATAAAATAATCATCTTTTATGCATACCTCTAAGCATGAAATTCAATTATGCTAAAAGTAACTCTTTTATAATAAAATATTCATCTCTTATGCATACCTCTATGCATGAAATTCAATTATGCTAAAAGTAACTCTTTTATAATAAAATATTCATCTCTTATGCATACCTCTATGCATGAAATTCAATTATGCTAAAAGTAACTCTTTTATAATAAAATATTCATCTCTTATGCATACCTCTATGCATGAAATTCAATTATGCTAAAAGTAACACTTTTATAATAAAATATTCATCTCTTATGCATACCTCTATGCATGAAATTCAATTATGCTAATAGTAACACTTTTATAATAAAATAATCATCTTTTATGCATACCTCTATGCATGAAATTCAATTATGCTAAAAGTAACACTTTTATAATAAAATAAAAGATGAATTTTCTTCTACTAAATTCTAAAAATTTTGCCCTAACCTCCTTTGTATGGTTGACCATTTTTCAATTTTCTACGTCTTTAAAACTAATTAAAAGTACACCAATATTGAAATTATTCTAAAGTAAACATTTTTTTTCCACGTAATTGAAATAAACATTATAAAATTTTGACATTAATCACTTAACCATTCACCTAGGATAGAGAATGGTTGGTTTTGTTAGAGAAGAGAGAGGAATACCTTTTGTAATGAGGCCTAACATTATAGAGAAGACATAAAGCATAAAAAACCATTTAAAATCATAAAAAGCTATAAAATAATTGAAAGAAAGAAGAATCACCAACTTACTAATGACTTTGATAGCTTTCATTTGGCTTGATGGTTTGAGGGTTCAACTCTTGTTTGGACAAGAGTGGCCACCAATCTTTGGAAGAGGAAAATGTCAAAAACTAATGAATTATTAACAAATTCATAGTTCTTGGCTTGGGTGGAGTAGATTAACAATGCATTAAATATTGTTAAGTTCCAACAAAGGAGAAGGCCTCTATTTATAGGAAAAAGTGAGTTCCTAACCAAACAAACTCATTCTAGAATTTTCCAAATCAGTTTGGTCAATTTTTGACCATTTTCAAGTTAGTTGAGCTAACTTTTTGCGACTAGACTTGAATTAGGAGAGAGGAGAGATAAAATATCTCATTAATTATGAGTTTAAAACTCATTCAAGCATGTGAAATATGCACCTCCTTTAATGGACTCCCCTTCCTTACATATGTGTCAAAATGGAATGATTATACTTAAAATATCTCATATTTTTAATATTGCTCATAGTTTTTTACTAATAAACCTTGTACATTTTCAACTCTTTACGTTATGTGAGCATTGAAGGGACTCCCCTTCCTTACCTATGTGTCAAAATGAAATCATTATACCCAAAATATCTCACATTATTAAAATTACTCATAGTTTCTTATTAATAAACCTTGTACATATTCAACTCTTCACCTTATGTGAGCATTTACTCATTTTTGGGTAAATTCTTTTACAAAAATTGGATTTATCTCCTCCCCACACATGGATTGATCTTATTGGTCCATAGGAACCTTAATTGGACCATAATCCAAAGATTTCTTTCCAATTAATTCCAATTGCACATTGGAAAGTTCTTTTTGAATTTCTGTTTCAGGGGAACTTTATTTTAATAAGATGAGATAATTTTCTATCCAAAAATATTAAAAATCTGAATATTCTCTCTCTAGAATATTTTCTCTCTCTAAGTCAAAACAGGTAGAGACGAGATCTCTTATATTTCTGCAGAGGGAATTGATTACAGGGGAAGATACTAGACATCAAAAAGGGGTTGGGGGAGGAATCTTACATTCTACCCCACTTAAAAAACGCGAGATGTCCTCATCTCGCAGGTGGAGTATGATCTCTTTCATCTTCTTCTTCTTCTTCAATCACTTCTAACGTTACGCCTTGGAAGTGGACAGTCGATTTTTCCCTGGTATTCTGCTTGAGTATGGATGACTTTGGAACTCTCGGTTGTGCCCTTGGTTTTCAATTGCAGTATAGATCTGCTCTTTTTTCCTCTTCTACTTCTTCGAAAATTGTGACTGCTCTGGCTGCTGCAGTCTGAGATGGAATTTTTTCTCTTTGGTTGCCCCTGTTCTGGAAAGGAGTTCTGAGGTTACTCTGGACAGAGGAAGATGGTTGAGTTGGAGTTCTTCTGGGGTTACCCTGGACAGAGGCAGATGGTTGAGTTGGAGTTCTTCTGGGGTTACCCTGGCTTGGGCGAGACCGACCCTGATTAGACTGGTATGAAGGGATTGGTCTCTGAATTCGGGGCCCTAGACTTCCCTGTCCCCTTGACATGGCAGGAGTTGGGCAGTCTTTTAACTGATGACCAAAACCTTGGCATCCAAAACACCGGTTCTCACTTCTGAGCTCATCGTTCTGAATCCTTAAAATAGGTGGGCCTCCTGAGAAAGTATTCTGGGGGAAGGGTCTTCCTTCACTTTGGAATCTTCTTGCATCCTGATTCTGATCGGCCCTTGCTGCCTCTTTGGGGGTGGAAAGTTTGAAGTACTTTCTTGGGCTTGGAATCTTTTAAAGTTAGAGGGTGCAGGCTTTGGCGGGATCTTTACTACAAAGGCCTTGGCAAAATCCTTTGCCATTTTTACTGCTTCAGCCATGGACACTGGTTTGGCATTTTTGACCAATGTGTCCAAGGGTTTGTTCATTGCCCGAATGAACCTGGCCATGAGCTGTTCTTCATCTAGAGGTGGTGAGTATTTGAGTAGAATAGCAAAGGCCTGGTGATATTCTTCAATGGTTTTGTTCTCCTGCTTTAGCTCTAAAAATTCGTTCATTTTGGTTTCCAAAAATCCAGGGGGACAAAATCTCTTTCTCAAATAGGTTTTTAGATCATTCCAGGATTGAGTATTTCTGCTCAGACAATTGGTGTCACAGTGGTTTCTCCATGCTACCCTAGCTATTTCCACTATTTTCAACCGGCCGAGAGCCATTTTGCTCAGCTCATTATAACCTGTGACGTCAAAATACTCTTCCATGGCTTCCACCCATTTCTCCACAGCCTCACCCAGGTTCTCCCCTTCTCCTTTGAAGGGTCCTGGCTGAGTCCTATGAAGAGCTTTGCGAACATCAGGGTTAAGTTCGTCATCTTCAGAGACAGGGTCTGGCTGCTAATGGCCATGGTTTCCTCGTCTCATAATTCTGTCAAAAATTTACATATTAGAGAGAGAATAGTTATAAGATCAAAAAGGGAGGTTCTTACTCCTGTATACCTTGAAGACTGGGGGAGGAATCTTACATTCTACCCCACTTAAAAAAGTGCGAGATGTCCTCATCTCGCAAGGTAGAGGATAACTCTTTTTCTTAAGATCCAATTTTATTCTGGGGTTCCTTATATTCTGGTCAACCCAACAGAATACTGGGATAAATATCCCTTATATAGAACTCATCATTAAATAACAATTCATTCAGATCATATCATTCATATCTTTAACATGATAATGGTCCATTAGACCGAAAAATTTCCTTCTGAACATTGCTCCACGAGAATTTCAGTCAAGTAAGTTCTCAATTTGTCATCCCTTAACTTGATCTACCGGTCAAGTGTTAACAGTAGCAATCTGACAGCACATTCCACTAATCTCATAGTGATTTGCTGAATTCATTATCATCATTCCAGTTATGAATATCATCACAGGGACTTGTCCCATTCATCCTCATTGTGTTTCGCTCAGGTTATTATAGTTCAACTAAATTTCAGAAATCATCATTTTTCAATCAGAATCCAAATCAATTCATCAATTCTCAAACAAAATTGAAAATCATATCAACCACATTCAAAATCATCATCTGGATAGCATTAACACTTATAATTTTAAGTCTTAGATTTACTCATATATACTGTCAGTAAAGAGCTGCAGTTATACTCTCGGTATATACGGGTAGTCATGGCCCTTGGAATTATAAGGGAAATACCATCATATCTAGGCCTCAAGCAAGTCAGGGATTCTATATAATTGCGGTACTTCCATCTGAAGACCCAATTACCAAGTTACGAATTTCAGTTTGAATATCAAATTGTATGAATTATATCACACAATTACAACCTTTTTGTGTTTCTTGATAAATTTTGACATATTTGTCTTCTCAGATGATCTTTAATTGCTCTAATACCAACTGTGAGATCCCATTTCCCACTGAGCAATAGATTCGGGATACTAGTAGTGGAAGTAGCACTTCTCACGCAGGACAGGGGTCCCACACTCGGAGCCTCGCCCATGGATATCCGGACAAGAGACTAATCCATCGGTTTTTCCAAAACCGAACCCGGAAAGAACTTCCTTCACCCGGAAAGCACGGGCGATTCCACCAGGATAACTCTTTACTCTAACGTAGTCAAGACCATTACTGATCAAGCTGATCCGACGACTCCACCTATAAAGATACTCGGTGAGATCAAGGAAGAAACTTGCACTTGGATAATTGGGATCAACACTTTTTTCCCCATTAAGAGGCACAGTCGTTGATTCCTATCCATAGAACAATTACTATCCGGGATTTACTTTATCTATCATAATCAAAAATTGAGTCTCGATTTACGGATCCATCAGTCTAGCCTAACCCCATCCGATCCCATGGGTTAGCCAACCGCCCACCAACCACTATAGTGATGGGATCCAATTTGGAATTTGGTTAGGTTTTGTCCCAGGTACCAAGAAAAAGAGGTCCAAGGCTCCCTAGCCGGAAGTTCATGCAAACATAAACTAGCCACACCACTTACACACCCAATATGAAATTGTCTTTTTCTTAGCATCAACTAACTTTAAAACAATCCTTTAATGAAACCATAGCATCACTGATCACAATCTTCCAAATTCTTAATTTCCCCTCATTCCTTCATCAGAGTATTTATGGCATCATTGGCAACCAGAACGCTCACCACCTGTCCACTCAAGAGCCTTTTCAATAGTTCCTAGCCCATAATACTCACTTATAAAAATCAAGATGGACTCTCGTTGAAGATCAGCAAGATCAACCAACAGATCTATAAAAAGAGCCATGGACTCATCCATTGAAGACCAGCAAGGTCAATCAACCAGGTCCCTGCCCGGTTTCACAAAACAACTCTTACTTCTTGTTCCAATATCTTTCTTGACGCACGCGTGGGTATCCTAGGCGACCCAGAGCCCGAGTACCGTATGGTCAGCACCCTCTAGGATCCTTCGTAGGGGACCTAGCGCTTCACTCATAGGCCGCTTCCTTGGTCCCTCATCCACCGTACTAGAAGCTCACCATTTTAATCGAATCGAGGCTGGTCAAGACCTCGACCGACTTTGCTACGCGAGACGTCCTCCATTGACTCTTCGTCACCAGCAGTTGCAACTTTATCAGTTAGGTCTCCACGACCTTAATCACAAGACGGTCAAAATGCTTCCCCAGCATTCCTGACATAAAACAGCCATTTACAAACAACATTTACAAACAGTTTATAAATACAGTTTCTATATTAACTCTCATTTTTCCACATTATCCCTCATCAATCCACATTACTTATTCCACATTCCATTTATATGTGTACTCATCCCATCACATCATTTTCCATCTCATCGCTTCAGATTCCTTCACATCACATATCATATATTCACCTCCATACATATATCCACATCCACATCCACATTCACATCCATACATCCACATCTACATCCATGTATCTATTTTCACATCCACATCTACATGCACATTCATGCATCCTCATCTACATGCACATTCACATCCATACATCCACATCTATATGCGTACATTCACATCTACATGCATACATCCACATCCACATTCATACATCTACATCTACATGTATACATCCACATCTCCATGCATACATCCACATCCACATTCACATTCACATCCATACATCTACATCTACATGCATACATCCACCTCCACCTTCACATCCACATCTATACCTCTACATCTACATGTATACATCCACCTCCACATTCACATCCACATCTATACATCTACATCTACATGCATACATCCACATCTCCATGCATACATCCTCATCCACATCCACATTCACATCCATACATCTACATCTACATGCATACATCCACATCTCCATGCATCTACATCCACATCCTCATTCACATCCATACATCCACATTCACATTCACATCTACATGCATACATCCATACATACACATCCACATTTACATCCATGCATCCACATCCACATCCTCATTCACATCCATACATCCATATTCATGCATCCACATCTACATGCATACATGCATACATACCCATCCACATTCACATCTATATTCTCACCCTATCACAACCCATATACATCTTATCCCATCACATACACTTCTTACCTCATCCCATACAAATCCTATCACTTCTTAACTCATCTTATCACATCCTAACTCATCTCATATGCATCTTATCACATCTTATCACTTCCTATATCTTTTATGCATACCTCTATGCATGAAATTCAATTATGCTAAAATTAACACTTTTATAATAAAATAATCATCTCTTATGCATACCTCTATGCATGAAATTCAATTATGCTAAAAGTAACACTTTTATAATAAAATAATCATCTCTTATGCATACCTCTATGCATGAAATTCAATTATGCTAAAAGTAAAACTTTTATAAAATAATCATCTTTTATGTATACCTCTATGCATGAAATTCAATTATGCTAAAAGTAACACTTTTAAAATAAAATAAAAGATGAATTTTCTTTTACTAAATTCTAAAAATTTCGCCATAACCTCCTTTGTATGGCTGACCATTTTTTAATTTTCTACGTCTTTAAAACTAAATAAAAGTACACCAATATTGAAATTATTCTAAAGTAAACATTTTTTTCACTTAATTGAAATAAACATTATAAAAATTTGACATTAATCACTTAACCATTCACCTAGGATAGAGAATGGTTGGTTTTGTTAGAGAAGAGAGGGGAATGCCTTTTGTAATGAGGCCTAAAATTATAGAGAAGACATAAAGCATAAAAAACCATTTAAAACCATAAAAATCCATAAAATAATTGAAAGAAAGAAGAATCACCAACTTACTAATGACTTTGATAGCTTTCCTTTGGCTTGATGGTTTGAGGGTTCAACTCTTGTTTGGACAAGAGTGGCCACCAATCTTTGGAAGAGGGAAATGTCAAAAACTAATGAATTATTAACAAATTCATAGTTCTTGGCTTGGGTGGAGTAGAGTAACAATGCATTAAACATTGTTAAGTTCCAACAAAGGAGAAGGCCTCTATTTATAGGAAAAAGTGAGCTCCTAACCAAACAAACTCATTCTAGAATTTTCCAAATCAGTTTGGTCAATTTTTGACCATTTTTAGGTCAGTCGAGCTAACTTTTTGCAACTAGACTTGAATTGGGAGAGAGGAGAGATAAAATATCTCATTAATTATGAGTTTAAAACTCATTCAAGCATGTGAAATATGCACCTCCTTTAATGGACTCCCCTTCCTTACATATGTGTCAAAATGGAATGATTATACTTAAAATATCTCATATTTTTAATATTGCTCATAGTTTTTTACTAATAAACCTTGTACATTTTCAACTCTTTACCTTATGTGAGCATTGAAGGGACTCCCCTTCCTTACCTATGTGTCAAAATGAAATCATTATACCCAAAATATCTCACATTATTAAAATTACTCATAGTTTCTTATTAATAAACCTTGTACATATTCAACTCTTCACCTTATGTGAGCATTTACTCATTTTTGGGTAACTTCTTTTACAAAAATTGGATTTATCTCCTCCCCACACATGGATTGATCTTATTGGTCCATAGGAACCTTAATTGAACCATAATCCAAAGATTTCTGAAAATCTAGACTCTTAGGCTAAGGTCCTTTATACCTATTTCCAATTAATTCCAATTGCACATTGAAAAGTTCTTTTTGAATTTCTGTTTCAGGGGAACTTATTTTAATAAGATGAGATAATTTTCTATCCAAAAATATTAAAAATTTGAATATTCTCTCTCTAGAATATTTTCTCTCTCTAAGTCAAAACAGGTAGAGAGGAGATCTCTTATATTTCTGAAGAGGGAATTGATTACAGGGGAAGATACTAGACATCAAAAAGGGGTTGGGGGAGGAATCTTACAGAAGAGAGAGAGAGTTGATGCAGGTGGCTGATGGTTAGCAGTGGCTAGTGACAGAGGGAGCTGTGGCTGCAGGCGAAGACAGTAGAGGTGATGTGTGGGCTAGAGACAGGTGGGACTCGCCTACGACACCTGGCTATGCAGAGTTGGAAGCAGTGACTTCGAGGTGGTTGGCAGTGAAGCCGTGAAGGAGGTACAGCAGTTTCGCCAAGAGAAGCAGAGACCGGGAGAGAGGCTTGGTTGTCAGACGCAAGGGTGAATTCCCTTGGCATTAAATCCAAGCTAGAGTCTTGGTTTTTGGGATAATTGCTGAGTTTGTTTGAAGTGTGGTGAAGATGGGACTGGATTTTCGAAGGTTTTATGGTGTGGATAGTGCTGTGTATGTTTTTGCTGGATGATCATTTGTCTATCGTGGTTTTGAGCTATCTTTCTAGTGTGGGTGGGTAGTGAACAGTGAGAAGTGTTCCAGCTGGTGGCTGGTGGTGCCCCCGTTCGTGTTAGTATTTTCAAAGTTTGGGAGGTGAAGGGCTATAGAGGCATGGTCTTTTTTCTTGTTTTCACCTCACAGACACCAAGTCTCAAAAGTTGGGAACATTCTCTTTGACTCCAATGGAGGTCTTGAATGGTTTGTACTCTTTACCAAGCTCATTCAAATAGACACTCACCGAAGCATCATCTTCCATCGATACATTAATATACCTAAGAGATTCAATAACACCGTTGATCTTTAAAGAATACGCATTGATAGACATGCTTTTCTTTTTCACTCTATGCAGCTCTTGTTTTAGGTGCAATTTTCTAGTCTTTTTATTAGTTTGAAACATCTACACTAGGTTTTAGAATGCAACTACTCGAGTGTTGGCATCTTGTATGTGTCCTATGATTGTGTCAGTGACACTGAGGTTGATAGCCAATACATAACTTTCTTTGCACCACCCTGATTCTAGTACTTAAATGCCGTTATATCTTTTGGAGTGGCATTCTCTTTAGACAATTCTGGAGGCTCCTTATTGTCTCCCAAAATCCTTTACCCATTAGAAAATTAGTCATTCTAAACTTCGAGGCATGGAAATTGTTCTTGTCCAGTTTCTCACTGACAAACGTATTGAGCCCATCAAACATGTTTGTTTGCAATAATCAGAAACTTGCAAATAGATATTTTTTGTATGCAACATGTAACATAGTAGTATCTTTTGTAGTTGCTGCAATGGTACTTTATCTTTTCCATTGATTGGATTGTTCTTGTTGGCTTTAACGTCGCCAGCTCCTTCATGTTGGTGTCCCTTATTGTTTTTAGTGGACGTTTGGCCTCTTGAATGACCCTTCTCAGGTTTTTCAAATCGGTTTCATGTAATGATAACAACAAACATATGTCATTTCATGAAAGAGCTCACAATTGTAGATTGTGCTAACGGACCATTCATAACTTTGGTAACTTTGTTGACAAAGTTGTATTTGCATATATATCATAGAGTCACAAAATTCCCAAATCTGCACCAATGCAACCTTGTCCTTTTTGTCCCAAGCGTGCCACAATTGAGGATCTATTTGCGTAAGAGTGAAGAGTGATAAAATATCTGTACCATCCATAATATTTCTCATTAAACATATTGAGATAAATGTAGCTCAATAATATTTCCTTCCTTCTAGGATAGTTAGAACCATCCAAGGTGTTCCTCCTTGTCAATGACGAGGAATGATGTAAGAAGGCTAAAAAGGCTGTAAAATGAGAGGCTTGTGGAGGACTGATTAGGTTGGGAGAGATGGTAGTCATGAAGGTCGAAGAAAATGAAGACTTGAAGAGATTTGTAATGGTTGGTAAGAGCGTGTTTGAGGCAAGCAAGATGGTGTTGTGTTTGAGCCAGCATGTGGAACGAGTACCTAATCAGTAGAATATACAACTGATTAATTTTCCACCAGAGCTTGTAGATAGTGATCCGGTGGTCGTGGTGGAGGAAGTGGCTATGACAGTGGGGCCAACACCGATGATCCATCCCTTCCTGTGTGGACGATTCGCATGTGGATCCTATGCCTGGCTTGTTGCGTCTCGCTTGCCTTCGTGAACCAGTTCTTCCAGTATCACAGCGAGCCCATGAAGATCACCACCCTCTCCGCTACCCTCGCTGTTCTCCGGCTAGGCCACGCCATGGCCTACGTGCTGCCCAAATCCATCGTCCATCTTCTACAAGGTTTATATTGGTTAGCGCGATGTCAGGCAATGTATGGATCAACTTCATGTATTATTTCATGTGCAGCAGTGTAGAAAACATTTATGGAGAACCGTTCTCTGCACAGTAGTAGAGAGGACATCACCATCAAGGGACTAGGAGGGCAAGAGAGGGGGTGGAGAGAGGGAGAGAGAATCTCACAAAAAAAACATGTCCGCGCGGGCTCCCCAGGGATATTTTTTCGCGCGGCCTCCCCAAGGTTATGTGCGCGATGGCCGGTGGCTCAACATTGCCCGGCTCCTCTACCTGCATAGCAGGGAGGGTTTTTTTTTAACAATCAGCATAATGTTAGCATGTTCAAATTCCGTTCGGGAGTGGTTGAACTCACGGATACCCGCACTTTTGCACCACCATGCTCTCCTAAACGTGGGAAATGCTTTGCCAAGGTGCTCAAACTCCTACGAAGACAATGTTCTCCCAAATAGACTAAGACGGAAAGAGGACACGAGAGAGAGAGAAATGAAAGCAAGGCGAATGCTAGAAACACGATAGGGTAATGGGCTTTCGCCATCTACCAACATTATTATAGTAACCGCATGATCGTTTGTTATCTCGGACTCTCGAGCGCTAGCTGTAACAAAATTATGCCTGCAATACAAACACGGGCATGAACAAGAGTGACATCTCTCCTAAGGTAAAGCCAAGTGCAATGTGAGCCTTATCATTATTTTCTAAATGAAATCCTAAAGCCAAGTGCAATGTGAGCCTTATCATTATTTTCTAAATGAAATCCTAACTTTGACCACTACACTAAAATGTGATCTTACTTGAAGAATTATCATCATTGAGTGCTGAATCAATTCTACGTGAATCAGTGCCAGTGCTGAATCAATGTTGACTAAATCTATTCTGAGACAAAATTGATTTTGACTTAATCAGTGCCAATGTTGAATAAGTGTTGACTGAATCAATTCTGACAGAATCAGTGCCAATGCTCAATCAGTACTGACTAAATCAGTGCTAGTACTGAATTAGTGCTGGACCGAATTAATTCTAAGTGAATCAATTCTGACTTAATCAATTCTAACTAGATCAACTCTAGTTGAATCAATTCTGACTTAATAACTGAATTAATTTTGACTAAATCAATTCTAACTGAATCTTGAATCAAGACTAAATCCTGGATCAATTCTGATTGAATCATTTTGGCCTGAATCCTGAATCAACCCTGCTCAATCAATATTGACTAAATCAGAGTTCTTACTTAACCAATTCTAACTGAATGCTGAATCAATTCTAACATCCTGATCCATCTTGGAATTTATGTGCCACATTTTGGGGCTCTATTGATATTTATCCTTGCAATTGCACCAAAGTTATCTAGGTGGGCTATGCCTTCCTGTCCACCTTATGTTTTTGTAATACACTAGAGTTGATGCATTTTTGAAAATTTTCCACTTGCATTGTTATTAAGGAATTTTGAAAGTGTCATATGCTTTGTTGTGTTCTTTTTTGTTGTCATATTTTTCAATCACGATACACATGTCTTGGTGATGGTGTAATTGATTTTAAATCATAATGATTTGCATGTGACTTTCCTTTTATTGATGAAGTCTTAAGGTGTACTAGATGTGGAGGTAAGGTTCTATACAAAAACACATGTAATCCATTCCTATATATGTTGAATTTGTGCACAGCTATGGTGCTCTCATTACTTGCCTTAGCCTTCTTGTGTGCATGTTCCTTGGAAAGTGTCGCTCATTTTTTTCCTCACTCAAAAAGTTTCACTTGGAGAATGGGAGGAGTCGAAGAGATGATGATGCTCTTACCCATGTACCGCTCGCTTCCTTGTTTGTTCTTGCCTCTTACTTACCGTATTTTCTCTCACACAAACAAGAGCTCTAATACCCTAAAGCGATTATAGGGGGGAGAGAGAGATCTTGAGTTCCTTGCAAGAAAACATACACACATGAGAGTGCAAGACATAAGGTAGAGATGGATGGCTGAATTTTCTTCTATATTCTTCTCTTCTCTACAACCATATAACTAAGAGAGTACATACATAAAGGGAAAGTATTATCCTACAACAACATACAATGATTAGTCTATAGTGTGAACCTGACCGTATGATTTGGAGTTATAACTATGCCATAACTCTACTACTCCAAAGTGGTTCTCACAAGGCCTGTCATTCACTTGTGTGGCATATCAACCATAATCTCACCAGCCATGCCATCACCCATGCGGATCATTAGTTTCCACTTTAGCACTAGTTGATCTCGATATCTCAAAATAAACCCCCCTCAAGGGTTTTCTCTCCTGTTGTGTCAAGGATAAATCTTAAACTCATGGTTCCATTTCTTAGGCTAGTCTCAAGGATACCACTTGGGTTGGATAACAACAAGGAAGAAGGAGTAAACAAACCATATATTCCACATGGATACATCACTAGAGGTGGTTACAGCCAATACAAGTAATTGATGTAGGGGGCCAAACACACATACCAACAGGACACAAACAAACTAACACACACATGCTTTACCCACACACAATTATTACATCTCATTTTGGATTTAATTCAGGCAAAGTACCCCACACACACACTTAAATACTAGAAAAAGATTTAGAGAAATAATCTCCCCTTGATCAAGATGGCAAGGAACCTTTTGTGACATCATTTCTAGGGCTCTACATTTTGAGGCGAAGTGCACGAGATGAAGTTGTAGTTGAAAAAGAATTTGCCGATGTGATGATCCCATCATTTTCTAGTTGAAAAAGACATTTATGATGAAAACCATGATGGTAATGCCTTGATAATCATGTGATTAAGCCTCGATTGAAGACCCAAGGTATAGACATGTGAACAAATTCTTATGGAGTGTGTTGTGAATGAAACCTCATAAATTTTTTCCCTTAATCAAGAGCAATGTGGAGAGAGAATGTCAAAGAGAAGGGGGCATTGAAAGGAGTCAGGCTTGAGTAGTTGAGCTAGTGAGAAGGAGTGGTAGTTATGCTGACGGTCGCACCGTGAGGGGGGGAAGAGAACCAACAATGATAAAAAGAGAGACAGAGCTAGAAAATGAAGAGAGATAATTAACATGACTCAATCATGCATTTGATTACATAAATTGCAATGAAGTAAATGTAACTTTTATAAGTACAAAAGATTCTCTTCTTGACACACACACAAATATCTAGATATTATTGTGACCCTTTTAAGAGGTGGTTCACACATACACACATGCATAGACCAAATAAATATCATCTTAGAAGACTCACACACACACCTACTATATCAAGTACACATAGACAACCAAAGATATGGACTTGCTTCCGACAATTATGCTTACATGATTAAAGCACTACAACAGTTAGAGACCACTTGTTTTGAGCAGAAACTTCTGGAAATAAAAAATAGGAAGATTCCATGGATAAGGAGATACTAGCATGGGATGCAAATAAAACATGGGAGTTAGTGCATTTGTCTAAAGGAAAAGAAGGCAATTGGATGTAAGTGGGTGTCTACAATTAAGCATAAATCAGATGGATAGTGATGAGTAAGTATACGGCAAGATTGGTATCCAAGGGTTATGCACAGACCTATGGCAATTGACTATGAGGATACATTTAACATACTTTTGCAAACCTATGGCATTAAGACCATATTAGGGAGTTTGGAAAATTCCCATTACTTTGGGAATTTTCTTTTCAATCTACTTTTTGGTGTATCTTGAGCATATCAATACCAAAGTTGTCAGAGAATGTGGATTTAGAGCCTACTCTTTTAAGAGCTTTCTAATCATATGTCACATGAGGGGGTGTTGACAAAATCTTAAAAGGATCTACCATGCTCCCATTTTTTAATCTTACAAAATGAAAATTGGGATTTTCCAAAACTTTCTAATATGGTATTCATTGATTATGAGGAGACATTTAGCATGCTTTATATGAGGAGATATTTAGCATACTTTTGCAAACCTATGGCATTAATTATGAGGAGACATTTAGCATGCCTATGAAAGAATGGAATCCGTGAGAACTATCATTGCTATGGCTATGAAGGGTAGGTCTTTACATCAGATGGACGTAGATAGTTCTTTCTTGTATGGTGATTTGCAAGAAGTACACATGATGTATCCACTAGGTTATAAGAACCATGCACACCCAGATTTTGTGTACAAGTTATGCAAAGCCTTGTAAGGGTTTGAAGTAGGAAGCCAGAGCATGGAGGAACATGCACCCAGAGCATGCCAAAAATAAAATTTGTGCAGCTTACACAAAGCCTTGAATCAGGCACCCAAAGAATGGTCAAACAAGATCATAGTAGGTAGTATCTTGTTACCATCAGATATCTGATATCTAATGTAGAGTTTTCACTTTATGTGTGAAAAAAATAGATAAAGGGATCATGCTATTAGTAATTTATATGGATGACTTGATTATCACTGGTGATAGTGATGCTGCATACATACTTTTGAAGCATAAGTATGAGATGAAGGATTTGGGTGAGCTACAATATTTCTTAAGTATAGAGGTGGCGAGAGCATCTCATGGAATTTTGTTATTATATGGAGGCAATAAAGCTTCGACATATTGTCCAACTATGGTATCATAGATTATAATCCTTTTTTAGTGCCATTGGAGAATAACCAAAGCTTTCCATAGGTACAAGTGAGCTTTTAGAGAACTCCACTCATAGTGGGTAGCTTGATCCACACGACCATTACTAGGCCAGACTTGAGCTATGTTGTTGGACTTATGAGTCAGTATATGCAAGCCCGCTAGAAGCCACACTTGGATGTGGCTAGATAGATTATCAAGCACATAAAGTCATCAATTAATTATAGACTTTCTATTAGAGCTCCTCTTTGGACAACTTGAATGTTGTAGCTTGGATAATTTTGGCTTCTTATGGTGTGGTAAAACTTACATCTAGAGTACATTTTAACCTTCGTATATGTAGAATTATAAAGAACGAGTGTAAAATACTATAGCATTCAAATGTGTTCTAGGCTTGGATTACTTTGTTCTCCATATGTGGTGCAACAAGGTAGATAAAATATTTATTTAGGTCAATCATGGTTCCTTCACGCATAAAGAAAATAATCTAAAATAATAAGTGCTCAATTTTTACTTAGAATTTCTATGACATCTTTTACCCCTAAAACAATCAAGGAGTTATGCAGTAGCAGACATTCTACTAATCTTAACTTGAGTTGGAGAGGCTCGATTTTGGTGTATAGTCATATCCTCTACATTATTAGGCTATAAAATGTATTTAGTCCTATTGAAATATTTTCCAGTGAAAGGAGTCGACAAGTTATGGGACTAGCCCCATAAATAATTGAAAAGGTGCTAAGCAAGCAATAGGATTCATAAAAAGAGAAAAAATATATGAATCAATGAATATAGTTGCATCTCTTAGTGCACCTGCCTACACACATGCACACATGTGCTGATTATCATTTAGAAGATACATTCATAATATTTTCAATAAAAGACTAAATTTTAATCGTGTTGGCATGGTTTTGTTGAACCGTAAGGTTTTAATCTTATTGTTGCTTGTCACTTCTTTTGTTCTTACATCTTTTTATTTCGTTAACATTGCTAGTAGTCCCTCTTTTATCTACTTGAATATTGGATCTTGGACACTTTTGGCTTATATGATGTGTTGAAACTTACCTCTTGATCTCATTTTGACCATCCTTGTAAAACTAGAAAGAATATAATATAAATGTGTTCTAGGCATAGATTGCTACGTGTGGTATAACAAATAGATAAATCATCACTTTTTGTCAAATATATTTTCTTCACACAACAACTGAAATAAAAAGTCTAAATCAATGATTGCTCAATTTCTAGTTTGAATGTTTGTGGGTAAACTTTGAGCTGCAAAGATTGTTGCAACTTGATCTCTAACCATACACTTGGCCTCGGCCAATTATTGTCCACACTCCTATTGCTAATGCACACCACATATGTGTCACACCGACACTAATTGGATGAACTTGCTATTTGAAAAAAAATCTTTATTGAATATTTATGGGTAAAGCGCAGGAAGATGAAGACATCCACTACATCACCCAGCTCTTTGATGAAAATCTCATCAAAACCCCTAGCCCTAGAGGCCACTATTTCCCCTCTCTTCCCAAAGAGGTAAACTCCTCACCCTCATCCTCTCTTCCCCCCACTTTTCCAAAGATGTAAACTCCTCACCCTTCTACTCTCAAAGACATACGATGGATACATTGTGTTGGGTCTAAGAGGGCCATTTCTACGAACCTAGGCCACCTACTCTAAAGGAGTTAGATCCGCACATGGCGCTATACCTGATTTTTCCTGAGGTTTATCTAACCTCCCTTGCGCGAGCTCATCACCTTAATGATAGATTACATGCAACGTCAACAGAGCAAGAACAAGTGATATCTACCTAGTAGTAGATGCTCTTGGCAAAGGCAAGCTAGTAGTAGCGAACCCAAGAAACCCTCCAAGAAGCAACCATAGCCAACCAACAACTCCACGTGGCCCTAGAGGACCGAGAAGCTAGCCTCGCCCACCCCTCTCACCCCCACAGTCATAGAGATCTAGCAACAACTCCAGGACGCCCCCCTCACCCACAACGAAGCCCAAGAGCTCAAGAGGAGAGATACACAAGCAGAGGAATGAACGTAACCACCTTCAGATTTCTTTTAGCAAATACCAACAGGTGGTGGAAACAACCCTACTCCAGAATGATGCCCAATTGTAAGCCATGGAGGCCTGAGCACTCGAGCCTCAACCTCCACCCTTAGGGCCGGTACGTAGAATAGTTGAGAGGAAGGTCACCCTCCACGAAGTTGCTGCACCTCGTCCTCCCCCTCCCACCCCCCACAAAAACCCCAACCAACTCCACAACCTCCAAAACCATGCCCTCCACCTCCTTAGGATGTTTTGAATCATGCCACAATAATCAAGCATTGCTCCACTTTCTTGCTCCATAACCCACAATATTGGGTACTTCTCTTTGTACTCCCACTCTTCTTCTCTCACCATCTCTCCGTACTTGTTTGCCTTTTCCATTTCTTCATAAAGCCAATCAATAGTACAATATGTTGGAAGTGATGCAAGCTCTAGAGGAAATGCCAACCTCTCAAACGCATCCTGTCCAACCAAATTGAACATATGAGGAGAAGAGAAATAATACCATGCAAGGGCTGGTTTGGGAAATAGCAATTAACCAACCTAATGAGGGTTAACTCCCCTATGTGAGGCTACTAGGGACTCACTCCTCCACCACTTGTGTCACTTAAGTGGACCTTCCATAAGCTAGGTAAAGAGCAAAGAAAAAGGGAGCTATGGAGAGCTCAACCCTTACTCTTTGTCTTCATGTGTGTATGAGTGAAGATGAGGGAGAATAAAAGGAGAGAGAGAGAGAGAAGAAGAAGCAAGCCAAGAAGCCATCTCCTACATGCACACACCCACAATCAAGTAAGCAAGCATAAACCTACACAAGCCTACCACCATAGTCACAAGAGAGTGAGAGAGAGAGAAGGGAATCTCAAGAAAGGCAATGTGACACCCACTTTGAAGTACTAGAGTTATGGCATAGTTATAACACCACCTCATATAGTCAGGCTCATACAATGGCAAGGTAAAAATTAGGGGCTATTAATATCCCAAGGGCTATTCTAAAGGGTGTTTCAACATGGTTGGCCTATTTTTCATGTTCTTTTTTAAAATTTAAACCCAAAAATATTCATATCTAGCACACATAAAGGTCTAACTTTAGCCCAATAATATACATATCTACCATACATAAGAGTCTACTTGAGCCCAATCAAGTACTTAAATAACAAAGTAAGATCCATATATGCCTATATGCAGGATTTTGAGAATCTCCCTAATATCAAATTTCCTTGTTCGTAAAGAGGGGCAAAATCCCTTCAATTTAGCCTTAGTTTACAATTAGATTGCCACCATTGGTTATGGTCTCTTCGTGTGGCTAGAAAGTTGACCTTCTTTGAGACAAAAAACCCTTGACAAACTACATGTACTAAAAAGTTAACTCCATGTTAGTATATTTGTATATCAAAAAGATCATTTTCTACTTAGAAAAATGGATTTGTGTTAAACCTGCAACAACAACAAAGTTTTAACAGTCTCTCTCACTCACTCCCTCTCTCTCTCTCTCTCTCTCTCTCTCTCTCCTTTAGCTTCCTCCTTTGCTTAGCTATGGAGCCTTTGCAAGCTGTGTGTATAGCCCCTTGTGAAGCTAGAAAATGGAAGGTTGATTTACACATTCGTACTCCTGAAGAGTATGGTAGCTCTAAAAAAACTCATCCTACTGATGCACAATCTATCCAAGCTCGTAGGATAGCTAAGGAGAAAAATGTAGATCTTTGGGTTGATGGGCATCTCTATCCAGTTGACCCTCCATTAGGAGCAAACCCTCCTTTCCGCAATTTATCATCTTTTATGCAATTTGTTGGTGAAGGAGAGCTTGGTTTGTTAGGATACTGCAGAAGATTGACTACAAGTGGAGCTTGGCAAACCCATATTCTCCAATCTCAATTGTAAGCATCACAATTCATCCTTTAACAATGTCAAGAAGGACTTAAAACATCATCAAATAAAATGAACTAAATCCTCGTAGAGAATGTGGAGAAGGATGCAAAGATTCAAAGGCTAGAGGAACTTATCAAACGACTCAAAGCAACGCCAAATGGTGCTTGTGAACGCAAAAAGACATTGGTTGGTACAGAATCTCTTGCGTTTAAAGGTGGAGCACAGAAGAAAAGGATTCGTACAACAAAGTAAGTAACATAAACTTTAGTGATTCAAACAAAATAGTCATGATTTGTATTCTGCTAGGAATTTTCTGCAAGAGGTGTGTGGTTCTAATGAAGAGGGATGGAAGGATTTGGTCAAAGCCATTCTGAATACCAAGGATATTCTCTCAAACTTTCATTATGCACTAAGTGATTTAAACAAAATAGTCATGATTTGTGTTCTGCCAGGAATTTTCTTGCAAGAGGTGTGTGGTTCTAATGAAGAGGGATGGAAGGATTTGGTCAAAGCCATTCTCAATACCAAGGATATTCTCTCAATTACTGACCCTCATCATCCTAAAATACGCCAAGCTGTTGTCAGCAATGTAGTGAGCAAGATTACCACCTCCATCGATTCTTCATTAATTCAACATGCTTGTGATGCAGCTGGAATCAGCATGAAAGGGTACCAAGCAATCCGTCAGGTTGTAAAAGATGCATTTCTAAGACAAGGAATCACTGGCAATTTATTTTCTACACTCAAGGTGATTCACAATGTCAAGCGTATCAATAATGATGATGTGCAGCTATAGGACAGTTTTATCACATTGAGGACACACTAACATTAGACACAGGGTCGAGCAGAAAGAAAATCAAGACAACAAGTACAAAATTTCACTATGATGTTTACAATAACATCTTTGTTCATATTAAGAGACTACAACAAGCTATGGTGAAGTTCTATGGTCTTTCAGCAGAAGGTGAGAGCTTGCAATTGCTACTATTCATGTTTTTCAGTAGAAAATGAAGATAATTATTTTGTTGTGAATATTGTAAATTACCATTTATTTATAGTTTTGGGGAGCACACTTTCATTTGTGCTCAAGCTAGATGAGTGCCAAATTGTGAAAGGTCAGAAGCTAGAATGTATGAGCATTACGCTCATGAATGAGGCCATGATTTGTGCATGGGAAAAGACTACCAAACCAAGTTTTAGTGTGCAATCTGAGAAAGAGGTCTGGTGGCTTGGTGCATTTGAGGTACCGCGAAGGAGACACATGAGGTATTGACATGGATGTTTGAAAGGACTCCCTGGATAACAGATGTAATCTAAAAGCAAATTGATGGTCAACTTTTAGATGTAGAAAACATACGAAAGCTCATGGTGGATTGGCATCTTGGGAGAGATTTGAAGACAATTAAATGCATGATGGGTTGTGCTCAAGGCGTGACATCAAGATGGCCTTGTCCATACTGCAATGCTCAGATTGATATTCCTAGGTAGAAAAAGACAAATGGAAAAGGTATACAGAAGGTTGGTTCTATTGGGAAGGATGCCTCAAAAGGTCCCAAGAAAGAGAAGAAGCAACAAGAAGATACAGTAGATCCAACCGAGTCAACTGATGATGAAGATGAGAAACAACCAAATGCAAGATGGGTGGAAGGTGTCATGTCCTGTGATATGCTAGGAGAACCAAACACGAATTCAAATTGGAGCCCCATCATTAATTTTCCACTAAAGAATGTTCACTTTTGCACACTTCATGCATTCATGAGAATCTTTGATCGATTGCTTAAGTGCCATATCGGTATGTCATACGAGGTTGCTCAAAAGGTCTCCAACTGGATCAAAGGCAAGGAGATTTTTGGAGAAGCCAGCAAACATAGAGAATTCAAAGAAGACTTGGGGACTCTGGAGAGACCTGTGTGCAATCACCACAAAATGTAGATTGTCCAATGCCAGCTCTTGTAAATATGCGCAAACAGCTTTGGATAAATTTCAATAACATGGTTTTGCATTATGAATCAAAGTAGCACAACTGCCCAAGAACGAGCATCATTCCAACATATCATAGAATTCACCAGAAGTGTGCTAGGTGCTTGGGGAGAGAGTAAAGTAACACATTATATGGTAAGTTGTACAATAAAAAAATAAACTGGTGTTTTAACCTTGACTTTTTCTAATTAAATTCTATTGTCATGTGTACAGCACATAGTTTATGCGCATGGTGCGTATTTCATGAACAAGTATGGATCGCTCGACATGTGGAGTACCCAAGGGATAGAGAAATCACATTATAAAGCAAGAGGGGTTTATTTCAAAAATACAAGACATGGAGGTGGAGCTTCTGTAGGAGGAACACGTACAAACTATCTACAAGAGATGTTCAATTGGCTTTATCGCACAACCTTTGGAAGGGTATTGGTTAGGGAGCGGCCCCAAAAATCTAAGCTTGTGCAAGAGGAACACAAGGCTACAAAAAGTCATGCTCCGCTTGAATGGTTGCAGACCAATGCTCCCCATAGGCATGGTGCTTGGCGTGCACGAATGAGGAGACAAGGGAGGCATTGGGTTGTGCACGCACCAGCATAAATCTAGATGTAATAAGGCTAAGAAAATAAGTTTAGTTAGGTTTTTTTTTCCCCTTAAAAACACTATTAATAGTTCCTTCTCTCACTTCATTTTCATTTCACTTTTTTAGAGAGCTTGAGCTCAAGATCTATGTAGACACCCACTTAAGGACACTAGCACATCACCATGTTAACATAGTCGTACATGGATATGGCACGTACCAAGAACACCACACGTGTTACCATGCCTTCACAAAACACAGTGCAAGGCACCCAACAACCACATACTGGTGACACCACAGAAGAGAGTGACCCCTTGGATTCTAGGACACGCCCAATGGGATCACCAGAGTCCAACCCTCCTCCCAGAGTAACACCAGCGCACACACATACAGGACCTTCTAGTGGGAGGAAGCGTGTGAAGAAGACCCCACAAAGCAGCCACCCCAGAGATCAAGACAGAGAGGCCAATGATAGCAGTTCGACTGGGTTGGCGAAAACATTCCTACATTATGCAGCACCATAGGTGGCAAGACCCTACTACCAACAAGATAGGGTCCCCTACCTACTCGGGAGGAACTTGACACACATGTACCACAGCAATAGGAGGAGGAGGATTCAGACTGTGAGAGAGACCAAGAGGAGGTTCCTGCAAGTGTGCGCAAGCGTAGAAAGGTCAAGCTCTTCAAGCCAAGGAAGTCCTAACCTCGCCAACGCACTAACACAACACAAAGAGCTCCAAGGAGAAGGATGCGCCAAGGGCACAAGGCTCTATAAGAAATCAAGTTTTATCAGAGGAACATTGAGTTGCTCATAAGAAGAGCCCCTTTTGCTCGCACAGTGAAGGAGATTCTCCAACGATATAGAACAGAGTTCCGTGTGCAGGGGATTGCCCTTGAAGCATTGCAAGAAGCCTCCGCGAGGCTTACCTTGTTGGGCTTCTTGAAGACACCAACCTCCTTGCAATACATGCAAAGAGGATTACCATATCTGCCAAGGACATGCAACTAGCTCGGCGCATTCGAGGCGAGTGAGACACGATCTAGAGATCTTAGATGTTAACCTTTTTTTTGAAGCAACTCTTTTGTTTCAAACCCCCCTTTATAACAAGCCTATCTGCTTTCATTTGTAACCTTTTGATAATTAAAATTTTAAGTTTCTCTTACAATGTCTCGGTGTCACCCAAGGCATCAGAAATACTCTTGGAGGGCTGAGGAAGCTGTGCCAGGAATAGTGCGAATTTGGCCTCTGCAACGGTGATGTAGGCTCAAAATTTGCACTGTTCTGGCACTTCATCCCTAGCCACTCAGGATCATTTCTGATGCATTTATAATGAAGTTGAGCACACTAATTGTGAGAAACATTAGTTTTTAAGATAAAAACACCTTTAATCATGTGTAAAAATATAGTGTTTATCATCCAATGCATCAGAATTGCTCCTGGAGGACTAGGGAAGCTATGCCAGAATAGTGCGAATTTAGGCTCTGCAACGGCGGTGCAGGCTAAAAATTTGCACTGTTGTGGCACTGCTCCCCCAGCCACTCAGGATCATTTCTGATGGTTTAAAATGAAGTTGAGCACACTAATGGTGAGAAATAGCAGTTTATAAGATAAAGACATTTTAAATCATGTGTAAAAATATAGTATTTATCATCTAATGCATCAGAATTGCTCTTGGAGGATTGGGGAAGCTATGCCAAAACAGTGCAAATTTAGGCTCTACAAATGAGGCTCTGCAAAACGGCGCTGCAGGCTCAAAATTCGCACTGTTCTCGCACTGCTCCCCTAGCCACTCAGGATCATTTCTGATGCATTTGAAGTTGAGCACACTAATTGTGAGAAATAGCAGTTTATCAGATAAAAACATCTTAAATCATGTGTAAAAATATAGTATTTATCATCTAATGCATCAGAATTGCTCCTGGAGGACTGGGGAAGCTATGCCAGAACAGTGCGAATTTAGGCTCTACAGTGGCGGTGTAGGCTAAAAATTCACACTGTTCTGGCACTGCTCCCCTAGCCACTCAGGATCATTTCTGATGCATTTATAATGGAGTTGAGCACACTAATTGTGAGAAATATTATTTTGTAAGATAAAAACACCTTTAATCATGTGTAAAAATATAGTGTTTATCATCCAATGCATCAGAATTACTCCTGGTGGACTGAGGAAGCTGTGCCAAAACAGTGCAAATTTAGGCTCTGCATCGGCAGTGCAGACTCAAAATTCGCACTGTTCTGGCACTGCTCCCCGAGCCACTCAGGATCATTTTTGATGCATGAAGTTGAGTACATTAATTGTGAGAAATAATAGTTTATAAGATAAAAATAGTTTTAATCATGTGTAAAATTATATTTTGTCATCCAATGCATTAGAATTGCTCCTGGAGGACTAGGGAAGCTATGCCAGAACAGTGCGAATTTAGGCTCTACAGCGGCGGTGCAGGCTCAAAATTCACACTGTTTTGGCACTACTGCCCCAACCACTCGGGATCATTTCTGATGCATTTATAATAAAGATGAGTACAGTAATTATGAGAAACAATAGTTTATAAGATAAAAATAGCTTTAATCATGTGTAAAATTACATTGTTTGTCATCCAATGCATCAGAATTGCTCCTAGAGGACTGAGGAAGCTATGCCAGAATAGTGCGAATTTAGGCTATGCAACGGTAGTGCAGGCTCAAAATTCGCAGTGTACTGGCACTGCTTTCCCATCCACTCAGGATCATTTCTAATGCATTTATATGAAGTTAAGTACATTAATTATAAAAATAGTAATTTATAAAATAAAAATACCTTTAATCATATATAAAAATACATTATTTGTCATCCAATGCATCAAAATTTCTCTTGGAGGGCTGGGGAAGCTATGCCAGAATAGTGCGAATTTAGGCTCTATAGTAGCGGTGCAGGCTCAAAATTCGCACTGTTCTGGCACTACTCTCCCAGCCACTCAGAATCATTTTTGATGCATTTATAATCAAGTTGAGTACATTGATTATGAGAAACAATAATTTACAAGATAAAAATACCTTTAATCATGTGTAAAAATACATTATGTATCATCCAATGCATCAGAATTGCTTCTGAAGGGCTGGGGAAGCTGTTCTGGCACTACTCCCCCAAGCTCCCAGGGTCATTTCGGATGCATTCACAAAAACATTCATGGTACAAACTAAAAAAACCAATGATATACTTGATGAAAATAAGTTTGCAAAAATTGTATTGTATTCATAATAAGTAATGATACATCATCTTTACAAAAGCTTTCTTACAATATTGAGCTTCCTTCTCTTGTTATTGAGCTTCCTTCTCTTGTTATCGGGCAGAGTGTGCTCATCAAGGAGTGATTGGGATATTTCTTGAGGATCCTCTATGCCTATGCTTTTGGCTATACCTATACGAGCAAGAAGCTTACCCCTAAACCGAGAACCAAAAACATCGAAGGCAAGGGATTTTTTAATTAGAACTATACATTTGGTGCTCTGTGCTGCCATAGAGGCTACACAGAGCACCATTGTCACTTTCACATCCTTGAGGTGATTCTGTGTAGGAAGAGAGAGAGAGAGAGAGAGAGAGAGAGAGAGAGATTTTGAGATTTGAGCTGGTCGGTACTATTTACCCATCGGATACAGAGCGAGATTGAAGCCCGCTAGGAGCCATGTCGTAGAACCCAGAGAGAATGAGATCGAGAAGGAGACATACCCAGGGTAGCTACGATGTCCAGTGTGGAGGCTAGGTTGATGGGTGTCCGAGAAAAGCACTAGATTGGGTAGATTTTCTATTGGTGATTATCTCTCTGATTTTGAGTAATTATATTGGCAATTATTGTGTTTTTGGATTTTTTGACTTAGAAAATGGTTATTGTTATTGGAAATCTATTCTTGGGGTATGTTACAATGATCACTACTACCAATATCATCATCATCACCATCAATATCATTATGTGGTGTCTTTGTGCATGGGACATCTTCCCCTACATTCGTAGGTGGTAACTCATACTCTACATCTTCCATTTTCTCATCAACATATGCATCTTACACTCCCAACTCTTCCCTAATTAGCTCCTCAAGGGGTAAATTTTTTGGTGAATATTTTCCAGTGATTCCTCCAAAATGGCAAGCGCTTTTTTCTCTCTCCACTCTCTCCCTCACGCTCGAACTCTCTCCCTAGGACCCTCTTTCATTCTCTCTCTTGATCTCACTCCTACATCCATGCTCTCCCTTTCTTAAAACCCCCTGTCTTATTTTCTATCTCTTTACACCCCTATGCTAACTCCTTATCTCTTGATGCAACTCAAAATTACTATAAAAGGTACAAGATACACCCCTCCCCTCTCTCTCTCTCTCTCTCTCCCTCTCTCCATACATGAAACAATCACAATAGATTAAGTCATGCAAATTACAATTGATGATTCAAAATATCAATTTAAACCCTCAATATAAAACAATTACAATAGACAATGTCATGCAAACTACAATTGATGATTCAAAAAAATTCAATATAAACCCTCCATTCCTAGATTAAGTCATGCAAATTACAATTGATTATTCAAAATATCAATTTAAACCCTCAATATAAAACAATTACAATAGACAATGTCATGCATGATTCAAAAAAATTCAATATAAACCCTCCATTCCTAGAGTCTCATTCATACAATGTCAAAAGAATATGCCATGAGAATCGTAAGTGCCATGAGAATATAGTTCAAAATAACAAAATAAAACCTCCATTCCTAGAGTCATTCATAAATAACAAAAGACGATGTCATGAGAATTGTAGTGAAAAAAAAACCTCCATTCCGAGAGTCATTTAAGTATGTGGAGGCATACTCGAGCTCTTGATTCTGTTATGTGGCCCTTGAGAAGGGGCTGTGATAGTGTTATCTAATTTGGAGGATATGTCAGTATTGGCATAAAAGGTGGAGGAACATGGTAAGGAAATAGTGTAGTAGATGGCAGTGGATAAAATGAAGGTGGCATAGATGGGGAGGGATAAGCATATGGCCTAAGACCTTGATTCCATGGTGGCAAAGGTCATAGAGTTGCCATCATAGGTTCCACTTGTGCCCTTTGCAAGGCCTCTTGTCAATGAATTTATTGTCACCGAGGACTTCAGGCATTTCTTCAAGGCCTCCCAACTCAAGTTCATGGCATAGCAAATCATCCTCAATGCTTATACAATGTTGGAGCATTTGCTTACATGCCTTTTCCATGCTCCATGTCCATGCAAAGTAATCAGGAACTAGGTCCCCCTCCATGGTGAAAGTTCCAAGCAACCAGCTGCAAAGTACAAAAAATTAGATACATTCCCTACCATCTTGAACATGATTTCACATTTTCAAATTATAAAAAAGCTATTTCTTGTTTCATACCTTGCGATAACCACTAGTCTCTCACTAACCTCATAGAGGCTTATGGTCCCGACCCATATTTCATATCGGGTTCTTTCCTATTGCAATATTCACACTCAAATAGCAATGGAATGTGGCCCAAAACCTTTCCCATCCACTGCATCATTTCCATTCTCTCGGATATATGTTGGGCTATATCTACTTGGTGGATTGCGTACAAACACTCCAATAAGTATAATGGGCACCTACCCCACAAGTACAAACACTCCAATAAGTATAATGGGCACCTACCCCACAACTACAAGCTAGACATTTTTGTTTGATAAAAGTATTATATACTTATATGTAAACATAGTTTGTGTAGGTCACATCCTCAGTTTGATCATCAATCTCATGGTAAGCTCCTTGCATCTCTAGGTACAATGTCCATCAGGGAGAGAGATTGTGAGATTTTGCGACCTCCACAATGGTTGGAATATGATTGGTATGTCCTCACATTTAATGTTATTTTGAACTCCACCTATTTCACTCAAGCATGAAAGCTTCATATATTAAGACGTGAAGTTTCAAAAGTAAAGCGATTGCTACAAATAGGCAAGAAAAAATAGCATACCTGGAATAGAAATTGGCACAACAAGGTCATGGGCACCTTGTACCATCTTGACCTGGGCTTGTGCTTATCACGTGCCATAATGAGTTCGTCCCATTTTTGCTCCTCATCTCTCTATGTCAATATTGATAAAAAACAGAAGCAGGAGACATCACACACAAGAGAAGCAAACCCTAATCCATATCCATCAATCATAAAGAAGGAGAGAAGCCGTAGTCACCATCTCTATCACACACACAAAGGAGAACACAACATAGTGTTATGTCCACACTACAAAGTAAACCTAATGTAATGTCCACACCACACATGACCAGCTGGACGCGGTCATAAACACACCACACGATATCTATCTACCATACTGTCACTCTGTCAGCACCCATGTGCTATCCTCCAGCTGTATACGAGCTTGACATTTCAACACTCCCCCTCAAGCTCGACATGTCCATCTCTAGGACTCCCAATCTAGTACGGAAATACTCGAACTTATCCTTACCAAGTGCTTTGGTAAAGATATCTGCAACCTGCGCATCTGTCTGCACATATGTCAAATCAACATGCCCATCTAGAACTCTCTCTGATGAAGTGATAGTGGACCTCAATATGTTTGGTCCTGGCATGATAAACTGGGTTGCTAGCAAGCTGAATACTACTCATGTTGTCACAATGAATGACAACTCAATTATCACTCTGTAACCTGACATCATCTAGCAACTTCTTCAACCACATAGCCTCACATGCAGCTATGGCTGCTCCACGATACTCTGCCTCTGTGGTAGATAAAGCAACTGTAGGTTGCTTTTTACTGCTCCAACTCACAGCTCCACTACCAAGGCTGAAAACATACCCACTGGTAGACCTCCTGTCATATGCACTACCGGCCCAATCTGCATCTGTATATCCATAGACATACATGTCTTTTCCTGCCTCATAGAAAAGACCATAATGCACGGTAGTTTTGACGTATCTCAGAATATGTCTCACAGCATCCAAGTGAGGTTTACGAGGACTCTGCATAAACTGACTCACCAGACCAACTGCATAACTGAGATCTAGCCTCGTAATGGTCATGTAGATAAGGCTACCAACCATTTTCCTGTACATGGTGATATCATCAAGCGCATCACCCAAATCAGCCCTAAGCTTCATGTTTTGTTCTAATGGTGTCAACATTGGTTTGCATGCTGTCATACCATACTTTGCCAGCATGTCAAGTGCATATTGCCATTGCACCAACCATATACCTTTGCTTGTTCTTATCACCTCAATGCCAAGAAAGAACCTTAAATCACCAAGGTCTTTCATATCAAACTCTTTGCATAAAGAGGCCTTAACCTCATCAATGCCTTTCCCACAATCACCTGTGATAATCAAATCATCAACATAAATGACTATCATCACGATACCATCATGTGTCTTCTTCACATAAAGTGAAGAGTCTGCATTTCCAACCACAAATCCAATACTGACAAGATATCTGCTGATCTTGTCACTCCAAGCACGAGGTGCTTGCTTCAAACCATAGAGTGCTTTCTTTAACCTGCAAACGAAAGTAGGATATTTTGGATGTGCATATCCTTCTGGCTGTTCCATGTACACCTCTTCTTGTAGTTCACCATTCAAGAAAGCATTTTTTACATCCATTTGATGTAAAGCCCAACCTTTTTGTGCTGCTAGTGCAATGATAGACCTCACTGTAGCCATCTTAGCCACTGGGCTGAAAGTTTCATCATAATCAAGACCATAAGTTTGTGCATATCCTTTAGCAACCAGCCTTGCCTTATGTCTCTCTAGGCTGCCATCTGACTTGCACTTTACCTTATACACCCATTTGCAACCAATTGCATTCTTTCCTTGAGGTAACTCAGCCAATTCCCATGTATCATTTTTGTCCAAAGCATCCATCTCTTCATCCATGGCTTTCTCCCATACATGCTCTCCAATAGCCTCTGTATAGCATGTAGGTTCCACATGCTTTACCATAGATGTCATGTATGCATAGTGCATAGCAAAATCTCTATATGTCAATCTTTCAACTGGATATCTGACTCTCTGGGATCTCCGCAATGCATGCGGGTCACTCTGTATACCTGTAACTCTAGCATGTGGTGGTACATATTTGTCCTGCCTAGCACCAGGTGTGCGTAAAACAGGTATGCCGAGCTCCTCATCCAAACTCTCAGAACTAGAAGACTCATAACCTGTGATTCCAATGCCTTCGACTTTCTTCTTGCCTTTATCCATAGCACTGCTCCCAGTGCTCACACTCTCATGCCTCAAACGTCCTGACCATGGACGTACACTGCTACTCTTAGCTTCTGCTGCTGGCCCAGACATAGTAGTAGAGCTAGAACTTGCTTGTGATGGCAAGTTCACAGGCACATTAGCCTCAAGTGTGTCAATGACTCCCTCATCTTTTGCTTTGTACCAACTAGCAAGCTCATCAAACACCACATCTCGTGAGATGACTACTTGTCTAGTTTGAGGGTTATAACATTTGTAGGCCTTTCGATCCTGTGCATATCCAACAAATACACATTTCTCTGCCTTAGGATCCAACTTCCGTCTTCTTTCATCAGGCACATGGACATAAGCTACGCATCCAAAGACTTTGAGATGTCCAATGTCTGGCCTGTAACCTGTAAGCCGCATCTCTGGCATGCTTCCATGAATGGCTGCTGTAGGTGTTTTGTTCAGGATATACACTGCAGTAGCACATGCTTCTGCCCAATAGTAATCTGGCATGCTCTTTTCATTGAGCATTGCCCTTGCCACTTCACATATGACTCGATTCTTTCTCTCAGCCACCCCATTCTGCTGAGGTGTATACCTGCATGTCAACTGTCTTCTTATCCCATGCTTCCGCAAGAAATGCTCAAAAGCTTTTGAGGTGTATTCACCACCTCCATTTGTTCTCAAACATTTAATCCAACAGCCATATTGCTTTTCTACAAGAGCTTTGAAATCCACGAACTTTTCCAGCACTTCACTCTTCTCTTTCAAAAAGTATATCCATGTCATCCTGCTGAAGTCATCTATAAATGTCACATAGTAGAGACTTCCTTTGATAGATGGATTTTGTGCAGGGCCCCATACATCACTGTGTACTATCTCAAGTGGCCTGTTACTCATATTTCCTTCTCTAGGAAACCTCAACCTTGCCTGCTTTCCAAACTGACAGGCTTCACAAACATGCATATGTCCATCATATTTGAATCGAGGCAATCCACTGACAATGCCTCTTGTTTGCATGTTCTTTAATCTCTGTATATTGACATGTCCAATCCTCTTGTGCCACATGTCAATGTCCTGCACAATCCCATTGCTCTTTGAAAACATGGCTGAGCTCAATTCTGGTATGCCTGCATCCAATTTGAACAACCTTCCTTCCTTCTTGCCCTTGGCAATCAATCTACAGCCATGCTTAAAGTCTTCTACAAAACAGCCATTCTCATTGAATCTTACTTGTAATCCCTGCTCAATCATTTGGCCTACTGATGCCAAATTCTTTGTAATGGATGGTACATATAGTACCTCTGACATATTTTTCACATTTCCATCATGCATCCTCAAAGGCACACTGCCAACATGTGTTATAAGATGCTGAGTATCATCTCCTGTGACCACATAACCATTTGTATCCAATGGTTGCATCTTCTCAAACCACTCACCATGATATGTCATGTGGTTTGAGGCACCTGAATCCATATACCATGACTCATCTCTAGCATTCTGAGAATCCATTGTCCCCATAACGTGCTTCATTGCAAAAAGATGATTTGAACTCCCATCATTGTTACTAGTAGATGCATAATTTCCATGTTGTGGTCTTCCATTCCTCACATCATTCTGCTTTTTGTAACAATCTTTTGCCATATGTCCAAGTTTGCCACAATAGTGACATTCAATCCCATTCAAATTTTGTTGAGGACCTTGCCATTGTCCTCTACCACGAGCACCTGTTCCAAATCTCCCGCTATGGGATTGAAATCCACGACCTCCACGTGATCCAAATGATGATTGTGAATTCTGAAAATTCTGATTTGATTGTGGTTGAGTAGACCTGTCATTCCAACCACGTCCTCCACGGCCTCGAGGGGTAAATCTCCCCCTGCCTCGAAAGCCTCTAGATGAGTAAAAAGCCTGATTCCTTGCACGCTCATCATTGCTTGACGAGGATGCACCACCTGTAACACTCAGACCACCAAGGCCAAGCTTCAATTCTTCCACAATGAGCAATGACACAAGCTCATTAAAGTCTGGCATTCCTCCCAACCTTACTGAGATGGAAGTGTCAAAAGATTTGTATTCTTTGCCTAAACCACGCAATGTGAGAGCAACCAAATCATCATCATCCATTGGGGCATGGATTGATGACAAGGAATCTGCATAACCCTTGATTTCTTGAACATACTCATGTATACTCCGATTCCTTCGTGTTACACTGTGAACCTGTTGCTTTAGTTGTATCTTCCTTGCACCAGTGTCTGTCTCATACATTCGGCACAAGATACCCCATGCTTCTTTTGGTGTATCTGCATCTTGGATGTGAATAAGCAAGGCATCTGTTACACATATTGAAAAATAATGCAACACTTTCGAAGACCGCTCTACCCATTGCTTGTGAGCCAGTAACTGAGCATTATTTGGTTGAGGAGGTAGGTATGGCTCCGGGTCTTCCTCCGAGACAAGACTACATAAACCTTTGCCTTTCAAAAAACTCTTCATTCGAAACTTCCACACTTGAAAGTTAGTGCGGTCAAGCTTCTCTCCAACAATCTGTATCGGACCATCTCCCATTGTTGCAAAAATATAGTAGATGTACCCTTTTGACAAGTTGTATGCCGGACTTGTAAAGCTTGAAATCTCTCCAAATCACATCAAATGCTTGAAAATTGTGTGCATTAACATCCCACAATGATTCACCAACAATGTACACTCGATCAAAGTTGAAACCAAATGATACTTCTTCACAAAAAAAATTTCTGGTTTTTTTCTCGCGAGTAATTTCTCGCCAGTAACCAGTCAAGATTATGCTCTAAATCCTTCAAATCTTGTCCAAATTCAATGATTCAACTTGCATTGGCTTCCCAACACATTGCTCCAACATATCCTAGAAGGGTTTGATCAAATTCTTCAAGGTGAATGAGAACCACCAATTTTTGTAGCTCCTTGGTTTGCCTTTTTCTGCATCTGTCAGGTACCACCTCTCACTAAAAATGCTCTATCTCCTTCAAATCTTATCCAAATCCAAAACTTTTTGAATAAAAAGTTTAGCAACTCATAGGACTCTACTTGTACCAAAGGAATTAGGCCAATTTGATATAGACAAGGATTAATGCCTTGATTAAAAATGCTCTATTTCTGGACAGACTTTCTGCAAACCTGCAAACCTCTGCTAATTGAGTTCAATGAGCTCCAAATACATGAAATGAGCTGCCCCAAATGTTATCTTGCTCACAATAACACTTTTTCTAAGTACTCCAAGCTTTAAAGCATCCAATTTGGTGTCCAAATGAGAGAATTAGACCATAATCATTGAAACCTGTCCAAGAATCTGCTCCAAGATGCGCCGCCTGCTCCTGGGGGCTGTAGAAGAAGGGAAAATGCTCATTGACATCATCAGCACCTTAGCAATGACCTAAACTAAGATGTGCTTGAAGGGTTTAGCTCAATTCTTCCTCTAGCTTCCGCAATCGATCCTCCACCGGCCGGGGGGTATGTTTTCTGTTTTGCAGGAGTTCACAAAACCAGAATTTTTCCTTCACACATCACTTGTAATGCATCAATTTTTTGCATGAATGATTTGCTCCTGAGTTGCCAGTACATGTGCCCTTCCAAATACATGAGACCTTCACTTCTTTTCTTGCATTTCCCAAAATACATGTGCCAAAGTACATTCATTCACAAGCTTTCCATGAAAGCTTCAAAACAGAAATTTTCTGCTTTCTTTTGCACCTTTAATCTTCTCTTACACTTGCTCTTGATACCTGCAATCCGCAGAGGGGGTCTTGCTACACTTACCAATGGTCCTTAGCTCTCAGATCTGATGTCGATGTGTGCTCCACAGCTTCTCCTTTGCTCCAAGCTCCAATGGCTTCCTTCACAGCTTTTTCTTCTGCTTCCCTCTTCTCTCACTCACTCTCACAACACAGCTAATGAGCTCTTGGCTCTGATACCATGATAAAAAACAGAAGCAGGAGACAGCACACACAAGAGAAGCAAACCCTAATCCATATCCATCAATCATAAAGAAGGAGAGAAGCCATAGTCACCATCTCTATCACACACACAAAGGAGAACACAACATAGTGTTATGTCCACACTACAAAGTAAACCTAATGTAATGTCCACACCACACATGACCAGCTGGACGCGGTCATAAACACACCACACGATATCTATCTACCATACTGTCACTCTGTCAGCACCCATGTGCTATCCTCCAGCTGTATACGAGCTTGACATTTCAACAAATATGACCTTGATGGTTGAGATAATAGATTTAGTGAAGGAGCCCACAAATGTAGAAGAAGCTTTGGCAGATCCAAAGTGGAAGGCAGTCAGAGTATGACAACATCATTAAAAAAAACACTTGGGAGATTGTTGATCGGCCAAAATGAAAGGTAATTGGCACCAAGTGGATGTGAAAAGATAAGAATAAATCCGCCGATGGTTCATTGGAGAAATATAAAGCTAGGCTAGCTCCATAAGGTTTTTCACAGGTTGAAGGTTTTGATGTAAATGAAACCTTTGCCCTAACAACTGGAATGACCACTATTCGCATAGTACTTGCCTTGGCTACTAATAAGAAGTGGCAAGTTTTTTAAATGGATGTAAAATCAGCTTCTTTTAATGGACATTTCAAGTAGGAGGTGTATGTCTCTTAGCCATCACTAGGGTTTGAGCTGTGCCTGAATAATCAGAAAAAAAGATTTGCAAGTTGAAGAAGGCTTTATACGAGCTGAAACAAGCCCCAAGGACACAGTACCAATGAATAGATACTTTTTTCAAAAATATTAATTTTTCTAGAAGTACATATGATGGTAATTTGTATGTACTCAGAAAGGATTGCAAACATGTGATAGTTGTTCTCTATGTGGATGACCTAGTTATCACTGGACGATAAAGACTTGAATCAACAAACACGAGAAAGGCTTGGCTTTGAGTTTGAGATAACAAACTTGGGGTTCTTGCATTATTGTTTAGGAATCGAGGTTTGACAAGATCTTCATTTATCAATAGAAATATGCAACAGAGATCTTGAAGACATTTGGTAGGACAGACTGCAAGCCAATAAGTACACCGATGGAGGTAAACTCTAGGCTTTCTTTTGAGGATACTTCACCTTTGGTTGACAGTAAGATGTATAGAAAGAATGTTTAGGAGTTTGATTTTCTTGTACAATACTAGACCAAAAATTTGCTATGCAGTTGATGTGTTGAGCAGGTTCTCCACCAAACCAAGGGAAAGTCATTGGAATGCAACAATGCATGTGCTCAGGTAAATCAAAGGGTACCATTGAGTGTGGAATTACATAGTGGGATATTGTGACTCTGATTGGGTTGGAGATTGTGACATTAGAAAGTAAGTGTCTGGATATTCCTTCTCACTTGGATCCGATGTGTTCTCTTGGATTAGTAAGAAGCATCCCACAGTGGCAATTTATTCAACTAAAGTAGAGTACAAGGCCACTTGTTTTGCTACCTGGAGGTAGTATGGTTGAGGAGGATTCTAGTAGATATGGGAGTTCCAATTAGGTCATCCATGACCTCATGATGTGACAATCAGAGTTGCATGGCCATTGCAAAGAGCCCTATGTTTCATGCTCGCACAAAGCACATTAAGATTCAGTATCATTATGTGCGGGAGTTGATAAAGGATGAGATTGTGGAGCTGGACTACTACTCTATGGAGCACACCTACGCCAACATCTTCACCAAATCTCTTTGGAAGGACCATCTCACTTGACATCTTCATGGACCTAGGATTGGGCTAAGAAACTCTTAGTTCATCTTTAGGTGGACATTGAGGGGGGGTGTTAGTATATGTTCAATGCTCACCTCTTAGCATGTATCTCACATTGATGTATGGTGCACATTTTTATGGCCCCCATTATGAGGACCATACATTGGTGCACATATCTTTAGTGGGAATACCAGCATAAATGCTAGAAGGGGTCGTAGTTTGTGATCATTGATGGTTAGGAGGCATTAGAGCTGGGGTTCGGGGAATATTCCTTGGACTATTTCCTCGGATAATCATTTCATCATTAGTGGGTGGTGGTCAGTGGTGGTCAATTGGGATGCATTATGAATATGTGAGTGGTGAGGCATGTTAATGCAATATAGCTGCCCACATCTTGGACGCATCCACCACACTAGCTATAACACTATAGATGGAAATAGTTTTCACAAGCAAAGGCATCCGATGTTTGTGAGCATATATTCCCTATTCTCTCAAGTACGCCCTCCTCCATCCAGAGTCTATCTAGATAGCCATCTAAGCTTTACACTAGAGTGCATAGGTGGAGAGCACCATCATATTGTACCTATCACTTGTTTAGTATAATCAGAATTTTAAAATTCTCTCTATTACATTTTCCACTCTACTTTCTATTTTTGTATCTATTTCCGCTCTAACATATTCTTACATGAACAACTAGAAGAAGGATCAAATTAAGATATAGGAAATAAACAACTAGAACTTGAACCAGAAGGAGACACAATGGCTAATCCCAAATTCAAAGAAGAAATAGAAGAACAACTTTCAACACAACTACCTCCAATGCTTGAAATACAAGAGTACGATACGGATGAACTACCTTCTACTCCTACAACAAACGAGGCTACACCCATTGACAAAGATGTTGAAATGTAGAGAGAAAGAGACGAGACAAGAGACACATCATGTACGCTCCCAAAGACTGATTCATATTGAGGACAAGATACATATATATAGGTGAGACCAAGTTAGGTAGAGTGAGCCATATATAGAGCTCCAACACCCCCACTCAAACAAGGGTCTCTAGCTATGGATGAAAAAACCCTTGGGGAGAACAAGGGAAAAACCCAAGCCCCTATACAAATGTGAAAATATGAACCAGAAGTAATGATGTGAAAGTGCATTGTGCATCTATGTACAAATATACAAAAGGACCAAGAGGTCATAGTGTGCAATTGTGAAATGTGCAAAGTGCATGGTGTCTAGAAGATTACAACGATATATGTACAAAGCTACCATAAGAGTAAAGAGCCTAATCTAGAAAGAGTGAGCCCGAGGCAACTCCAAGCTCTGAGCGCAAGAGAATGAAGCGTGACTCATTGAGACCTTTGGTAAGAATATCTGCAATCATCTGGTCACTTGGACAATGTTCAATCATGATAGTGCCTTTGCGTGCTTCGTATCGAACATAATGGTAATGCACAGCAATATGTTTTGACTTGTTATGTTGGACATAGTCTTTTGCAAGACTAATAGCACTCTGATTATCACACCGCAAAGGTGTACTAGAAAGAGGAGAATGGCCAATATCTGTCAAGACTTGTCGAAGCCAAATGAGCTCACGAGCTGCAAGCGATGCCGCAACATATTCAGATTCGGTTGTAGAAACTGCAACACAATGTTGTTTCTTGCTGGTCCAAGAAATAAGACAACCATTAATGAAGAAACAATTGCCACTAGTAGATCGCATAGATAGATGTGAGCTGGCCCAATCTGCATCTGTGTAACCCAAAAGAGAAAGAGATGGAATGGAGTCGGATGTGAATTGTCGTTGATAAACCAAACCATAATCTGCAGTGCCTTTCAAGTATTTAAACACGCGCTTTGCTGAAGACCAATGCTTAAGAGAAGGACATGCAAGATGTTGCCCGAGATAGTTAGCAATAAACAAAATGTCAGGACGAGTGTTCAAACCAACAACTTGAAGACATCTAACCAAATTAGCATATGGTTGATTTGTAACAAGCTGGCCACCACCATCAGAAGTGTTTTTCATGGAACTCGCAAGACAAGGAGTAGTTGCTGAATGTGCAGATTCCAAACCAAACTTCTTAATAGTATCTTCAATAAACTTTGACTGTCGAAGTAATAAAATACCTTTGCTGCGATCCCTTTGAATCTGAATGCCAAGACACGAGTGAAGCTCTCCAAGATCCACCATATCAAATGTCGAAGATAACAACTGCTTATTTTGGTGTAAAAATCCCAAATCATTGGAAACAAGGATTGTATCATCCACATAAAGGGCAAGGATTACAGAACTACCATTTTGGTGTTTGGTAAATAAGTTGGGATCAGAAGAGCAATAGAGAAAGCCATGGGAGGTAAGAAAAAGATCAAACTTGATGTACCAGGCCCGTGAAGCTTGTTTAAGACCATATAAGGCCCTATGAAGACGAGCAACAAGATCTTCCTTACCTGCAATAACAAATCCTTCTGTCAAATCTCCATTCAAGAAAGCTGTGCGCACGTCCATCTGATGAATTTCTAAGTCGAATTGAACAGCAAATGCCAATAAAACCCGAATACTAGTAATGCGAACAACTGGTGAAAAGGTTTCATGATAATCAACGCCAACAACTCGAGAATAACCTTTGGCAACTAAACGTGCCTTGAATTTGTCAAAGGATCCATCTACTTTAAATTTTGTCTTATATACCCATTTACACTTAATGGCAGTATGGCCAGGAGGCAGCTCAGTGAGTATCCATGTACCTTTAGAGATAAGAGAATCGTACTCCACTTCCATAGCCTCTTGCCATTGATCCTTTTGTGGAGAACATATAGCATCACTGTATGTGGCAGGATCTTCAGAAGTAGAGAAAACATCAGCATCAAAATCTTCATCATAAACATGACAAGAACCATGCTCAAAATCAATAGGCAGATCAATAAAAATGTCAACATCATCAATGACAGCATTCGGAATCAATGGTTGTGAAGAGGAAAGTTGCTCTTTAGATGGTTGCGAAGAGGAAAGTTGCTCTATAGAAGAAGATTCATCATCACACAAGAATGGAAAAGCTTGAAGCAAAGATTTAGTATCATCAGAATCATCCATGGACCATGTACCGCCCATAAGCTGTTCATTGAAAATAGCATCACGATTCACAAGCACTTTCTTGGAGGACGGGTCATAGAATTTGTAGCCTTTGGAAGTGTCAGAATACCCAATAAAAATAATTTTAAGCCCAGGAGCATCAAGCTTTGCTCGTGTTTCTTTAGGAACATGAATATAAGCAATACATCCAAAGGTTCGAAAATGAGATACAGAAGGAATTTCACCTGTCCATGCTGTGATGGGTATCTTACCAGAAGGAGCAGTAGTAGGAAGATGATTCTGAACAAAGACTACTGTCAAGAGAGCTTCACTCCAGAAAACACGAGATAACCCAGAATGAATCAGCATACATCATATAGCATTGATAATAGTGCGATTCTTATGTTCAGCAACACCGTTCTGTTGAGGTGAATATGGAATAGTATGTTCATGAATACCATGGTCCGTACAATAACTGTCAAACTCACGAGACACATATTCTCCACCATTATCGCTGCGAAGTTTCTTGAGGCGACGACCAGTTTGAAGTTCGGCAGCCTTGTGAAATTGCTTAAAAACAGATAACGCCTCAGATTTTTGTCGAAGCAAGAAAACAAGTGTATACCGTGAGTAATCATCAATAAATGTAATGAAATAACAATGTTGTGTTCTCGATGGAGGCAAAGGTCCACAAATGTCGGTATGAACAAGATCCAATAAATCATGAGAATGAACTGAATTCCAGAGAGGAAAGGGTTTACGATTGTGTTTGCCAAGAGCACAAAACTCACAGATTCCCATATGAGGATGAGCTTTAAGATCCATACCACGTACAAGACCTTGACGATGAAGATCAAGAAGCTTTGAGAAATCAGCATGAACAAAGCGATGATGCCATATCTTGCAATCATGATCACCTAGAGCAGTGACAACATTTGCTACAGCATCATTGAGAGAGAGCTCAAACAAATTACCATTACGAGAAGCAGTTGCAATAATCTGTCCATCTTTCTCAATGCGGCATTTGGTGTGGTCGAATCCAACAAACAAACCAAGATCAACAAGTCTTGCAACTGAAAGAAGATTACGTTGAAGTTCTAGGACATGTAAAACCCCTCGTAAAACTCGAGTTGAAGAAGATAAGGTGCCAAGATATAAATCTCCAATGCCCTTGACTTGACAAGTTGTATCATCAGCAAGATAAACAACACGCTTAACAGGTAAAGAATGATAGTTATGTAGCCATTTAGATTCATATGTCATATTTCCTGTAGCACCAGAATCAATAATGAAAAGTGAACCATCACGTACATGAAGTATTCTGTCTGGGGGAACTGAACATAAAACACAACTTGTTTCAAGCACATCATTATCATGATGCTCAGCTGCATATGCTCGATTTCGATCTACATCAAATCGACGCTTAAAGCACATGGAAGAGGGATGATCAGATTTTCCACAATAATCACAAGAAGAAGAATCTCTAGATAAACGTGGTTGTTTTGTGGTAATGTTGTGTTCTTCATCATATTGACGTGCCAAACAGTCATCTTCAGTATGACCATTCCTATTGCAGTAAGAACAATGCTTGTTAGGAAATTTGAGATGAGAGAAACTACCACCACGACGACCACCTCTGCGGTTTCCTCGTTGCAAAGGACGCTTTCGCACATAAAAGGCCCGTTCCAACTGTTGGGACTCAGGCTCCTCTTGTTGTGAAAACATAGCTGCATCATGACCAATGCTACGTCGTTGTTGACGTTGAGAATACTCAATCAAAGATATGCAAGTTTGGTCAAAATCAAGATCGTCCTTGTTACAAAGAATGGTAACAATGTTGTCATAAGACGGATCCTTTATCGTATCAAGAAGAATTGTAATAAGTTGCTTTCGTGGAATAGGATCACCCGCAGCAGCAAGTTGATTAATAATAGATTTGAAAGAATCAATATGCCCCGTCATAGCAGTACCAACTTCATACTGTAACTTTGAAAGCAAACCTCTCAAATAAAGTGTTTCTGTAATAGACTTTTTCTGAAAATTTGCTATAAGATACTCCCATACGTCATGGGAAGTAGGAAAGTCATACACATCAAGCATGAGAGAATCACTAAGAGCAGAAAGAATGTACTGACGAGCTGCTTTATCACGCCTCTGCCAATCTATATAAGCAAGATGCCATGCATCAAAAACAGGGCCTTCCGTGATAAGAACGTTGTCAGAATCCGGAATAGTAGGCTGAGACGGACATAGAGAATCACCAATAACAACATTTGAAAGCTCATCGCCTTCAAGAATTAACAGCATCTTTGCTTTCCAACCGGGAAACCCTTGGCCTTGAAAAGAAGGAATAGAACGTTGGCCAGAAGGAAAACCATTGATGAGAACAGTCATAGCCATATCTATCTGCGAGAAGACGTATAGGATAAATTCACAAAATCTGCACACCATAGACAAGGACGACCACAAGAGATAAGAGACGTCAATAAGAAAAGAGTCCTCAAAATAGCGAGACGTGGGATGCAAGATTCATTGATAGACGCTTGATGAAAAAGCTAGATTGGTCATTTTGCTAAAAATAGCAAAATAATAAGAGACGCTTGACGAAAAAGCTAGATTTGGCGGTTTGCTAAAAACGCTTGGTGAAGAAGCTAGATTTGGCGGTTTGCTCACAAAGACGCTTGACGAAGACGAAACCTGTGTGCTGACAAAGACGCTTGACGAAGACGAAACCTGTGTGCTCACACAAAGAACCTGTTTGCTTATTCAAAGGACCTGTTTTGCTGTTACAGATGTAGTTTGCCTGAACTGTCATAACTTTTGACTCACAACTCCGTTTGACAAACTTTTTTGATAGGATTCACCAGCACAATACAATCTACGCACCTGCACATAAGGATGCGATTAAGAAACAACTCTAATTACAACAAGTTAAGCTATAAAATCATGTAGACAACACATAATCAAAGAACAATCTTGTAAGACATCAAATTATAATCATGAATTTAACAAGAAGACATAGATGCTTCCCTTATAGATGCTCTGATACCATGTTGAAATGTAGAGAGAAAGAGACGAGACAAGAGACACATCATGTACGCTCCCAAAGACTGATTCATATTGAGGACAAGATACATATATATAGGTGAGACCAATTTAGGTAGAGTGAGCCATATATAGAGCTCCAACAAAAGATGCATATGAAGAGGTCTTTCTAGAAATAGATGTGTTTGGAGCCATGGATCTAGCTCAGGATAAGAGAGTCAATAATGAGCTATAACATCTTATTTCTTTTTTATTTGGCAAGAAATACTTAGTTTTGTCACAGTTTTCTTGTTTGGGACTTAATGTCATCTTTGACACATAATTGTCATAATAACTTGTAAATATTGCTACATACATTCTTGTAGTTGGGATCATTAGGGTAAGCTTTGGCAGACAAATATCAATTGGCATATATTAATTTGTTATAAATATTTTTACATATGTTTGTATTTATAAGTAACTAAAAAGTGGGTTGATAAGGACTATGAGAACTAAAAACACTTGAAAATTTTTAAAGAAATCACACCAAACAAAGAAAATAAATTATTGACGTTGTTTTGATGCTAATTTAGATGACTCATTTTGATGCTTATTTGGACACAAACATAGACACTTAGTTTGATTGTCATTTTGAGTGCATAGAATATATGTATGCTCTATCGATGCATATTAGAGCTATGCATCTCTATTTATAGACTAAAGTTCTGAATTCTACAAGTCAAGACCTACACAAGCCAATAAACCTATAAGCCATGAATCCCACAAGTGGCCCTTGTATACATGCCAATTATGCATAGAGTGTAAGATTCCTCCCCACCCCCTTTTTGATGTCTAGTATCTTCCCCTGTAATCAATCCCTCTTCAGAAATATAAATACCTTGTTTCTAACTGTTTTAGCCTAGAGAGAGAATATTCAGATTATGAATATTTTTGGATAGAAAAATAACTCATCTTATTAAAATAAGTTCCCCTGAAACAGAAATTCAAAAAGAATTTTCCAATGTGCAATTGGAATTAATTGGAAATAGGTATAAAGAACCTTAGTCTAAGGGTCTAGATTTTCAGAAATTTTTAGATTATGGTCCAATTAAGGTTCCTATGGACCAATAGCATCAATCCATGTGTAGGGAGGAGATAAATCCAATTTGAAAAAGAAGATACCCAAAAATGAGTAAATGCTCACATAAGATGAAGAGTTGAAAATGTATAAGGTTTATTAGTAAAAAACTATGAGCAATATTAAAAATATGAGATATTTTGGGTATCCAAAAATGAGTAAATGCTCACATAAGATGAAGAGTTGAAAATGTACAAGGTTTATTAGTAAAAAACTATGAGCAATATTAAAATGATTCCATTATGACACATATGTAAGGAAGGGGAGTTCTTTAAAGGAGGTGCATATTTCACATAAGATGAAGAGTTGAAAATGTACAAGGTTTATTAGTAAAAAAACAATGAGCAATATTAAAATGATTCCATTATGACACATATGTAAGGAAGGGGAGTTCTTTAAAGGAGGTGCATATTTCACATGCTTGAATGAGTTTTAAACTCATAAAAATGGAGATATTTCATCTCTCCTCTCTCCTCATTCAAGTCTAGTTCCAAAAAGTTAGCTTAACTGACCTAAAAATGGTCAAAAAATGACCTAACTGACTTGGAAAATTCTAGAATTAGTTTGTTTGGTTAGGAGCTCAAATTTTCCTATAAATAGAAGCCTCCTCTTGTTGAAAAAAATATAATGTCTTATGCTTTGTTACTCTACTCCACCTAAGCCAAAATATATAATGTCTTATGCTTTGTTACTCTACTCCACCTAAGCCAAAATATATAGTGTCTTATGCTTTGTTACTCTACTCCACCTAAGCCAAAATATATAATGTCTTATGCTTTGTTACTCTACTCCACCTAAGCCCAAAATAGATAGTGTCTTATGCTTTGTTACTCTACTCCACCTAAGCCAAAATATATAGTGTCTTATGCTTTGTTACTCCACCTAAGCCAAGAACTGTGAATTCTTTAATAATTCACTAGTTTTTGACACTTCTCTCTTTCTTCAATCCCCATTGGTGGCTCCATCAACATACTAAACCAATTGATTGGTTGGGGGCCTCTACCGTGAATAAAGAATCAAGCAAATTATAAGGTAAGTATATTGAATTTTGATCTTTTCTATAATTTCTCAATGATTCTCTCTTCTCAACCCCTCTCAAGCTTGAGAAGCTTAATTGGTATGGTTTTTTAAATGCTATTGAAGTTAATTGGTGAATAGTAGTGAAGAGTTACATAATTTAATAAATGCTATTGAAGTTAATTTCCATTTATGTTTAAGTTCTAATGGTTTTTATGTAATTTCTCTCTCTCACTCAAGAAATGGTCATACTCATGACCCATTCTCAATCCAAATGAAGCTTTTCATAAAGTTTTTCCTTAATCCAAGATTAAGCTATGCTTGAGGTCAAATTAATGGCTTTTTTCTATGCTTTTAGTTTATGCACATTGATGATTCAATCCATTATGGATTGATGATCCAATTAGAGACCATTCTAATTATTTCCTTAATGATAAGCTTTATCCCTTAGAAAAAATTGAGATTTATCAGTCATAGTAGCGGAGCTATGGCAAAATTTTTATAGAAATTACGCATAAAATAATTTCATTCAAAGCTTAAAAAGAGGACTTCCTACCATATTCTAGGAACTATCATCCTAGATTAATTAAAAGAATTTTATGATGCATGGAGATGTGGATGTATGCATGTAGAAGTAGATGTCTAGATGAGGATATAAATGGAGATGTGGATGGATGCATGTAGATGTAGAGGTATAGATGTAGATGAGAATGGAGATGTGAATGTATGCATGTAGAAGTAGATGTATAGATGAGGATGTAAATGGAGATGTGGATGGATGCATGTAGATGTAGAGGTATAGATGTAGATGAGAATGGAGATGTGGATGTATGCATGTAGAAGTAGATGTATAGATGAGGATATAAATGGAGATGTGGATGGATGCATGTAGATGTAGATGTATAGATGTAGATGTGAATGGAGATGTGGATGGATGCATGTAGATGTAGATGTATAGATGTAGATGTGAATGGAGATGTGGATGTATGCATGTAGAAGTAGATGTATAGATGAGGATGTAAATGGAGATGTAGATGGATGCATGTAGATGTAGATGTATAGATGTAGATGTGAATGGAGATGTGGATGTATGCATGTAGATGTAGATGTATAGATGTGGATGTGAATGTGGAGGTGGATGTATGCATGTAGATGTAGATGTATGAAGGTGAATGTGAATGTGGATGTGGATGCATGAATGTGCATGTAGATGTGGATGTGAAAATAGATGTATGGATGTAGATATGGATGTATGGATGTGAATATATGATATGTGATGTGAAGGAATCTGAAGTGATGAGATGGAAAATGATGGGATGGGATGAGTATACATATAAATGGAATATGGAATAAGTAATGTAGATTAATGAGGGATAATGTGGAAAAATGAAAGTTAAAATAGAAATTGTATTGTAAACTGTTTGTAAGTGCTGTTTGTAAATGATTGTTTTATGTCAAGAATGCTGGGGGGAGCATTTTGGCCGTCTTTTGATTAAGGTCGTGATGATAGAGTTGCAACTGCTGACGGAGAGTCAATGAAGGACGTCTCGCGTAGCAAGGTCGGCCGAGGTCTTGACCAGCCTCGGTGCGATTAAAATGGTGAGCTTCCGGTACGGTGGATGAGGGGCCAAGGAAGCGGCCTATGAGTGAAGCGCTAGGTCACCTGCGAAGGATCCTAGAGGGTGCTGACCATACGGTGCTCGGGCTCTGGGTCGCCCAGGATACCCACGCGTGCGTCGAGGAAGATATTGGAACAGAGTTGGAGTTGTTTTCTGAAATCGGGCATGGATCTGGTTGATTGACCTTGCTGGTCTTCAATGGATGAGTCCATGGCTCTTTATATGGATCTGTTGGTTGATCTTGCTGATCTTCAACGAGAGTCCATCTTGATAAGTGATTATATTGCCGAGTATTATGGGCTAGGGATTAGGAAACGGCCCCTGTGAGTGGACAGGTGGTGAGCGTCCTAGTTACCAATGATGCCATAGATACTCTAATGAAGGAATGATGGGAAAATTGAGAATCAACTGGATAAATTGGAAGATAGTGATCAGTGATACTATGGTTTTATTAAAGGATTGTTTTAAACTGGTTAAATCTGTGAAAAGGCAATTTCATATTGGGTGTGTGAGTGGTGTGACTAGTTTTATTTTGCATGAATATCCGGCTAGGGGGCCTTGGAACTCTTTTCCTTGGTACCCGGGACAAAACCTAACCAAATTCTTAATTGGATCCCATCACTACACTGGTTGGGTGGTTGGCTAACCCATGGGACTGGATGGGGTTAGGCTGGACTGATGGATCCGTAAATCGAGACTCAAATATTTGTTTTTACGATAGATAAAATAAATCTCGGACAGTAACTATTCTATGGATAGGAATCAATGGCTGTGCCTCTTGAATGGGGAAAAAAGCGTTGATCCCAATGATCCAAGTGCAAGTTTCTTCCTTGATCTGACCAAGTATCTTATAGATGTAATTGGATCAGCTCGATCAGAAATGATCTTGACTACGTTAGAGTAATAAGTTATCCTGGTGGAATCGCCCGTGCTTTCCGGTAAAGGAAGTTTTTTCGGATTTGGTTTTGGAACAACCAACGGATTAGTCTCTTATCCGGATATCCGTGGGCGAGGCCCCGAATGTGGGACCCCTGTCCCACGCGAGAAGTGCTACTTCCGCTGCCAGTAACCTGAATCCGTTGCTCGGTGGGAACAGGGATCTTACAGTTGGTATCAGAGCATTTGGTTAATAAAGATTCAACTGAGAAGACAAATATGTCAAAAATTTATCAAGAAACACAAAAAGGTTATAATTGTGTGATATAATTCATACAATTTGATATTCAAACTGAAAGTCGTAATTTGGTAATTGGGTCTTCAAATGGAAGTTTCGTAATTATATAAAACTCTGACTTGCTTGAGGCTTAGACATGATGGTATTTACCTTATAATTCCAAGGGCCGTGACTACCCGTATATACCGAGAGTATACTGCAGCTCTTTACTGACAGTATATACGAGTAAATCTAAGACTTGAATTTATAAGCGTTAATGCTATCCAGATGATGATTTCGAATGTGATTGATAAGATTTTTAATTCTGTTTGAGAATTGATGAATTGATTTGGATTCTGATTGAAAATGCTGATTGAAAAATGTTGATTTTTAAAAATTAGTTGTAATATAATGAAACCACAATGAGGGGGAATGGGACGAGTCCCTGTGATGATATTCATAACTAGAATGATGATAACGAATTCAGCAAATCACTATGAGATTAGTGGGTTGTGCTGTCAGATTGCTACTGTTAATACTTGACCGGTAGATCAAGTTAAGGAATGTCAAATTGAGAACTTGCTTGACTGAAATTTCCGTGGAGGAATGTTCCGAAGGAAACTTTTCGGTCTAATGGACCATTATCATGTTAAAGATATGAATGATATGATCTGAATGAATTGTTATTTAATGATGAGTTCTATATAAGGGATATTTATCCCAGTGTTCTGTTGGGTTGACCAGAATATAAGGAACCCCAGAATAAAATTGGATCTTAAGAAAAAGAGTTATCCTCTACCTTGCGAGATGAGGACATCTCGTACTTTTTTAAGTGGGGTAGAATGTAAAATTTCTCCCCAGTTATTGAAGTATTCAAAAATAAGAATCTCCCTTCTGATCTTATAACTATTCTCTCTCTAATATATAAATTTTGATAGAATCATGAGACGAGGAAACCGTAGCCGTCAGCAGCCAGACCCTATCTCTGAAGATGACGAACTTGACCCTGATGTTCGCAAGGCTCTTCATAGGACTCAGCCAGGACCCTTCAAAGGAGAAGGGGAGAACCTGGGTGAGGCTGTGGAGAAATGGGTGGAAGCCATGGAAGAGTATTTTGACGTCATAGGTTATAATGAGTTGAGCAAAATGGCGCTTGGCCGGTTGAAAATAGTGGAAACAGCCAGGGTAGCATGGAGGAACCACTGCGACACCAACCGTCTAAACAGAAATATTCAATCTTGGAACGACTTAAAAACCTATTTGAGAAAGAGATTTTGTCCCCCTGGATTTTTGGAAACCAAAATGAACGAATTTTTAGAGCTAAAACAGGAGAACAAAACCATTGAAGAATATCACCAGGCCTTTGCTCTTCTACTCAAATACTCACCACCTCTAGATGAAGAACAGCTCATGGCCAGGTTCATTCGGGGAATGAACGAACCCTTAGACACACTGGTCAAAAATGCCAAACCAGTGTCCATGGCTGAAGCAGTAAAAATGGCAAAGGATTTTGCCAAAGCCTTTGTAGTAAAGGTCCCGCCAAAGCCTGCACCCTCTAACTTTAAAAGATTCCAAGCCCAGGAAGGCACTTCAAACTTTCCACCCCCAAAGAGGCAGCAAGGACCGGTTCAGAATCAAGATGCAGAAAGATTCCAAAGTGAAGGAAGACCCTTCCCCCATAATACTTTCTCAAGAGGACCACCTATTTTAAGGATTCAGAAGTGAGAACCGGTGTTTTGGATGCCAAGGTTTTGGTCATCAGTTAAAAGACTGTCCAACTCCTGCCATGTCAAGGGGACAGGGAAGTCTAGGACCCCGAATTCAGAGACCAATCCCTTCATACCAGTCTCGCCCAAGCCAGGGGAACCCCAGAAGAACTCTAACTCAACCATCTGCCTCTATCCAGAGTAACCTCAGAACTCCTTTCCAGAACAGGGACAACCAAAGAGAAAGAATTACACCTCAGACTGCAGCAGCAAGAGCAGTCACAATTTCAGAAGAAGTAGAAGAGGAAAAAAGGGCAGATCTGTACTGCAATTAAAAACCAAAGGCTTAACCGACAGTTCTCAAGTCATCCATACTCCAGCAGAATACCAGGGAAAAATCGACCGTCCACTTCCAAGGCGTAACGTTGAAAGTGATTGAAGAAGAAGAAGAAGAAGAAAGAGATCATACTCCACCTGCGAGATGAGGACATCTCGCGTTTTTTTAAGTGGGGTAGAATGTAAGATTCCTCCCACCCCCTTTTTGATGTCTAGTATCTTCCCCTGTAATCAATCCCTCTTCAGAAATATAAAGACCTTGTTTCTAACTGTTTTAGCCTAGAGAGAGAAAATTATTCTAGAGAGAGAATATTCAGATTATGAATATTTTTGGATAGAAAAATAACTCATCTTATTAAAATAAGTTCCCCTGACACAGAAATTCAAAAAGAATTTTCCAATGTGCAATTGGAATTAATTGGAAATAGGTATAAAAAACCTTAGTCTAAGGGTCTAGATTTTCAGAAATTTTTAGATTATGGTCCAATTAAGGTTCCTATGGACCAATAGCATCAATCCATGTGTAGGGAGGAGATAAATCCAATTTGAAAAAGAAGATACCCAAAAATGAGTAAATGCTCACATAAGATGAAGAGTTGAAAATGTGTAAGGTTTATTAGTAAAAAACTATGAGCAATATTAAAAATATGAGATATTTTGCGTATCCAAAAATGAGTAAATGCTCACATAAGATGAAGAGTTGAAAATGTACAAGGTTTATTAGTAAAAAACTATGAGCAATATTAAAATGATTCCATTATGACACATATGTAAGGAAGGGGAGTTCTTTAAAGAAGGTGCATATTTCACATAAGATGAAGAGTTGAAAATGTACAAGGTTTATTAGTAAAAAAACTATGAGCAATATTAAAATGATTCCATTATGACACATATGTAAGGAAGGGGAGTTCTTTAAAGGAGGTGCATATTTCACATGCTTGAATGAGTTTTAAACTCATAAAAATGGAGATATTTCATCTCTCCTCTCTCCTCATTCAAGTTTAGTTCCAAAAAGTTAGCTTAACTGACCTAAAAATGGTCAAAAAATGACCTAACTGACTTGGAAAATTCTAGAATCAATTTGTTTGGTTAGGAGCTCAAATTTTCCTATAAATAGAAGCCTCCCCTTGTTGAAAAAAATATAATGTCTTATGCTTTGTTACTCTACTCCACCTAAGCCAAAATATATAATGTCTTATGCTTTGTTACTCTACTCCACCTAAGCCAAAATATATAGTGTCTTATGCTTTGTTACTCTACTCCACCTAAGCCAAAATATATAATGTCTTATGCTTTGTTACTCTACTCCACCTAAGCCCAAAATAGATAGTGTCTTATGCTTTGTTACTCTACTCCACCTAAGCCAAAATATATAGTGTCTTATGCTTTGTTACTCCACCGAAGCCAAGAATTGTGAATTCTTTAATAATTCACTAGTTTTTGACACTTCTCTCTTTCTTCAATCCCCATTGGTGGCTCCATCAACATACTAAACCAATTGATTGGTTGGGGGCCTCTACCGTGAATAAAGAATCAAGCAAATTATAAGGTAAGTATATTGAATTTTGATCTTTTCTATAATTTCTCAATGATTCTCTCTTCTCAACCCCTCTCAAGCTTGAGAAGCTTAATTGGTATGGTTTTTTAAATGCTATTGAAGTTAATTGGTGAATAGTAGTGAAGAGTTACATAATTTAATAAATGCTATTGAAGTTAATTTCCATTTATGTTTAAATTCTAATGGTTTTTATGTAATTTCTCTCTCTCACTCAAGAAATGGTCATACTCATGACCCATTCTCAATCCAAATGAAGCTTTTCATAAAGTTTTTCCTTAATCCAAGATTAAGCTATGCTTGAGGTCAAATTAATGGCTTTTTTCTATGCTTTTAGTTTATGCACATTGATGATTCAATCCATTATGGATTGATGATCCAATTAGAGACCATTCTAATTATTTCCTTAATGATAATGTAAGATCCCTGTTCCCACCAAGCAACGGATTTGGGGCACTGGCAGCGGAAGTAGCGCTTCACGCGCGGGACAGGGGTCCCACACTCGGGGCCTCGCCCCCACGGATATCCGGATAAGAGACTAATCCGTCGGTTGTTCCAAAACCGAACCCGGAAAAACTTTCTTAATCGGAAGCACGGGCGATTCCACCAGGATAACTTTTTACTCTAACGTAGTCAAGATCATTTCTGATCGAGATGATCCAATTACATCTATAAGATACTTAGTCAGTTCAAGGAAGAAACTTGCACTTGGATCATTGGGATCAACGCTTTTTTCCCCATTCAAGAGGCACAGCCGTTGATTCCTATCCATAGAACAGTTACTGTCCAAGATTTTTTTTTTTCTATCGTAAAAACAAAAGTTTGAGTCTCGATTTACGGATCCATCAGTCCAGCCTAACCCCATCCGATCCCATGGGTTAGCCAACCGCCCAACCACTGTAGTGATGGGATCCAATTAAGAATTTGGTTAGGTTTTGTCCCGGGTACCAAGGAAAAGAGTTCCAAGGTCCCCTAGCCGGATGTTCATGCAAAATAAAACTAGTCACACCACTCACACACCCAATATGAAATTGCCTTTTTCAACCAAATTCAACCAGTTTAAAACAATCCTTTAATAAAACCATAGTATCATTGATCACAATCTGCCAATTTATCCAATTGATTCTTAATTTCCCATCATTCCTTCATCAGAGTATCTATGGCATCATTGGCAACTAGAACGCTCAGGAGCCGTTTCGATAGTTCCTAGCCCATAATACTCGGCAATATAATCACTTATCAAGATGGACTCTCATTGAAGATCAGCAAGATCAACCAACAGATCCATATAAGGGGCCATGGACTCATCCATTGAAGACCAGCAAGGTCAATCAACCAGATCCATGCCCGATTTCAGAAAACAACTCCAACTCTGTTCCAATATCTTCCTCGACGCACGTGTGGGTATCCTAGGCGACCCAGAGCCCGAGCACCGTATGGTCAGCACCCTCTAGGATCCTTCGCAGGTGACCTAGCGCTTCACGCATAGGCCGCTTCCTTGGCCCCTCATCCACCGTACCGGAAGCTCACCATTTTAATCGCACCGAGGCTGGTCAAGACCTCGGCCGACCTTGCTACGCGAGACGTCCTTCATTGACTCCCCGTCAGCAGTTGCAACTTTACCATCACGACTTTAATCACAAGACGGTCAAAATGCTCCCCCCAGCATTCTTGACATAAAACAATCATTTACAAACAGCATTTACAAACAGTTTACAATACAATTTCTATTTTAACTTTCATTTTTCCACATTATCCCTCATCAATCTACATTACTTATTCCATATTCCATTTATATGTATACTCATCCCATCACATCATTTCTATCTCATCACTTCAGATTCCCTCACATCACATATCGTATATTCACATCCATACATCCACATCTATATGCATACATTCACATCTACATGCATACATCTACATCTCTATGCATACATCTACATCCACATTCACATTCACCTCCATACATCTACATCTATATGCATACATCTACCTCCACATTCACATCCACATCTATACATCTACACCTACATGCATACATCCACCTCTACATCCACATCTACATCTATACACCTACATCTACATGCATACATCCACATCTCCATTCACATCTACATCTATACATCTACATCTACATGCATCCATCCACCTCCACATCCACATCTACATCTATACATCTACATCTACATGCATACATCCATATCTCCATTCCCATCTACATCTATACATCTACATCTACATGCATCCATCCACCTCCACATCCACATCTACATCTATACACCTACATCTACATGCATACATCCATATCTCCATTCCCATCTACATCTATACATCTACATCTACATGCATCCATCCACCTCCACATCCACATCTACATCTATACACCTACATCTACATGCATACATCCATATCTCCATTCCCATCTACATCTATACATCTACATCTACATGCATCCATCCACCTCCACATCCACATCTACATCTATACATCTACATCTACATGCATACATCCATATCTCCATTCCCATCTACATCTATACATCTACATCTACATGCATCCATCCACATCTCCATTTACATCCTCATCTACACATCTATTTCTACATGTATACATCCACATCTCCATGCATACATCCACCTCCACATTCACTCTCACACCCATACCTCTACATCTACATGTAAACATCCATATCTCCATGCATAATAATATTCTTTTAATTAATCTAGGATGATAGTTCCTAGAATATGGTAGGAAGTCCTCTTTTTATGCTTTGAATGAATTTATTTTATGCGTAATTTCTATAAAAATTTTGCCATAGCTCCGCTACTATGACTGCTAAGTCTCAATTTTTTCTAAGGGATAAGGTTTATCATTAAGGAAATAATTTGAATGGTCTCTAATTGGATCATCAATCCATAATAGTCTCTAATTGGATCATTAAGAAAATAATTAGAATGGTCTCTAATTGGATCATCAATCCATAATGGATTGAATCAACAATATACATAAACTAAAAGCATAGAAAAAAGTCATTAATTTGGCCTCAAGCATAGCTTAATCTTGGATTAAGGAAAAGCCTTATGAAAAGCTTCATTTGGATTGAAAAGGGTCATGAGTATGACCATTTCTTAAGTGAGAGAGAGAGAAAAACCATTAGAATTAAATATAAATAGAATTTTATGTAATTCTTTACTATCATTACTTAATTAACTTCAATAGCATTTTAAAAACCATACTAATTAAGCTTCTCAAGCTTGAGAGGGGTTGAGAAGAGAGAATCATTGAGAATTTATAGAAAAAATCAAAATTCACTATACTTATCTCATAATTTGCTTGATTCTTTGTTCACGGTAGAGGCCCCCAACCAATCAATTGGTTTAGTATGTTGATGGAGCCACCAATGGGGATTGAAGAAAGAGAGAAGTATCAAAAAACTAGTGAATTATTAAAGAATTCACAGTTCTTGGCTTAGGTGGAGTAGAGTAACAATGCATAAGACACTATATATTTTGGCTTAGGTGGAGTAGAGTAACAAAGCATAAGACACTATATATTTTGGTTTAGGTGGAGTAGAGTAACAAAGCATAAGACACTATATATTTTGGCTTAGGTGGAGTAGAGTAACAAAGCATAAGACACTATATATTTTGGCTTAGGTGGAGTAGAGTAACAAGGCATAAGACTCTATAGATTTTGGCTTAGGTGGAGTAGAGTAACAAGGCATAAGACTCTATAGATTTTGGCTTAGGTGGAGTAGAGTAACAAAGCATAAGACTCTATATTTTTTCAACAAGGGGAGGCTTCTATTTATAGGAAAAATTGAGCTCCTAACCAAACAAACTGATTCTCGAATTTTCCAAGTCAGTTTGGTTGAATTTGGACTAGATTTGGACCTAGTTTGGTTACTTTTTGATTCGGTTTGGTTCCATTTTGATTTGGTTTGGTTCAAGAGAGGTGAGAGATAAAAATATCACATTATTTTTGAGTTTAAAACTCATTCAAGCATGTGAAATATGCACCTCCTTTAAAGAATTCCCCTTCCTTACATAGGTGTCAAAATTTTATTGCTCATAGTTTTTTACTAATAAACCTTGTACAATTTCAACTCTTCATCTTATGTGAAATATGCACCTCCTTTAAAGAACTCCTTTTCCTTACATATGTGTCATAGTTTTTTTACTAATAAACCTTGTACATTTTCAACTCTTCATCTTATGTGAAATATGCACCTCTTTAAAGAACTCCCCTTCCTTACATATGTGTTTATTTACTAATAAACCTTGTACATTTTCAACTCTTCATCGTATGTGAGCATTTACTCATTTTTGGATACCCAAAATATCTCATATTTTTAATATTGCTCATAGTTTTTTACTAATAAACCTTGTACATTTTCAACTCTTCACCTTATGTGAGCATTTACTCATTTTTGGGTATCTTCTTTTTACAAATTGGATTTATCTCCTCCCTACACATGTATTGATGCTATTGGCCCATAGGAACCTTAATTGGACCATAATCTAAAAATTCCTGAAAATCTAGACCCTTAGACTAAGGTTCTTTATACTTATTTCCAATTAATTCCAATTGCACATTGGAAAATTCTTTTTGAATTTCTGTTTCAGGGGAACTTATTTTAATAAGATGAGTTATTTTTCCATCCAAAAATATTCATAATCTGAATATTCTCTCTCTAGCATATTTTTCTCTCTCTAGGCTAAAACAGTTAGAAACAAGGCCTTTATATTTCTGAAGAGGGATTGATTACAGGAGAAGATACTAGACATCAAAAAGGGGTTGGGGGAGGAATCTTACATTCTACCCCACTTAAAAAACGCGAGATGTCCTCATCTCGCAACTTGGGATAATTTCGCAAGATGCACGAATATGAGACTTAGAGAAAAATTTTAATCAAGATTAACCACCAAGAAAAGTCTTAAAGAGAGCAGGATTCAAAATAAGAACAAGATTTAATCTTTATTCATTCTCGGAACTTATACAGTAAAGATAAAAGAACTCTTTACACTTCCATAAGTCCGTCCATCATATGGTCACAAAAGCAGTCCTCACAAGCTGCACAAGTATAGGGTAACTGATCTATGGGAATGATTCTGCTGGTTATTGCCGCACCTATCTCAGTGGTATGAGGTGATCTAACAAAAGGACCTCTGAGAGGCAAGCCAAAAACGGGATAAAGGCATATCTTCTCATGAGGAAGAAAACACGCCAGTAAGAAGACCCGCTCAGAAAACCCAAGATGCCTTGATCTCATGACACAGTAGTATCGGGGACCCAAACCCAAAGCTTCAATAACCATGGCCAAGCAGACATTGTTACGAAAGTGTTGCTGACCCCAGGGTGTTACCCTAGTTATGTTTTGATAGGTCCGCCATTTGGTCTGCGCTACAGAAGTTCCTAGGTGAGGAAAAAGTGAGCGCTCATACTGTTCTATAAAGTCTTTCTTCACAGACTCTCTTGCGTCTTGAAGGTGAGAAATCATCAGGGATAAAACTAATTCCTGTTGCCAAGCCATGAAGGAGATTAAGAAAGAAAGGAGATTGATGGGAGTAAGATTACTGTGAGCGACAAGTAAAAGTTACGACTTATATAAAGGAAGGAGCTAGCGTAACCTAGAAGCCAACGGTAACTTGCCACTGAAGTTTTACCGTCTTTCCATGATTTGTGTTTGACACATTTTTCTTTAGAAGGCATTAAGAATTTTGAGATGAGGAGATAAAAGAAACTTGTAGGCTAAGTCACCTACTTTCATTGAATTCAGATATAAGGATCACAATATCTGGGGGATAACTTCGTATACTCCCCAAGAGATAAAGAACTTCTTTTGGGCCGTTCTCGAATGAAAACCAAAACCTTGGTATTCAAAACACCGATTCTCACTTCTAAACTCATTGTTCTAAATCCTTAAAAAAGGCGTGACTCCTGAGAAGTATTCTAGGAAAAGGGTCTTCCTTTTTTAAACAGAAATTTTCTTTTATTTTAGAGAGGGAATAATTATAAGATCAGAAAGGAAGATTCTTACTCCAGTATACCTCGAAGGTTGGGGAGGAATCTTACAGATAAGCTTTATCCCTTAGAAAAAATTGAGATTTATCAGTCATAGTAGCGGAGCTATGGCAAAATTTTTATAGAAATTACGCATAAAATAATTTCATTCAAAGCTTAAAAAGAGGACTTCCTACCATATTCTAGGAACTATCATCCTAGATTAATTAAAAGAATTTTATGATGCATGGAGATGTGGATGTATGCATGTAGAAGTAGATGTCTAGATGAGGATATAAATGGAGATGTGGATGGATGCATGTAGATGTAGAGGTATAGATGTAGATGAGAATGGAGATGTGAATGTATGCATGTAGAAGTAGATGTATAGATGAGGATGTAAATGGAGATGTGGATGGATGCATGTAGATGTAGAGGTATAGATGTAGATGAGAATGGAGATGTGGATGTATGCATGTAGAAGTAGATGTATAGATGAGGATGTAAATGGAGATGTGGATGGATGCATGTAGATGTAGATGTATAGATGTAGATGTGAATGGAGATGTGGATGTATGCATGTAGAAGTAGATGTATAGATGAGGATGTAAATGGAGATGTAGATGGATGCATGTAGATGTAGATGTATAGATGTAGATGTGAATGGAGATGTGGATGTATGCATGTAGATGTAAATATATAGATGTAGATGTGGATGTGGAGGTGGATGGATGCATGTAGATGTAGATGTATAGATGTGGATGTGAATGTGGAGGTGGATGTATGCATGTAGATGTAGATGTATGAAGGTGAATGTGAATGTGGATGTGGATGCATGAATGTGCATGTAGATGTGGATGTGAAAATAGATGTATGGATGTAGATATGGATGTATGGATGTGAATATATGATATGTGATGTGAAGGAATCTGAAGTGATGAGATGGAAAATGATGGGATGGGATGAGTATACATATAAATGGAATATGGAATAAGTAATGTAGATTAATGAGGGATAATGTGGAAAAATGAAAGTTAAAATAGAAATTGTATTGTAAACTGTTTGTAAGTGCTGTTTGTAAATGATTGTTTTATGTCAAGAATGCTGGGGGGAGCATTTTGGCCGTCTTGTGATTAAGGTCGTGATGATAGAGTTGCAACTGCTGACGGAGAGTCAATGAAGGACGTCTCGCGTAGCAAGGTCGGCCGAGGTCTTTACCAGCCTCGGTGCGATTAAAATGGTGAGCTTCCGGTACGGTGGATGAGGGGCCAAGGAAGCGGCCTATGAGTGAAGCACTAGGTCACCTGCGAAGGATCCTAGAGGGTGCTGACCATACGGTGCTTGGGCTCTGGGTCGCCCAGGATACCCACGCGTGCGTCGAGGAAGATATTGGAACAGAGTTGGAGTTGTTTTCTGAAATCGGGCATGGATCTGGTTGATTGACCTTGCTGGTCTTCAATGGATGAGTCCATGGCTCTTTATATGGATCTGTTGGTTGATCTTGCTGATCTTCAACGAGAGTCCATCTTGATAAGTGATTATATTGCCGAGTATTATGGGCTAGGGATTAGGAAACGGCCCCTGAGTGGACAGGTGGTGAGCGTCCTAGTTACCAATGATGCCATAGATACTCCAATGAAGGAATGATGGGAAAATTGAGAATCAACTGGATAAATTGGAAGATGGTGATCAGTGATACTATGGTTTTATTAAAGGATTGTTTTAAACTGGTTAAATCTGTGAAAAGGCAATTTTATATTGGGTGTGTGAGTGGTGTGACTAGTTTTATTTTGCATGAACATCCGGCTAGGGGGCCTTGGAACTCTTTTCCTTCGTACGCGGGACAAAACCTAACCAAATTCTTAATTGGATCCCATCACTACAGTGGTTGGGCGGTTGGCTAACCCATGGGAGTGGATGGGGTTAGGCTGGACTGATGGATCCGTAAATCGAGACTCAAATTTTTGTTTTTACGATAGATAAAATAAATCCCGGACAGTAACTGTTCTATGGATAGGAATCAACGGCTGTGCCTCTTGAATGGGGAAAAAAGCGTTGATCCCAATGATCCAAGTGCAAGTTTCTTCCTTGATCTGACCAAGTATCTTATAGATGTAATTGGATCAGCTCGATCAGAAATGATCTTGACTACGTTAGAGTAATAAGTTATCCTAGTGGAATCGCCCGTGCTTTCCGGTAAAGGAAGTTTTTCCGGATTCGGTTTTGGAACAACCAACGGATTAGTCTCTTATCCGGATATCCGTGGGCGAGGCCCCGAATGTGGGACCCCTGTCCCACGCGAGAAGTGCTACTTCCGCTGCCAGTAACCTGAATCCGTTGCTCGGTGGGAACAGGGATCTTACATAGAGTACGCATAGAAGTTTTAAGTATTAATACTTTTACATGGGTAGATGGAAAACAACTTCTAGCAAAAAGGAGTAGATATCCCATCAATCATTGTAAGTATATTGCCTCGAATTGTATCTTATCTCTATGAGTACATTGTTCCAAATTATATCCTATCTTTTAGGAAAAAAAGATTACCTTATAACAACATACTACTAATGTTCATTTATTTTGTATGCATGTAGCTTAAAGTAGTGAACTGCTCCCCTATATAGGATGAATATGAGTTCTCATTATTATAGAGGGGTTTGGAACCTCTCTTTGAAATAGTGGAAGAAGGATTTATTATCATTTCTAGAGGCCCTCCTTGGCACTAAGCATGGTAAGCAAGTACACTTATAAGCTTGTAACCTCTTTGTTTTTTTCTCAATTTTGTTTAACTTTTTTTAATTTTTGTTTTTTTTTCTTTTATGTTAGTTTTATTGTGTTTAAGGATCGTGTTACTACAAATCACACCCATGTGAAATCAAAAAATAATGAAAATGTGAGAATAGAGCTTGAAAAGGGAAGAAACAACAATCAAAATGTCTAAGAGTGTTTTGTGTCTCTAGAAAAGATAAGGAGCAAACCATTTCTTGTTGAGAACCTTAATGCATCCCCAACTCCCTGGAATTTTATTTCATTATCTTTTTATTTTTCTTACAATGATAAGACATTACTATTTGTTGTCCCACTCCGAGATGTACTTCTTCAATTATTAAGTAATGATTACTATATTCAACCTTAATCTTATGCAAAAAATTTAAAATTTTATCTCTCAATGTTTATATGTAAATATTATTGTATTCACCTTGACTTGTGCATGTACAAGCAAGAAAAGAGGGGGCTTGCATGTCAATATAGTTTTTGTAGTGCATGTAAGGGGATCCCCCTGTTTCTTTGTTTGTAGGCCTAGCTCGACTACTTTCCCAACTACAAAATTTGCTACTCACATAGCTACTGGCCTAGCTATTACATGACTACTGAGTCAGCTCTACAGGCCTTGTAGTAGCCATTCACACATAGCCAAGATAGTACCCAGGCTAGTATTCATGCCATAATTTTTGGCCCATGCTAAAAATACACATACTTGCCTGGCTACATCCAAGCTACACCTCCATTATGTTGTTGTGAATTTATTAGGCATTCAAAGCCCATGTATTCCTTAGAATCATTATGGAGTTGGAAACTTTCAAAATCATACTAGATTTGATAATACAAACCTTCAGAATAAACAATGTTCTTTTGAGTGATATGAAATGGTAGAGCCTACTAACCTCCATGATTCAAAATTAACAATTTGCTTATTTGTAAAAGTAATGATCAAGTTATATGTTTTCCTATATTATTGGATCTAATAATTCATATATGTCATGTTTTGCATTATTTATTTTTATAAAACACTGTGCGAAAATCTTTTGTACCAAACGCTTTTAGTAAGAAAGCCTTTAGTACTTCATATATATATAGTGGTTGCTAGTGCCTCTTCATAGTGTTATTTGGTCTTGGATTTGTGGGGATTCATAATACTCCTTGGCCTCTAAGTCTAAAAAACAATTGAAAATCATGGATTTATCTTTGGTAATGAGGAGAACTTAAGTTTACTTAGTTAACTTTTCTAAGGAATTTGCATATGCTATAGCTTCATTTGCATTTATCAATTTCTTTAGATGGAGTTTTTGGTATATTTTATAAAACTATGAAATAAAAGAATGAAAATATTTTCACAAAGCAACTAATCAATAAATAATGATTCAATCAAGGTTAGTCATGAATCATAACCACCAAGAGTGCTAACTAAATGTTTAAAGTACTAGTCAACCTAGAACAACACACATGATGTAACTAGCTGCATGATTTACCAAGAGCACAAATACATGAGCTAGATTTTGCAAAAAGGACAATCAAGCATAATCTCAAAAAGAGAGATGTATCAAGGCAGATGCAATCTCTGACATAGAACAAACTTGAGATGAGATGCTCTTTATATAGGCCCACCATCTTAAAAATATGCATGGACATGCCACGGGCCACTGGCCCATGTTACCTTAACCTCATTCATCTAAGGAAGGTACCATAAATGCTAGGGCTAACTAAAAATGGTTGCCACCCATGAATCATGGTTACCTACCTTATAGACTAGGCTATATCCAAATGTAATCTACCACTAAGGATTTATGTGACCGTACACTACAAATAATGTATGTAGTTCAAACATTTTCTAACACCCTTGTTCTACATACATATACTATACACTACAAGAGATGGGAAGCATAGCCATGCAGCACAGCTGTGTGAAGAGGATAGAGTAGAGAGAGGGGACCTGGGAGGTGTGGAGGGTGTATATAATTATAGTATATGGCTATACATGTGGCTTTAGCCACGCATGTAGCTATAGCCACATGTATAGCCTTGTAGTGGAAAAAACATCTAGAAATTCTAGAGAGCATTCCCAAGTGCTAAAATATCCCAATATTAGAAGAGTAGAAGCACAAAATGTGATCCCAATATCGCAAAAGAAGAAGCACCAAATGTATTGTAATAATACAGTCAAATATGGACTAAATCAAGACTGGAAAATTAAGCAATTGTTTTATTGGCCGAACATCTGTTGCATCTTCCATCAAATCCATACACGCAAATTGGTATATCTCAAGATCCATATGTCCCATTTCAAGATCAACAAAAAGATCTATTCAATTCCTTCCTCATTATCTTGGATAAATACATCTTCATCTTGATTAGTTGGTGGTATCTCGTGTTCTTCATATTATACTTGACCCTCCGCATGTTCATTTTCAACCGCCACTTCAATATCTATGAGCTCTTCAACATCCCTAACTTGAAAAATAGTCTTTGAACAAGGAGAAACTTGTATGACACACCATCATTTCTTGTCATTTATATCTGCATGACACACAACCTTGTAAGTAGAAACACATGTAGTGTAAATTATCTCCCTCTCACCCTCTCTTATCTACTCACCAAACTTCCTTCTGACTCCATCTTCCTTCTCATCAAACCCTTTTCGTACAAACCCGAATCTCTTTCTCTGAACCTGTATCCCTTTTTACACTTCCCATCCACCCATTTACTATAAACCTCATTAATTGGGTCAATCATATATGCTATGGACATCCCACGGATAATGATTCCACCATCAACCTCTCTGTTCTCTACCATGCCCTTTGCCCATACCCCTACCCTGCCTTTAAATCCACAGTAGCCCTCCATCTCCATGAGCACCAAGGTTGGGAAACTATTTATTGGGCCTACAAATCTCTCCACCGCCTGCTGCTGCCGAGAGCTCCCACCATTTTCACCCTATGGGATTCTTGTCCTTTACCACCACTTCTACCTCCAACTATAGGTTGTCCTAGCCCCTAGCAAGCCCCCGCGTGATTCCCCCCACCACCTAGTTCCCTCTTCACCACCCTCCACCCCTGCCACATCACCAATCCCACCCCGATCCAAGAACTCAACCCCCCCACACCCCACCCTGGTACCCCATCATCATACCTTAACACCCCCCACCTCTTCCACTAAAACCCTACCCCTTTTTCCCTGACCATCCTCCACACCTCCTAGCAGTCCCTCTCCCCTTCCATCACCACCTCCCACTCTCCATCTTCACTTGGGCCTCCCCAATAAATTCATAGATATACCCTCTACATTAGCAAGGCCACCACCTTTTGACGCCTGCATGATCGTTCCAACATCCGCATCAGCAACGTGATGATTACAAGTTTCCCCCCTCCAATGCTTGGCCCATCACCTTCCAGCTCATGGACAAGTAGCCTGTTTGGCATCAACCATTCCTACTACTGAAGCCCTACATTTGGGCAAATACTACAAGGCACCTCACCACTTGGAAGATCAATCTCATGTTGTTCTCGCATGAACAAAAAGTGAACCCTAAATTTCAATACAGCTTCCCATGGTTTTCCCCACCGACATCCAAGAGTACATCCACCGAGGTGAGTATGCTAACAAACATGCACACTTTCATTGGCCCTCTATGATGAGCTTCTCGACCCCACCATCCTGGGCCGTGTGCTAAAAAATTCATGTAAAATATGTATGGGATGACTGAGCTTACGACTTGTGTAGTGCCGGACACATAAGAATAAGCCTAGGTGTACATAGACCTAGGAAATCAGTTTTGCCCCCCCAATCGTTAAATGGGCAACCAACCATTATAAAAATAGAGCTCATGTATATTTAAGTGACTTATGAACTATGAAAAGTGACAATCCCATTAAATCAACCATAATCTCACCAACCATGCCACTGGAATAAGTGATGAAGCTATCATCCAGGTCATCAATGTCTATCACATAGCACTAGTTGATCTTGATATGTCAACAAGTCTCGATAGTAACGACATCGATGTAAGTTCAATCAAAGAGGAATCACAAGGTAGTGCAAGGAAAATTGAGGAAGGGGAAAGTAGTTATCCAAATTAATGGTTTTGAAAACTACAAGGACTTGCTCCTTTGAAGGATATTTTATATACGTAAAGAAAAAACATTAAATTTATTTGATGAGGAAAATTTTGACTTAAGCATCCTTTTCTTTGAAATAATGGCTATCCTAGTACCTAGTGCTACAGTTCAGTTAACATACTAAGATCCCAATGCTCACAAACAATGATTTGAGGTCACATACATGGCTAATGAAATCATAGACGATGATATCAAAAGTTAAATATCTTCCTAGTAACTCTAGAGGATGAGACTGCTAGTTGGTATGGGAATCTAGATGTTATATTAAAAGAAAATTAGAATGATATATCAAAATCTTTTCTCATTAAATTTAGAAGGTAACGTTTCTAAAACCACTTAGCAAAGCAACTAGACTACTTGTCTTAAGGCATAAATGAGAGTATTGATCATTATATTAAATAAATTGAAACAATTATGGGGACGATGGGAGATAGTGCTCAAAATGAAGAGACACAAAAACATCGGCTCATTGATGGTTGTTGAAATATAGAGGCTTAAACTTATGTAAGCCTCGGATTCCCTAAAAAATTAGTGGATGCAAAAAAGGATGTGAGATTTCGGGAAGAAGTGCAATTAAGTCAACACAATGATGATGAGAGTTTCTACAAGATCCTAGGTCTTCACAACCATTAGTTGCTACACAAGTGAAGCCCCACAAGAGCCATCACAATAATATGGAATTCCTAACATGCTTGGAATAAGTGTGCAAGGACAAGCTATGATGGGTCCTAACTCATCTGGTTATGTTACATATAATCCTTATGTATTATCACACCACCACCAAACATGGTTTAAATGAGCACTATTCATGCAACCTTGAACAAGTCTAAGGTTATTGAAATAGTGGCAAACCCATTAGGTAAATTTAAGAAAGACATTCTCAATGCAGTATGGCCACAAGAGGAAGGGGTATATGATGTAGCACCTCAAAATGCAAAAAATATTCAAAACCCAGTAAGTTCAAATATTTGGGGCTTTTTTGAGAACACTCAGCATTCATCTAGGTGCATGCTAGTCTAGGAGGGTTAGATATGAAAATGAGTTGCTGAATTATCATGGATATATGTCCCATCATTATTGAAGGTGCAAGAAAAGATTAGGCTTATAGACATCATAGCCTAATGAGGTTAAAGTGAAAAGTCGTCACTACTATGTTAAAGCAATCGACATTGATAAAGAGAGAAAGAGCTAGAAAATGAAGAGAGAGAATTAACATGACTCAATGATGTATTTGATTAGATAAATTGCAATGAAGTACATGTACCATTTTAAAGTTCAAAAGATTCTCTTCTTGACATCATTGCTTATGTCATCACACAAATAAATATCTAGATATTATTGTGACCCCTCTAAGAGGTGGTCCACACACACACATATGCATAGACCAATTACATCTAGGCTAGAAGACTTTCACACACACCTACTAGATCAAGCACACACAGAAAACCAGAGATATGGACTTTCTTCCAACAAGATAAAGAGAATGCAAGGAAGAGAGAGAGCTTGAGTTCCTTGCAAAGTAAACACACACAGACAAGAGAGTGCAAGACACAAGGGAGCGATGGATGGCTCAATTGTCTTCTATATTATTCTCTTCTCTACAACCATATAACTAAAACATAAGAGTACATACATAAAGAAAAAGTACTCTCCTACAACAATATACAATGGTCGGTCTATAGTGTGATCCTGACTATATGAGATGGTGCTATAACTATGCCATAACTCTAGTACTCTAAAGCGGTTTTTACACAACCTCTCATCCACTGGCGGCATATCACGCATAATCTCACCAACTATGCTAGTGGCATGATTGCAAAATCTTTCACCTAAGAGGGTCGTCATGTCCGTTGTGGTACTTGACGTTGACCTCGATATATCTCAACACTCTCCCTTGATATCAACTCCACACACTACACTCCAAGTAAGCTCCTAAATCTATATAACTTTTTTGTGCTCAATGCCTTCATAACGATGTCAGTCACCTAATCCTTTGTGGTGTTGACATATACGAGAACTACATCACCTACTGGAATCATCTCCCTCACAAAGTGATAGTTCACCTCAATGTACTTTCTTCTAGAATGGTATACTAGGTTCCTAGCCAACTGTGTTCTACATATACGAGATCTACATCACCTACTGGAATAGTCTCCCTCACAAAGTGATAGTTCACCTCAATGTACTTCCTTCTAGAATGGTATACTAGGTTCCTAGCCAACTGTGTTCTACTCATGTTGTCACACAAATAAATGAAAATGTCTCTTTCCATGGGCTCACCCATATCACCAAGTAGCTTTTGAACCAAAGCTAACTCACAAGCTGCATCTCTCAACTCTATGTTTGTACTAAACAAGGAAATTGTTGGTTGCTTCTTAGTACTCCAACTCACAACAATACTCCCAAATGAGAATATAAAACCACTGGTAGATCTTTTGTCTACAACACTATGATCCCAATCAGCATCTGTGTACCCATGTAGCTATATCTCTATACCAACCTCATATAGAAGTCCATAATCAACTGTGGATTTTATGTACCTAAAAATCCATGTAGCTGAATCCAAGTGTGGCTTCCTAGGGGCCTACATAAAAGGATTGATAGGTCTAACAACATAGCTCAAGGCTGGCCTAATAATGGTCATGTAGATCAAGCTATCCACCACTATATGTATGTATTATAGTGGGGTACTCCAAAAGCTCACATGTATTTGAAAAAATCTTTGTGTTGTGCTCCAATGGCACTGAAATAGGCTTATAGCCTGTTATACCATACTTGGACAACATGTCCAAGCCATACTACCTCTACAATAACAAAATGACATGAGGTGATCTCACCACCTCTATGCCCAAGAAATATCGTACCTCACCCAAATCTTTCATCTCAAATTTTTCCTTCAAAATCCACCTAACATCATGTATGTTAGCATCACTATCATTAGTGATAATCAAGTCATCCACATACATGACTAATAGCATGATCCCTCTATCTGTCTTTTTCACATAAAGTGAAATTTGCATTGGATATCTAATATCCAATGGTAAAAAGACACTCCCCAATCTTTTTTGACCATGCTCTTGGTGCTTGTTTCAAGCCATTCACGGCTTTGTATAACCTGCACACAAAATCTAGGTTTGCATCACTCTTATAACCTGGTGGCTGCATTATGTATACTTGTTCTTCCAAATCACTATTCAAGAAGGTATCCTTTACATCCATCTAATGTAAAGACCAACGCTTTGCTCTATCTATAGCAATGATAGTTCTCATGGTTTCTATTGTTGCAACTAGGATGAATCTCTCCTCATACACACCATCAACAAGTACTTTCTCAAAATGGTTATAGAAGCTCATCTACCATCCGCAACAATTAAGTACTTTCTCAAAATGGGTAGAATCACATGTACCATCTTCAATCAAGTGGTGTGTGGCATCCACAATACAAACTCCAATGGATAATGATGACCTATACCCATCCCCAAGGAACTCAATCTCCTCAAGGTTACTGCCAAAGCTCTTGATACGCAATGGGAATGCAACATTTATGCTTGGTCCACCAAACGTCTGGGAAACTATCCATTTAACGTAACTCATGGTTACTTTAGGATACTATGGTGTTTGCTTTATTTGTTGTAGCTTCAGATCTAACTATAGAGCATAGATAATAAATAGAGAATTATATATATTCTCTATGATATTAAAAGAGCTCACACAATCCTCCCATGTGGTAACATTTCATTTGGGATCAACCTCTTTGATTATATGCTCTTTCAAAGCCTTTGTCTTCTTGATCTCCTTGGCTCAATCTACTATGTCCATTAGGTCTTCTAGCACCGGTGACTTCATAAGAACAATCTTGCCTTCAAGTAACTTAATCTAAATGAGCTTCACATGATTATCATCAACCTCACACAATATTGCCTTCAAGTAGCTCACTTCGAATGAGCTTCACATCATTTTCCTCAAGTCCACACAAGCATCTAAACATGAATAGCTTATCAAGGATAGTGATCCAGCCCTCATAAATTTCTACATCATAAAGGACCATATGTGCATCCCTTGTGGCAAAGGTTTGATTATCGAATGTAATCTTTGACACACTCACAAAATCCTAAATGACAGACAACAAACTAATTTTGTATGCAAAGTACTTGAGATCTACACAAGTTGAATAAAATAGTTACTTACATTCCACAATTTTCAACTTTTATGTCCAAGAGGCACACCAGGCTTTTGCTTTGAGTAAGCTAACCATTGACCTCATATATGCTTTAAAATTTCCACGTATGGTTGGGTTTCATCATTGTTTATGTCTTAATATTTTCTATTGTGTACATTCACACTGAAACTTATTTTGGAGCATTCACAACTATCTTGGATATCATCCTTTCATAGAACTTTTTGTGCATTGTATATTTGGGACTTGGTTTATGCAAGAAAGCTCGTGCTTCCATAATCAAGTGTTGTCCTAAAAGAATCCAATACTTATATTTGGTACAATCTATCTACATATATCTCTTTGGATATTAGAGTCTCATTTTTCACTAGATCATAGGGCATCAAGTCTACAACATTTCAAGCACGCTTTGAATGGCTAGCAAATTGCTTCACTAGATATTTTACATATTCATAATATAGAGGCATGAACTTGTATTACAAAGGTACAAGATTATAGTTGTCCACTCGAATCAAAGCAGTGAGTTGAACACCAAACTTAACATAATTCTCAATACCCACATAACTATCAATACTAATCTTTGAGTTCTTTGCAATCTAACTATCTAGCTCTTTCTCATAGGTCTCCCCAAGTGAAAGAGTCTTGGGGTCTAATCTTGCATGGAGTCTTTGGGATCACTATTGAGTGAGACCTATGACTGTTTGGCCATAGGGATCTTTTCAAGCCATGATAGGTTCAAAATGTCAAAGAGGAATACACATCCACTGCTCCTAAAAATTCCAAGGGAAGCTCAAGGCTTGAGATTTTTAATGGCGTTAATGATGACAAGGCATGGACTTGGTATCTTGACTTCTACAATAAAGAGGGGAAGCAATGAAACATGTACAATTGTTTTCATTACAACCCAAGAAAGAGGCATACAAAAAACTTGGTGTAGTACAGACATTATCTGAGGGAATTGCAAGAAAAGAGGAGTTCTGTGCATTTGTTTGGATATTAGAGACTCTAATAAATCATATGTATTGGATGCATTTTCTTATGATGATGCAAAGATGAAGACCGATGGTGCTCGATCTATGTTAAGAATCGGTTGGTGTATAGAGGAGGAGGATGATGAGCCTATGATAAAACAATACATAGATGGATTTTACAAGGTTCAAGCCAATATTTCAAAGGATGAGGCTAGAGGTAAAACCAAAATAGTGAATAAAAATAAATAAACATCATCTACTTTTGCAAATACAGTTGAAGGTTCTGCCATTATTCCATTTGGTGATACCATTATTGTGGTGGACTATGATCAAACAACAAAGAAGCTTACAAAAAAGAGTAGTGAAGGTCGTTTTGGGTTAGTCACTTATGAGCAATACTACCCATTTGGACTACAAGAGACTTTCCACATCCCAATGAGAAATTGTATACAAGCTCCTACAATATATGTCTATAGAAAATTGAGCAAGAAGCATGTCAAAAAATTAGCTCTCAAATTTGGATTGAATTCTAGATCACCTGCATCATGCGCTGATCTAATGCATTTAGATGAGGCCACTGGCAAACGTTTTGAGATAGTGAGGAGAGAGCATCTTCATAAATACAAGTATTGGATACTTTCTAGCCAATACTCCATTTATGCAGCCAGAGTTTTCATAGAGAGTGAGACTAATGAAACCATGAATCAAAGAAAGAAGTATTATATGGAAAGGGTGGCGAGGATAGTGCAAAATTTCTCTCCAAAGGAGAGTGTGGAATTACCTCGAATGGAAAACTTAGAATCTCAAAATATTTTGGTCCATCTTATCATGTATTATGCTGCATACGTACTTATTAGGATTTAATTGTTTGGTTAAGAATAGTGGAGATTTCTACAACTAAGTTGTTGCAACGTGTGGGCCTTTCTTTGATGCATCAATCTATTACGTTCATCTTGGCACTTTGTGGCTCCCAATTGATCCTTTATTCCACTACATATAGTGCACTTTGAAAACTCACTTGTTTTGGTAAGGCTAACATGCTTGAATTCTGTATTCGAGATTCTACCAAATGTTGATGTCGACAATTCTTTTTTATTGATATTCTTCAATGTCATATTAACCTCATTCAAAATGTCCACCTGCTTCTTGTAGACATCTGGAATAACTAGTTGGGTTTCCCTAGAACCATCTGCCATGGTCCTTCTTCTATGAGACATCTTCTCAGAATTGTTTTGTATAAATTCTTAAGTTATTTCCCTTCCTAGTTCAATGTGATCCCATGCCTTTTTGTTGGAATTAGGGTTGCAGGAAAGCACACGAACCTTGGAGAAGAAGAAGCAAGAATGCACACAACACACGGTGTATTAGATTGTTGGAATTAGGGTTGCAAGAAAGCACACGAACCTTGGAGAAGAAGAAGCAAGAATGCACACAACACATGGTGTATTAGATTGTGTCAATGCACAAAGATAAGTTAGCCCTAGGATGATGGGCGTATATACAAACCAGGGGAAAAAACCTCCTAAGGAGGGAAAAAGTGCCCCGGTGGTCCTAAGTGTGTTCACACACATCACTGCCTATATATATGGCAACAAATCCCCCCTGGGAGTGATGGTGTGAACGAGAGTTGGCACTCATGTATAGGAAAGTGCCATGCCTGAAGTAGATCAGTCCACAAAGGGGAGCAAGCCCAAAGCTTTGTGGAAAGCTTCGAACTTCTCACGAGGAAGCACCTTGTGAAAAGATCGACGAGGTTGTCCTGTGTTGGCACATAGGCCAAGCTGATCTCTCCTACTGAGAGTCTCTCCCTGACATGGTGATCATGCACCTCAATGTGCTTTGTGTGAGCATGAAAAACTGCCAATGCACTCTGACTGTCAGTGTAGATAGAGGTGGCAGACTCTTGTCCAACACCAAAGTCAGCCACCATAAGCTGTCTGAGCCACACACACTCAACCATAGCTGTGAAAGCGGCCCTGTATTCAGCTTCACAACTAGAAGTGGCCACAGTAGGTTGCTTCTTGCTCAACCAAGATATGCATGAGCTACCGAGAATGAACCAAAAACCACTTGTGGACACTCTTGTGTCATAGCAACCAACCCAATCTGAGTCCGAAAAGCATGTAAATCTAGCAGCAACGATCCCCCCTTAGGATAAAACAACCCAAGATGTATGGTGCCACTCAAGTAGCGAAAGATATGTTTAACTGCCTTCCAATTCTGAGACCCTAGGCTATGCAAAAACTTGCTCACTTGTGAGACAGTAAATTGAATGTCCAGCCTCATAATGCATACATAAATGAGGCAACCAACAGCTGTCTGATAGAGTGTGACATCCAAGTGATCTCCAGCATCACGAAGACTCAACTTCAAACCTTTCTCCATTAGAGTAGCAATAGGCTCGCAGTCTTCAAGGCCAAATCTCTCTAACAATGTCTCAATATACTTTGTTTGACACAAAGCAATACCTCCATCACACTGCTTAAATTGTATCCCCAAATAATGATGCAAATGCCCCAAAGGAGCTGATAAAAAACAGAAGAAGGAGGGAGCACACACGAGAGAAGCAAACCCTAATCCATATTCATCAATCATAAAGAAGGAGAGAAGCCATAGTCATCATCTCTCTCACACACACAAAGGAGAACACAACATAGTGTTATGTCAACACTACAAAGTAAACCTAATGTAATGTCCACACCACACATGACCAGCTAGACGCGGTCATAAACACACCACACGATATCCATCTACCATACTGTCACTCTGTCAGCACCCATGTGTTATCCTCCAGCTGTATACGAGCTTGACATTTCAACACTCCCCCTCAAGCTCGACATGTCCATCTCTAGGACTCCCAATCTAGTACGGAAATACTCGAACTTATCCTTACCAAGTGCTTTGGTAAAGATATCTGCAACCTGCTCATCTGTCTGTACATATGTCAAATCAACATGCCCATCTAGCACTTTCTCTCTGATGAAATGATAGTGGACCTCAATATGTTTGGTCCTGGCATGATAAACTGGGTTGCTAGCAAGCTGAATACTACTCATGTTGTCACAATGAATGACAACTCAATTATCACTCTGTAACCTGACATCATCTAGCAACTTCTTCAACCACATAGCCTCACATGCAGCTATGGCTGCTCCACGATACTCTGTCTCTGTGGTAGATAAAGCAACTGTAGGTTTCTTTTTACTGCTCCAACTCACAGCTCCACTACCAAGGCTGAAAACATAGCCACTGCTGGTAGACCTCCTGTCATATGCACTACTGGCCCAATCTGCATCTGTATATCCATAGACATGCATGTCTTTTCCTGCCTCATAGAAAAGACCATAATGCACGGTAGTTTTGACGTATCGCAGAATACGTCTCACAGCATCCAAGTGAGGTTTACGAGGACTCTGCATAAACTGACTCACCAAACCAACTGCATAGCTGAGATCTGGCCTCGTAATGGTCATGTAGATAAGGCTACCAACCATTTTTCTGTACATGGTGATATCATCAAGCTCATCATCCAAATCAGCCCTAAGCTTCATGTTTTGCTCTAATGGTGTCAACATTGGTTTGCATGCTTTTATACCATACTTTGCCAGCATGTCAAGTGCATATTGCCTTTGCACCAGCCATATACCCTTGCTTGTTCTAATCACCTCAATGCCAAGAAAGAACCTTAAATCACCAAGGTCTTTCATATCAAACTCTTTGCATAAAGAGGCCTGTGATAATCAAATCATCAACATAAATGACTATCATCACGATACCATCATGTGTCTTCTTCACATAAAGTGAAGAGTCTGCATTTCCAACCACAAATCCAATACTGACAAGATATCTGCTGATCTTGTCACTCCAAGCACGAGGTGCTTGCTTCAAACCATATATTGCTTTCTTTAACCAAGTAGGATATTCTGGATGTACATATCCTTCTGGCTGTCCCATGTACACCTCTTCTTGTAGTTCACCATTCAAGAAAGCATTTTTTACATCCATTTGATGTAAAGCCCAACCTTTTTGTGCTGCTAGTGCAATGATAGACCTCACAGTAGCCATCTTAGCCACTGGGCTGAAAGTTTCATCATAATCAAGACCATAAGTTTGTGCATAACCTTTAGTGACCAGCCTTGCTTTATGTCTCTCTAGGTTGACTTGCACTTTACCTTATACACCCATTTGCAACCAATTGCATTCTTTCCTTGTGGTAACTCAACCAATTCCCATGTATCATTTTTGTCGAAAGCATCCATCTCTTCATCCATGGCTTTCTTCTATACATGCTCTCCAATAGCCTCTGTATAGCATGTAGGTTCCACATGCTTCACCATAGATGTCATGTATGCATAGTGCATAGCAAAATCTTGATATGTCAATCTGTTAACTGGATATCTGACTCTCTGGGATCTCCGCAATGCATGCGGGTCACTCTGTACACCTGTAACTCTAGCATGTGGTGGCACATATCTGTCCTGCCTAGCACCAGGTGTGCGTAAAACAGGTATGCCAAGCTCCTCATCCAAACTCTCTGAACTAGATGACTCATAACCTGTGATTCCAATTCCTTCGACCTTCTTCTTTCCTTTATCCATAGCACTACTCCCAGTGCTCACACTCTCATGCCTCAAACATCCTGACCATGGACGTACACTACTACTCTCAGCTTCTGCTGACATAGTAGTAGAACTAGAACTTGCTTGTGGCAAGTTCACAGGCACATCTGCCTCAAAAAGTGACTCAATGACCCCCTCATCTTTTGCTTTGTACCAACTAGCAAGCTCATCAAACACCACATCTCGTGAGATGACCACTTGTCTAGTTTGAGGGTTATAACATTTGTATGCCTTTCGATCCTGTGCATATCCAACAAATACACATTTCTCTGCCTTAGGATCCAACTTCCTTCTTCTTTCGTCATGCACATGTACATAAGCTATGCATCCACCAAAAACTTTGAGATGTCCAATGTCTAGCCTGTAACCTGTAAGCCGCATCTCTGGCGTGCTTCCATGAATGACTGCTGTAGGTGTTTTGTTCAGTATATACACTGCAGTAGCACATGCTTCTGCCCGATAGTAATCTGGCATGCTCTTTTCATTGAGCATTGCCCTTGCAACTTCACATATGACTCTATTCTTTCTCTCAGCCACACCATTCTGCTGAGGTGTATACCTGCAAGTCAATTGTCTTCTTATTCCATGCTTCCTCAAGAAATGCTCAAAAGCTTTTGAGGTGTATTCACCACCTCCATCTGTTCTCAAATATTTAATCCATGCTTCCTCAAGAAATGCTCAAAAGCTTTTGAGGTGTATTCACCATCTCCATCTGTTCTCAAACATTTAATCCAACAGCCATGTTGCTTTTCTGCAAGAGCTTTGAAATCCATGAACTTTTCCAACACTTCACTTTTCTCTCTCAGAAAGTATATCCATGTCATCCTGCTGAAATCATCTATGAATGTCACATAGTATAAATTGCCTTTGATAGATGGGTTTTATGCCGGACCCCATACATGACTGTGTACTATCTCAAGTGGCCTGTTACTCATATTTCCTTCTCTAGGAAACCTCAACCTTGCCTGCTTTCCAAACTGACAGGCTTCACAAACATGCATATGTCCATCATATTTGAATCTAGGCAATCCACTGACAATGCCTCTTGTTTGCATGTTCTTTAATCTCTGTATATTGACATGTCCAATCCTCTTGTGCCACATATCAATGTCCTGCACAATCCCATTGCTCTTTGAAAACATGGCTGAGCTCAATTCTGGTATGCCTGCATCTAGTTTGAATAACCTTCCTTCCTTTTTACCTTTGGCAATCAATCTACAGCCATGCTGAAAGTCTTCCACAAAACAGCCATTCTCATTGAATCTTACTTGTAGTCCCTGCTCAACCATTTGGCCTACTGATGCCAAATTGTTTGTAATGGATGGTACATATAGCACTTCTGACATATTCTTCACATTTCCATCATGCATCCTCAAAGGCACACTGCCAACATGTGTTATAAGATGCTGAGTATCATCTCCTGTGACCACATAACCATTTGTACCCAATGGTTGCATCTTCTCAAACCACTCACCATGACATGTCATGTGGTTTGAGTCACCCGAATCCATATACCATGACTCATCTCCAGCATTGTGAGAATCCATTGTCCCCATAATGTGCTTCATTGCAAAAAGATGATTTGAACTCCCATCATTGTTACTAGTAGATGCATAATTTCCATGTTGTGGTCTTCCATTCCTGACATCATTCTCCTTTTTGTAACAATCTTTGCCATATGTCCAAGTTTGCCACAATAGTGACATTCAATCCCATTCAAATTTTGTTGAGGACCTTGCCATTGTCCTCTACCACGAGCACCTGTTCCAACTCTCCCCCTATGGGATCAAAATCCACGACCTCCACATGATCCAAATGATGACTGTGAATTCTGAAAATTCTGATTTGATTGTGGTTGAGTAGACCTGTCATTCCAACCACGTCCTCCACGGCCTCGAGGGGTAAATCTCCCCCTGCCTCGAGAGCCTCTAGATGAGTAAAAAGCCTGATTCCTTGCATGCTCATCATTACTGGATGAGGATGCACCACCTGTAATATTCATACCACCAAGTCCAAGCTTTAATTCTTCCACAATGAGCAATGACACAAGCTCATTAAAGTCTGGCATTCCTCCCAACCTTACTGAGATGGAAGTATCAAAAGATTTGTACTCGCGACCTAAACCACGCAATGTGAGAGCAACCAAATCATCATCATCCATTGGGGCATGAATTGATGATAGTGAATCTGCATAACCCTTGATTTTCTGAACATACTCATGTATACTCCTATTCGTTCGTGTTACACTGTGAATCTATTGCTTTAGTTGTATCTTCCTTGCACCAGTGTCTGTCTCATACATTCTGCACAATATATCCCATGCTTCTTTCGGTGTATTTGCATCTTGAATGTGAATAAGAAAGGCATCTGTTACACATATTGAAAAGTAATGCAACACTTTCGAAGACCGCTCTACCCATTGCTTGTGAGCCACCAACTGAGCATTATTTGGTTGAGGAGGTAGGAATGGCTCCAGGTCTTCATCCGACATGAGACTCCATAAACCTTTGCCTTTCAAAAAACTCTTCATTCGAAACTTCCACACTTGAAAGTTAGTTCTGTCAAGCTTCTCTCCAACAATTTGTATCGGACCATCTCCCATGTTTGCTTACAGATTGTACTTGAAACAATGTACTAAATGTACCTTGTAATGTCACACTTGCAAATGCTGTCCAAGACTTCAATCCATTGTAAAATGCTTCAAATATGTGTTTTGCATACACATTTACCTCCAAACACTCTCCAATGCATGTATCTCAACCATCCACGGCATTACACTTCAAAAAGGTTTAGTTGAAATTTTCTGGTTTTTTCTCGCCAGAACTAGTAAAAAAACCAGTCAAAGAATGATCCTTAATCCTTCAAAAGTTGTTGAAATCCAAGTTTGATGTATGCTTTAGCTTCCCAATACTTTTCTCCAAGTGCTCCTAAGAGGAAATGACCAAATTCTTCAAGTTGAGTGAGCTACAATCAAAAATGTGACTCTCTGGTTTGCTTATTTTTGCGTATGTCAGTGACCAACAGTCACTAAAAAGCTCATAGATTCTTCAAATCTCATCCAAATTCAAAACTTTTTGAATCAAAAGTTTAGCAACTCATAGCTCCTTGCTTGTACCAAAGGAATTAGTCCAATTTGATATAGACAAGGATTAATGCCTTGATTAGTGATGCTCTGTTTCTGGACAGAACTTCTCCAAACCTGCAAATCTCTGATAATTGACTTCAATGAGCTCCAAATACATCAAATGAGCTGTAACCAAGCTTCACAATGCCTTAGCAATGCCTTTTCTCAACTCCCCAAGCTTTTAATGGCATCAAATGGTGTAGTAATGAGTGAATGGCATGATATTTATTGAAACTATCCAGAATCCTGCTCAGAAAAGCACCGCCTGCTCCAAAGGGCTCTAGGGATGGGGCATTTGCACATTCACTTCACCAGCACCTTAGCAATGAACTAAGCTAACATGTTCTTGAAGGGTTTGACTCAATTTTTCCTCTAGCTTTCGCAATCGATCCTCCACGGTTCGCTCCACGGGGGGTATGTTCTCTGTTTTGCAGAAGTTCACAAAACCAGAATTTTTCCTTCACACATCACTTGAAATGCATCAATTTTTGCATGAATGATTTGCTCCTCCTGAGTTGCTAGTACATGTGCCCTTCCAAATACATGAGACCTTCACTTCTTTGCTTGCATTTCCCCAAATACATGTGCCAAAATACATTCATTCACAAGCTTTCCATGAAAGCTTCAAAACAAAAATTTTCTGCTTGCTTTATGCACTTCAATCTTCACTGAACCTGCTCTTTGGCACCTGCAATCCGCTCAAGGGAGTTTTGCTACTCTTACCAGCTAGGCCAAGCTTCAAATCTGTAACCGAGGTGAGCTCCACAGCTTTCTTTTGCTCCACATCTTCTTCTTCTTCTTCCCTCTTCTCTCACTCACTCTCACAACACAACTAATGAGCTCTAGGCTCTGATACCATGATAAAAAACAGAAGAAGGAGGGAGCACACACGAAGAGAAGCAAACCCTAATCCATATTCATCAATCATAAAGAAGGAGAGAAGCCATAGTCATCATCTCTCTCACACACACAAAGGAGAACACAACATAGTGTTATGTCAACACTACAAAGTAAACCTAATGTAATGTCCACACCACACATGACTAAAAATTATCATTATTTTAGCATAATTCTGGCATAGTATAATTCTCCTATTTTTTTACAAAGGGCTCAGGTTATATTTATAGGAGAGGGAGGCTCTAACCAAGACCAACTGATTTCTAGAATTTTCCAGATTCAGTTTAGTTAAATTTGGACCAGATTTGGACCTAGTTTGGTTCCTTTATGATTCGGTTTTTATCTTTTCTTTTCTTGTTTGTTAATCAGACATTTTGCAGAGATATCAGCTAAACAAGAGAATACAAACATGCCCCAATAGTCCACCTACCGTGCACACAAATTAGGAAGGGGGGAGACATGCAATGCCTACAAAGAGCAAAGAGAAGCAATCTGCACAACATCAACGAGCACTACAATAGGTGTATTCAAATCATAATCTTTTGTTCTTTATGTGATTTTCACTTTTGCATATATTGTTTGCATGTTCACACACAGTTGGCTGGTTTAAGTTTTAAATTAGTTGTTACCGTGTGGTGAGTGATTTCTAGATTCTTAGAGGACTTAGTAGAAGGTATTTCTATTTGAAGATGGTGTAAGATATATGCCAACGGAGTATGCCAAGTTCTTATGCTCTCAAAGTCTAGTAGTTATCCCTAGTGGTAGCTACCTCTTAGGTATGGGCTAGGTGCTACAATTAATAAAAAATTTACGAAAATCATGCCCTAAAAAATATATACAAGTGAATCGAGACATGACGTGTCTACAGCCATGTGGAATGCTTGGTAGGACCTTGGATTGTCTTACCACCTTGGGGCCGATGCCTTGGTTTCCATGGGGTGAACACTGACGTCTAAAGGATTAAGAAGAAGACCTTCAAAGACTCTATCGCCATGATAGATGTTGGTAGGATTCTGGGGTACATTATGGGCCCTCGAGACCGATGCCCTCATCTTCATGGGGTACTCCTTATGTCAAAAAGAAAGAAAAGGGTCAGTCGCCCTTGAGATACTTAGCGGCCTTTAGATTCTCTTGGCGAAGGTCTCTTGGCCATTGCTTGGGTCTCATTGGGATGGAACCTTCCTCTTTGTTCATCTTTTACACACACACACACACACCAAAAAAAAACAAGAAGAGAAAAAAAGAAAGAAAGAAAGAAAGAAAGAAAAAAAGAGGTCCAATCACCATTGCTCATATTTAGGAGTAGGGTTGCCACTTAGGAATAACTTAAATACTTGTAGGACATTGAGACTGCGGTCATAACCTGTGGTGTACAAGCACACTTGCCTTTGCATAGCACTATCTACCACTTAGTCTCACTTTGACTGGTCTTTACTCATTTCATTTAGCACTCTTTAAAACTCTAATCGGCCTTTCACTTGCATGCTCACGTGTGAGATTGTCATTGCTGGTTTTTTTTCAATAAAAGGCTCTACTTGTCTTCCATTGTTTTTTGCAGCTTTTGTTTCTACCGTGCCCGAGGATGTGCACGATTTAGGAAGGGGGGAATGTTCCACGGGAACACTCACGGGAACACGGATTATGGAAGGAGGTCGGAAGCAATTAATGCGAGAGAGCGGAATTGTAGCTATGGGAACATAAAGACGCACATAATTTTTCCATATTTTTGTGCCGAAGTGCAATGTAAATCGTTTTAGGCCAATGTGGGTTCTAAATGAGAGTTCTCAGTGTATTAAGCAAGGATCACTTATGGGGTTGTCTGCCCATGTGTGAAAGAGGCCTAGGGTTAGGGTTAGTGACATCTCTACAAAAGAGAGGTTAGCTAAAGAAAGTGGACGTTTTTGCCATTCTCATAAGCTATTGAGCTCTCAAGCTATGGCAGCTCTCTAACTCTCTCTCTCTATTGTACTCTAATGAGCATCAAGCTCCAATGAGTATAGCTCCACTTCTTTCTCTTAATCTGTTTTAGCATCATTGAAGTAGATTAATCTATGATTAGTTGAATGCTTCTTTCTTTCTCTTGTGTATGCTGCATGCTTGTAGTGTGTGTGTGTGTAGTCTCCATTGATGCAAGCTCTTGCCCACTTCTTTGGCAATGAGCTATTCATGGATAGAGTCTCTCTATGAGCTTGTGGGTTTGTGAATGTTACATTCTCTGCTTGCTTAAGCTTGTGGGTTAGTAGATGCACGCTTATGGATTTGCAGGCATTAGGGAAAGCTAAGATTTAATTAATGTTTGAATGGGATTAAGAGATTGCTATGCATTGCTTGTTGTCTTGATTAGTGTAGTGGATTTAAGGGATTGAGAGATTGATTGAGGTGTTGAATGGTTGAATCGTCAAGTGGTGGTTTGTGTATGTGAACTCTCCCCCATGGGATAAGCCTTCATGCACTAATCGGGTCAGGTCCTCGGATTGAAAATGTGTTTCTTAACACATTTGTTGATTAGTAGTACTCTACGAGCACTATATTGCACGGTAGAGAGAACCGCTCTACAGTTCCTGGCCAACTTTATACTGCTAATGTTGTCACAAAAAATGACAACATGTCTATCCATTACTGATAGACCCAAATCTACAAGTAGCTTCCTCAACCACAAGCTACCTCACATGCTGCCATAGCAGCACCTCTGCACTCGACCTCTGTACTGGATAGAGCAACCGTAGGTTGCTTCTTGCTGCTCCAAGTCACAGCAGCACTCCCCAAAGAAAACATGAAGCCACTAGTAGATCTTCTATCTAAGATACTACCAGCCCAATCAGCATCTGTGTATCCATGTACACATATCTCTGTCCCAGTTTCATAAAATAGTCCACAATGCAAAGTCCCAGAGATATGTGTATCCATGTACACATATCTCTGTCCCAGTTTCATAAAATAGTCCACAATGCAAAGTAGACCTCACATACCTCAGTATGCATCTCAATGCATCCAAATGCGGCTTCCGAGGAACCTGCATAAACTGACTCACCAATCCAATAGCATAGCTCAAATATAGCCTTGTGATTGTCATGTAGATCAAGCTTCCTACTATTTACATAATACTTTACATATGAGAGGGTGGGATTCTTCCTACAAGGTCTATCCCATGCTTTTTATCTATGGGTAGCTCCCCTATTAAGATGGCTTCTACTATGTCCTTGGGCATGTTTTGGCTTGCGGATTGTGCAATTCCTATTTGGGCCAACACCTTTCCTCTATAGTTGGTACCAAATGTAGTCATTATAAGAGACTTCTTAACTAATATCACATAGCTAACTGATTAGCCTATAGTGGCCATAGATAACTATTTTGACAACGCTTGGCAGACGGGGTGAAGTACTTATAGGTTATAAAAAAATCATCCACAGGGAGAAGGGGAATATAATGGTTAATGGAACCATGCGTCTCCCCACCTCATGTGGCCCAACTGTCGACCTCCACCACAGAGTCCTACTTTTTATCTTCATCTTCGTTGGCTTTGCATTCCAAATCAATCTTGGACCTGATCTCATCCAAATCTACCCTCTTTGGACTCATGCCACACCCATCTCCCAGTACGGCATGACCCCAAGTTGGAGATTTTTTCGGGTAGTGTGGAAACCCTCCTTAGTTATTACAAGAGCTTGTTCCACACTCTTCGCTGTCTCTAGTGCAATCACCAATGTGTCCTCCATGGAATCTCTCAATGGTAGGAGGTTATCTACTGCAAGGTTTCTCGTTCTCGAATCATCTATAGGGAATTCCATCTCACTTTGAACATGCTAAGGCACTCATCCATGTGAATCCCACAAGATTTTTTGATGTCTTGTAAGAAAGAGAAAGAGCTCCCTCCTAACCACCATATTTGTGGATGTAAATTTTCAATTGCTATTTGTGGAATGAGAGCGAAGTCATCATTGTCTTCAATTGCCCTACCACTATCATTGTCTTTTAAGTGGTGAGGGTTCTCAGCCAACCCCAATGCAGCCTCAGGGAAGTCTTTTTGGATGAGCACTGATTCACTGGGATCGGAAACGACTACCCTATCTTGCTCACCCTTCTCTATCACAAACCACCCAAGGCGTAGCTGGAGGACCTCAACCTCACCTTCCTCCTCTCCTTTAGAAATGTGGAAGACAAAACATGCCAATCATGAGAGGAAGCACTGGCCAATATCCCCTTTGCCGAGCTTGCGGGCTTGTTTTTTTAAATCTCTATGAAGTGCCACTATACCTGAAAATCTTTTAAGCCACTTTTTTAAAGGGTTTTCATTGTGGGATATGTTCTTGAGTAGTTTACATGGCTCCCACAAGCCATCATCATCTCGTATTGCCAGAGGGTCTCCATGTAGGTGAGCGTGTTAGTGAATAGATCTGAGTGTATTTGGATGGTGGAGGTCCAATCAACCATGTGAATGAACATAGCATGCAGGTCCGTGGCCTTAAGGAAGTCCATGAATTGATCTAGGGGTGTCATGAAGAGTGTTGTTTAGGTGCTTTGGTGCTTTGGTGCTCTGGAGAGTGCAAAGAAAAAAATGACACATAAAAGGGGCCTTCGAGTTATTTTATAGAAAGTTTGTGTCCTATCACACTAGACCAAAAAAAAATGTAGAACTTTTGCATGAGTTAAAAACTAGGTTGAGTGAGACCAAGCACACAAAAGACCAAGTATGAAAATAAACCAACCAAACCCAAGGTAAATTTTAAGGACCAAGCATTAGATCCAAAGTGTAGAAATTGGGCTATTTAAAAAAAAAACCCAAATCCATCTATATCATTGGGGTGAATGTTTTTAGACTAGGATTTTGGGGTATAAATGATTGACGAATATTTTGGATTCTATTTACAAAGTGTATAGTATGAAACTTTCACTGCTTTATGACTCTACAATAATTTCTTAAAAATAGATATATAATTCAATAATCCCAAGTATAACTTTATTATTTTCATAACAAGGTCTCTCTTTCTCTCTCTCTCTCTCTCTCTCTCTCTCCCCCTTTTAATTTTACAAGCAATGCCCATGATGACCCCAAGTATAATTGTGGGACTTTCTTATTTTCATAACTTTAACAAAGCCTCTCTCTCTCTCTCTCTCTCTCTCTCTCTTTAATTTTGTGTACATAATGCCCATGGTGTCATCATGTTGAATGCATGTGTCCTATGATCTGGCTATAAAATCATCTTCATCATTCACAACATTGTATTTCAAAAAAAATCTCATGAAGCACCTAATGTGCCCAATGCCTTTGTGAATGCACTAAGCTTGGCAACCTATCTAAGAAAAATACAATTCAATTATAGTACTTCTACCTAGAAACCAATTTTTGATGATCTTGGCACCTATTTCTCGAGTCCCAAGCATAGGCCTCCTCAAATGGAAATGTGCTCAGATTAGGTTTGCTAGTATATAATATCAAACATGTATCGAAATTCTTTTCAAGTCTATTATGCAAGCTATTCTTTATGAAGACTAGACTACTAAACACACGCTCATCTTCCACTGAGCCATTGTTTGACATAGATCAGAAAGCTTGAATTTCTCTACATTATCTCTTTAAGATACAAACTTGTCTCTAATTTCCTCCACAATCTTGTCATGGATCCGGGCTTTGATTGTTCTTCTAGCTTGCTATATTGCTCCCACATAGTTTGCCTGAAGATGCCTGACTAATTTATGAGCTCTTTGGGATAAAGAAGTGAATTCACTGTATTGTCATTCAACTCCACACTTTGACCAAATTGATTTGAAATCATTTGAACCTTGTTAGTGAATTCAATCATTAATGCTTTTTTGTCTTTTCCATTGTTCCAATACATGGGGTGAACAATAGCAAAAGATTCAAGGAGTTCATCTTTGGGAAACCATTGTTGGATCTCATGAACTAGAGTAGCACACACAGAAATGAGCTCTTTCTTGACAAATCTTATGAGTTGTGTTATTTAAAATCAACATGGTAGACCATGAATTTTGTGATCCACAGTCATCATGTTGCCTTAACAATATATCGAAAAAATATAGAAAATGACTTTTTGATTAATTCATCAAAGTCATTAATTAACGCCAAACCCTTAGCAAGGATAGCATGTCCTACTCCAAACTCAAAGTTCACAAATATCTTTAGTTCCATGAACTCAACATTACATCCATGAACATTACTCAATCATTGAGTGTGTCAACTTAATGACATTGTTATGTCTATTATAGCTATCAATATCCTTCGTTCACAATTATCTTCACTTCCATGAACTCAACGTTGCATCCATTAACAGTGTGTCAACTTGATGACATCTTTATGTCCATTCATATAATTTCCAATATTTGTTAAGTTATCCAAATATAATAATGGAGATAGAAAATATGATATTTTCAAATCTAAGAAAAATGACTGCTCATTAAAGATAAGGCCATAACAATGATACTACAAATTGCCATGACTATACAAGACCAAATGCTCATAAAAATACAGTTGTAGATAGACCAATTATTAAAGATAATTCCTTAATAATGACACTTACAAATTTCCATAACTATAAAGGACCAATTTTCATTTTAAAAAATAGATTGAATGAAACATAATGATAAATTATGGAGACTTAATATTGATAACACATTGTAATCAAAACTCGTAGTCAGCAAAGAACTCATCTCTTGCCTTAAGGTTACGTATAGATTCAACATAAAGGTATCCATACTCAACGTTATTGATTAACATGTGAGTTTGTTTACGCCAAGGTGGAAAAGATGGAGAAAACGCGTATCTCACATTTCCTTTCTGATTGGAGCCCCTACAACTAGTTATGTAACCTGCCACATTTCTATCTCTAACATCACCCACTATATAGACTCAATCCTCTTCAATGTCAATTGTTGAGTCCTCAAGAATGGAGTACCTCCTTGATCTAGAGTGCATGGAACATAAAAAATTCCATTCATCATGAAGAAATGTAGATCCACAATAATGCAACAAAGCTCAGCCAAGAGGAACACTTGATTGGATGAATAACCCTTAACCACAGCACCCACAATTGTCAAGTTATTAACCATGAAGGAAACCTCATTAATTTAAAAGAATTCACCATTTTGAATGAGATGGTTGTAAATGGTCACCATTTTTATCGTAAAGGCAAAGTGGAGAAACTTCAAATATCCTTACCGCACCGCTGAAAAGAACAAAAATTCATGGTCATTAGTGTTTACACTAGGATAAACAATATAAAAGAACCCAATTAGTGTTGGCACTTATAGTATGCTTGGCATTGTGATATGAAACCCTTAGCTACAGCTCCTATGATGAACCTTTTCTTATAACCTAGTTGTTCCAAATAGTGCATTGCAACCATTTCATTTAGTTTTGACACTAGTGGTATTTTTTTCAATATCTTTAATTGTGCAGTACTTAGAGTCAATGGAGGAGAGTGTATTGTTCTTGAAAATGTAACTTCACAATAATGTGTTGCATGTTTAATAACACCTTGGCATGAACTAAATACGTCATTTTTATCACATGTGCTAAGCTTGTATATTCCTTGGATTCATCCTTGTACATCTCCTCCCACTCTATAATCACACGTTGAAAGTATTCATACAAGGTATGTCCTTTTTGGACTCACAACTATCCATATCTATCAAAAGAAATCATTGTACAAATGTCTCCAGCCATATCCAAATGGCACAAGTATCTGTATAAGTCTTCCAATGTGTTGTCGTATGCATTAATGTCAAATTTGGGTGAAACAATGCAATTCTCTGATGGACTTGCACATCCTTTGTATGGACTATCATCAATGAGAATTGTCCTTGTTACATAGCATTGTGCATTATATTGGTGCCAAACCTTTTTGAGTGGTTTGAACATTGCCTCCACACCCATTTTTCTAGCCGAAATATCTTCCGATCATCATACACACAACACTGCTCTTGCCCCCACACAATAAAAAATGGTAATTGACTTCCTACATGCAATTCTAGAGTTTCCACCATATGCACCACATTTTTGTGCAAAGCTATGGACCATATCCCAACATGGAACTTTATGAATAGATTGGCTAAAAACTCTATGCATCTTGGACAAAGTACAATCCATTGTTTCCCACAACGCAAGCTTGTATGTTTATTTGACTTTGTGAAGCAACGTTTGAACAATAATCCATTCAAATTCAATATTACAGACATTTGGCCTACCACATTCCTTGTATCCAATCCTATGTTGTCATTATCTTTGTTTAACACGTCTGTGATATACTTTATCTGTTGAAAAAAAGAAAGATGAAAGACATGTTTTTAATTGACCAAAACATAATCAAAAAATCACACACATATAACTTCTCACTCACAAATATTATATATATTGTTCCACTATAAAAATCAAATTTGGCAATATGATTAATTGTCCACATATTGTGGATGGTTTTGAATGTTGAATTTAGTTAGTTATACAAATCTCACTAGATAATGTCTTGTGCATGTGTGTGATAGGGAAAAGAAAAGATAGAAGACATTGAGCCAGTCGAACAAAACTCAATTAGAAACTCACGGAACACATGATTTCATTACTCTTAAAATACCTGATATATCTCTAAGTACATAGAACGAAGTTTGGTCATGAAGTTAGTTGTTCACATATTTGGATACATTTGAATGTTGGCTTTGGTCAGTTGTCCAAATCTCACTACATGATAATAGGCATCTTGCGTATGGGTGTTATTGGCTAGATTCAATTACTTGTGGCTAGATTCAATTACTTGTGCATGGGTATTATTGGCTACATTCAATTACTTGTGCATGGGTATTATTGGCTACATTAAATTACTTGTCCAAATCTATGTTAAAGGTGGGTAATGCTAGAGATTAAATCATATAGATGGATGTGAATTTCTAGATTTAGTCACTTGTTCAAATCTATGTCATGGGTGTCAATGATACAGATTTGGCTGATTGTCCAAATCTTATGTATGACTATAAACTTTATGTAGCCTTCCTTATTGACATACCCAAACGATCAACTATATGTAAGGACTAAATTTGAATAAGTGTCCAAATCGTTGTTTGGGGTGTCAATAAAAAAATCATAAACACATGGTCTAATTGATCTAATGTGAGCATGGAATTATTTTACTTTATAACAATGAACAAATTATGATGTAGTCAAACTAGCTCAATAATAGTGTCTTTGAATTTTATAAAATGAAATAGAAGTTTTTTTACTAATTAAGATCATAAGTATCATACATAAAAATATAATAGATGATATTCTTAGAGCATTTACTTACATATCACAATGGAAAAAACTATCCTACCAATAAAACGAGAACTAAATATTTTTTTTAAACACATGTTGTGTCTGGATCATCAGGAAGAAGTTGATCAACAAAGTCTAACATTGCTACTTCCTGCTCCTTTGTAAGTGTAGCTATATGCTCTGGTGTGGGGCCTTCTATCAGAAGCTTCTCATTTGTAAACAAAGAATCATCTCCTTGCTTTGTGATTCCAACCCATGAAGTGATTTCAAGATTCCCCTAAAAAAAGCTTGAACACATTGATTCAATCTACAAAATTCTTGGAAACTTGGAGCCATTTCCACTGCTTTTCGTTTGTTTGCAAGAGGTATTCCACATGCACTTCCCAGTGTGAATACCTTAAAAACATACTCATCCTCCCTACAAAAAGATCATATAGTTGCAAAAATAACATCTTCCATCTTTAGTAATAGTCTTTGTGCACTGATATGCTCTTCATGTCCATCTAAGTCACCACTATCACTATCACTATTACTAATGTCAAAAGTATCCAAAATATATGGTCTATGCTCCAGATCTTGGTAGCAATGATTTTCCATGAATTCCTTCTCTTTACTCACTCATACATGTGCCAAAAAAGTATTGATTGATCCATCCACATGATCTGTATTAGGAGGGTTAATATCCATGCTACCAATTGCCATCTTGTATTTCCCACTTACCTTCTCTAAAGCACTCTCCAAGGCTACAAGTTGCTTGAATGCTACAAATACAATGAGGACAAATTGTGCAAGTTCAACGGCTAGTTTTAACAATCCATGCAACATCATCTCAAACCTGTTTGAGCTCCATGCCACGCTACGAACCCCATGAACTACATCAATCACCATTGTGCCAATGGTAATTGGTTCCTTGAATGTGTTGCACATAAACTCCATCCCTTCCATGTCTGGTCCAACTTGGTATACACTCCAAGGATACTTATCAAAATGCAAACTAGTTCCCTCCTTTTGGTTTATAATCTATTAAATGTATGATTGTGCCAATGGAGGCAATGCATCTTTATGATCTTTATGAGCAAGCTTCTTTTTGAGCCATATTTGACTTGATCCAACTATCTTTTTGTTGTATTCTGGCTGGATGTTGTGGTAAGTCACACATTGATCCCATAGCCTATTAACCTTGTCACTTAACTTTTCCTTGAACTCCTTCACAAGCTCTTCCTTGCAACACCTTATCCTCCTTCATTTGACATGCTCTTTCTACCATATCCATCTTGTCTATATCATGCTTTCCCGTAACTAAAACAATCTAGAGTGCAATATTTCTTCTTGAATGATCTTAATATTCTCCTCACATTGAAACCTTGTAAACTCCATAACATGCTAGGAGTCGGCTATCTCCCACCCTTATTGATATCATTTCTATGCTCAACATGATAGGGAAGTGATCCATCTCTCTATGCATCCATAATCCTCATCCATGTCTCAAATATGTCATTTGGGCATATTATCATGTGTGTATCCTTTGTACAACACTTTCACCAAATGCAACTCGTGCTAGCTTGATAAATTGTTGCACAAAATTCTCAACATTAGCCAATGTTATGAACTAATTTATCAATGATAAGCAATAATATATTGAGGTATTTCTAAAAACACCAAATATTGAAGGTTGATAGATACTTAAATCCCATTCTACACATTGTTCACTACCCTTTGCAACTCCTTGGTGAGGCTTTGTAGGTCTATTGAATGCAATCCATTGATCCCTTACTTACTTTAGATTATCATGATATGGATATTGTCAAATTTTCCATTCGAGATAATTCCACACTCTCCTTTGGAGAGCAATTTTGCACTATCCTTGCCACCCTTTCCATACAATACTTATTTCTTTAATTCATGGCTTCATCAGTCTCACTCTCTATGAAAACTCTGGCTGCATAAACAATAATTGTATTTATGAAGACGGTCTCTCCTCACTATCTCCAAAGGTTTGCCAGTGGCCTCATCCAAATGCATTAGATCAGCGCATGATGCAGGTGATCTAGAATTAAATCCAAAGTCGAGAGCTAATTTTTTGACATGCTTCTTGCTCAATTTTCTATAGACTTATATTGCAAGAGCTTGTACACAATTTCTCAGTGGGATGTGGAAAGTTTCTTGTAGTCCAAATGGGTAGTATTGCTCATAATAAGTGACTAACCCAGAATGACCTTCACTACTCTTTTTTGCAAGCTTCTTCTTTGTTTGATCATAGTCCACCACAATAGAAGTATCACCAAATGGAATAATGGCAGAACCTTCAACTGTATTCGCCAAAGTAGATGATGTTTATTTTTTTTAATTCACTATTTTGGTTTTACCTCTAGCCTCATCCTTTGAAATATTGGCTTGAACCTTGTAAAATCCATCTATGTATTGTTTTATCATAGGCTCATCATCCTCCTCCTCTATACACCAACTGATTTGTTAACATAGATTGAGCACCATCAGTCTTCATCTTTGCATCATCATAAGAAAATGCATCCAATACGTATGATTTATTAGAGTCTCTAATATCCAAACGAATGCATGGAACTCCTCTTTTCTTGCAATTCCCTCACATAATGCCTGTACTACACCAAGCTTTTTGTATGCCTCTTTCTTGGGTTGTAATGCAAATAATTATACATGTTTCATTGCTTCCCCTCTTTATTGTAGAAGTCAAGGTACCAAGTCCATGCCTTGTCATTATTAACGTCGTTAAAAATCTCAAGCCTTGAGCTTCCCTTGGAACTTTTAGGAGCAGTGGATTTTCCATGAATTCCTTCTCTTTACTCACTCATACATGTGCCAAAAAAGTATTGATTGATCCATCCACATGATTTGTATTAGGAGGGTTAATATCCATGCTACCAATTTCCATCTTGTATTTCCTAGTTACCTTCTCTAAAGCACTCTCCAAGGCTACAAGTTGCTTGAATGCTACAAATGCAATGAGGACAAATTGTGCAAGTCCAACGGCTAGTTTTAACAATCCATGCAACATCATCTCAAACCTGTTTGAGCTCCATGCCACACTACAAACCCCATGAGCTACATCAATCACCATTATGCCAATGGTAATTGGTTCCTTGAATGTGTTGCACATGAACTCCATCCCTTCCATGTCTGGTCCAACTTGGTATACACTCCAAGGATACTTATCAAAATGCAAACTAGTTCCCTCCTTTTGGTTTATAATCTATTGAATGTATGATTGTGCCGATGGAGGCAATGCATCCTTATGATCTTTATGAGCAAGCTTCTTTTTGAGCCATATTTGACTTGATCCAGCTATCTTTTCGTTGTATTCTGGCTGGATGTTGTGGTAAGTCACACATTGATCCCATAGCCTATTAACCTTGTCACTTGACTTTTCCTTGAACTCCTTCACAAGCTCTTCCTTGCAACACCTTATCCTCCTTCATTTGACATGCTCTTTCTACCATATCCATCTTGTCTATATCATGCTTTCCCCTAACTAGAACAATCTGGGAGTGCAATATTTCTTCTTGAATGATCTTATTATTCTCCTCACATTGAAACCTTGTAAACACCTAAACATGCCAGCAGTCGGCTGTCTCCGCACCCTTATTGATATCATTTCTATGCTCAACATGATAGGGAAGTGATCCATCTCTCTATGCATCCATAATCCTCATCCATGTCTCAAATATGTCATTTGGGCATATTATCATGTGTGTATCCTTTGTACAACACTTTCACCAAATGCAACTCGTGCTAGCTCGATAAATTGTTGCACAACATTCTCAACATTAGCCAATGTTATGAACTAATTTATCAATGATAAGCAATAATATATTGAGGTATTTCTAAAAACACCAAATATTGAAGGTTGATAGATACTTAAATCCCATTCTACATGTTGTTCGCTACCCTTTGCAACTCCTTGGTGAGACTTTGTAGGTCTATTGAATGCAATCCATTGATCCCTTACTTACTTTAGATTATCATGATATGGATATTGTCAAATTATATTTTGAGATTCTAAGTTTTCCATTCGAGATAATTCCACACTCTCCTTTGGAGAGCAATTTTGCACTATCCTTGCCACCCTTTCCATACAATACTTCTTTCTTTAATCAGTCTCACTCTCTATGAAAACTCTGGCTGCATAAACGGAGTATTGACTGGAAGGTATCCAATATTTGTATTTATGAAGACGGTCTCTCCTCACTATCTCCAAAGGTTTTCCAGTGGCCTCATCCAAATGCATTAGATCAGCGCATGATGCAGGTGATCTAGAATTAAATCCAAAGTCGAGAGCTAATTTTTTGACATGCTTCTTGCTCAATTTTCTATAGACATATATTGCAAGAGCTTGTACACAATTTCTCACTGGGATGTGGAAAGTCTCTTGTAGTACAAATGCGTAGTATTACTCATAAGTGACTAACCCAGAATGACCTTCACTACTCTTTTTTGCAAGCTTCTTCTTTGTTTGATCATAGTCCACCACAATAGAAGTATCACCAAATGGAATAATGGCAGAACCTTCAACTGTATTCGCCAAAGTAGATGATGTTTATTTTTTTTAATTCACTATTTTGGTTTTACCTCTAGCCTCATCCTTTGAAATATTGGCTTGAACCTTGTAAAATCCATCTATGTATTGTTTTATCATAGGCTCATCATCCTTCTCCTCTATACACCAACTGATTGTTAACATAGACTGAGCACCATCGGTCTTCATCTTTGCATCATCATAAGAAAATGCATCCAATACGTATGATTTTTTAGAGTCTCTAATATCCAAACGAATGCATGGAACTCCTCTTTTCTTGCAATTTCCTCACATAATGCCTGTACTATACCAAGCTTTTTGTATGCCTCTTTCTTGGGTTGTAATGCAAACAATTATACATGTTTCATTGCTTCCCTCTTTATTGTAGAAGTCAAGGTACCAAGTCCATGCCTTGTCATTATTAACGTCGTTAAAAATCTCAAGCCTTGAGCTTAGCAGTGGATGTTGTCTTCCTCTTTGACATTTTGAACCTATTCAAAGTTTGATGTCATCAACTTACTTAGTTTCATACATTTTGTAGATCTTTAAAATTTTAAAGCACTTAACATTTACATAGAAACAACAATCTATTAATCAGATCATGATTGAGTACCCTAGAGGGATGAAGTTATAATATTAGACTTAGTTAAATACTTTAAAGGTATATGAGAGGGAGTGAGCTATGAAGTATATATATATTTGGATAATTGTATTGAATGATTGGCAAAATCTATTATGAAGAGCATTAGGTAAGTCCTTAACAGTAGTGAGATATGAATTATTTATAGATTTGGAGAATTGTCTGAATTTATATTAAACGGTTGGTCAAATATGTAAGAGAAGAATTAGGTGAGTCACCAATAAGAGGGAGCTATGAATTGTATATAGATTTGGATAATTATCTAAATCTATATTAAATGGTTGGTCAAATCCAGTCAGAGGAGCATTAGACAAATCCCCAATAAGGGTTAGCCTTAGGGAGGTCTGCAATATGGGTGAGGTCTAGTGAGAGTAGCATTTTGGAAGTCCCCAATAGGAGTGAGGTATGCATTGTAGTTAGATTTGGACAATTGTCCAAATATATTTTGAATGGTTGGTCAAATGTGGTGATATGAGCATTAGGAAAGTCCCCAAAAAGGGCTAGCTTTAGGCAAGTCCAATAGGGGTGATGTGTAGTGAGAGGAGCATTATGGAAGTCCCCACAAAAGAAGTGAGCGATGAATTGTAGATAGATTTATACAATTGTCCAAATCTATATTGAATGATTGGCCACATCTAGTGAGAAAAGCATTAGGCAAGTCCCCAATTGCGGTGAGCTATGGATTGAAAATAGTGAGAGAAGCATTAGGAAAATTCCTAATAAGGGTTAGTATTAGGCAAGCCCCCATGTTTAGTAATAGGCAAGTCCCAAATTAAAAATAATGAGAGAAGAATTAGGAAAATTCCTAATAAGAGTTACTATTAGGAAAGCCCCCAATAGGTATATGGAGTCTAACAAGATAATTATTAGGAGAGTCTCCAATAGGAATGAGCTACGAGATATGCATACTCTTCCAACACTTGAACATACAAATCTACCTTGTGTCGTTGGAGATGGCACATTCTCATTGGTGATTTCGTACAAGGCCATGATTCTACTTAGGTGACAAGTCGCACAACTATACGAGCTCCAAGTACGTGCTCCAAGTACGTAAGAAGGAGGAAGTGCTGGTCTACAGATGTAGCTTTGTACTTCTAAAGCGTAAGAAGCTGAAGCACATAAGAAGCAAAAGCGCGTAAGAAGCAGACTTCGGAGACCTTGAGCTTCTGATGGATTACAATAGCGCCAAGCCCAAAGCTGTGGCAAACTACGTTCTTCCATTGACCTCCTTGCTCTCTGATGATGACACTCAGCAGGTGATGCATGCCTTGGTGCTCACAATGGCCATGCTTTGAAGATCTTTTGAAATCTTTGAAGCCACGAATTGCTACCATCTCCTACCAACTGTTGTTTGCTACCATCTCTAAGACGACTGTGCTGAGAGATCTTGTGTTTTCTGCACACAACTAGGGCTGGATTAGAAAAATAACAGGATGATTAAGGCTTAATTACTGGTGATCTCTCCCTCTCTCTCTCTCTCTCTCTCGTTAATCTGCATAGGCAAATTTTCTCTCGTCTCTCTTTCTCGTTACTCTGCGCAGTTCATGAGCATGAGATTTGTAATAAGACACCCCATGGGCAAAAAGAACACACTAATAGCTTTGTTCTTTTGAGGATTCTTCTAAACCCATGCAGCCAACCCGATCTCTCGGACCAACTCCTCCAGCGCGAGTGACCCCTGAGCTGCCTCCATCATCAAGTCTTCTATGGTCTACCCTTGAAGATGGTCCTCAAAAAGGTATGTTCGCGTATGTTTTAAGCTAGAGCTTTTTACCATATGTCACTCATACTATACTCCCATACGTGTATGTGTATGCCATATGATTGGCTTACTGAAAAACTATGTCTCTAGCTTATTAATTATAGTTAATCAAAGAAATTAATTAAATCACTTAATCAATATTTAAACACTTTAACAAAATAGTTAATAAAAGTAAAAGAAGTGGTAGATTGCACCTTTTTTGTGTACTTCTCGTTATGTGTGCTTGAAATTCAAATTTGAAAATCCCTCTTAGGGCACCTCCAATGTGTGTGAGAGAGAGAGATGGAATGTGTGTGTGTGTGGGGATGTCTCTGAGAGAGACTACTGTATTTTTGAATTTGAAATCAAAATTGATTTTTTTTAAATCCTTCTCAAACTTGACAAATTTTGAATTTGAGCAGGAATTTCAAAATTCAAATTTTAAATGTTCCATGGCTTAAAGAGACCCCTATGGGCCAAACGGTCATAGGCCTCACACAATAGTGATCCTCCAATCTATATTTCCTTTTGAGATCCCTATGACCAAATGGTCATAGGTCTCACTCCATAGTGACCCCTATGACTCCATGGCGTGAGGAGACCCCTATGGTCAATTGCTCATAATGATCACCCACTTGTGATCTCCATGACTCCATGGATTGAGGAGATGCCCAAGAATCCACCACTTGAGGAGATGTCCTAGACTCCATCTGTTGAGAGGATACTTAAGACTCCATGACTCCATGGATTGAAGAGATTCCCAAGACTCCATGGATTGAGGAGATGTGCAAGACTCCATGACTTGATTGGACCCTTATGACCAAACACTCATATTTTATGGCCAAATACTCATATGCCTCATCCCATAGCTCAGAACCAAGTGAAGGATAATTTTTTAGTCAAATTTAAGGAGAGCAATCCATTTATGTGATTGTCTTGTATGCAACTCTATAATTATTTCCTAAATTGTAAGATCCCTGTTCCCACCGAGCAACGGATTCAGGGTACTGGCAGCGGAAGTAGCGCTTCTCGCGCGGGACAGGGGTCCCACACTCGGGGCCTCGCCCACGGATATCCGGATAAGAGACTAATCCGTCGGTTATTCCAAAACCGAACCCGGAAAAACTTCCTTTACCGGAAAGCACGGGCGATTCCACCAGGATAACTTTTTACTCTAACGTAGTCAAGATCATTTCTGATCGAGATGATCCAATTACATCTATAAGATACTTAGTCAGTTCAAGGAAGAAACTTGCACTTGGATCATTGGGATCAACGCTTTTTTCCCCATTCAAGAGGCACAGCCGTTGATTCCTATCCATAGAACAGTTACTGTCCGGGGTTTATTTTTTTTTTCTATCGTAAAAACAAAAGTTTGAGTCTCGATTTACAGATCCATCAGTCCAGCCTAACCCCATCCAGTCCCATGGGTTAGCCAACCGCCCAACCACTGTAGTGATGGGATCCAATTAAAAATTTGGTTAGGTTTTGTCCCGGGTACCAAGGAAAAGAGTTCCAAGGCCCCCTACCCGGATGTTCATGCAAAATAAAACTAGTCACACCACTCACACACCCAATATGAAATTGCCTTTTTCAACCAGATTCAACCAGTTTAAAACAATCCTTTAATAAAACCATAGTATCATTGATCACCATCTTCCAATTTATCCAATTGATTCTTAATTTCCCATCATTCCGTCATCAGAGTATCTATGGCATCATTGGCAACTAGAACGCTCAGGAGCCGTTTCGATAGTTCCTAGCCCATAATACTTGGCAATATAATCACTTAACAAGATGGACTCTCGTTGAAGATCAGCAAGATCAACCAACAGATCCATATAAGGAGCCATGGACTCATCCATTGAAGACCAGCAAGGTCAATCAACCAGATCCATGCTCGATTTCAGAAAACAACTCCAACTCTGTTCCAATATCTTCCTCGACGCACGCGTGGGTATCCTAGGCAACCCAGAGCCCGAGCACCGTATGGTCAGCACCCTCTAGGATCCTTCGCAGGTAACCTAGCGCTTCACGCATAGGCCGCTTCCTTGGCCCCTCATCCACCGTACCGGAAGCTCACCATTTTAATCGCACCGAGGCTGGTCAAGACCTCGGCCGACCTTGCTACGTGAGACGTCCTTCATTGACTCCCCGTCAGCAGTTGCAACTTTACCATCACGACTTTAATCACAAGACGGTCAAAATGCTCCCCCCAGCATTCTTGACATAAAACAATCATTTACAAACAGCATTTACAAACAGTATTTACAAACAGTTTACAACACAATTTCTATTTTAACTTTCATTTTTCCACATTATCCTTCATCAATCTACATTACTTATTCCATATTCCATTTATATGTATACTCATCCCATCACATCATTTCTATCTCATCACTTCAGATTCCCTCACATCGCATATCGTATATTCACATCCATACATCCACAACTATATGCGTACATTCACATCTACATGCATACATCTACATCCCTATGCATACATCCACATCCACATTCACATTCACCTCCATACATCTATATCTACATGCATACATCCACTCCACATTCCCATCCACATCTATACACCTACATCTACATGCATACATCCCCATCCACATCCACATCTACATCTATACATCTACATCTACATGTATACATATACATCTCCATTCACAACTACATCTACATGCATACATCCATATCTCCATTCCCATCTACATCTATACATCTACATCTACATGCATCCATCCACCTCCACATCCACATCTACATCTATACATCTACATCTACATGTATACATCCACATCTCCATTCACATCTATATCTATACCTCTACATCTACATGCATCCATCCACATCTCCATTTACATCCTCATCTACACATCTATTTCTACATGCATACATCCACGTCCCATGCATACATCCACCTCCACATTCACACTCACATCCATACATCTACATCTACATCTACATGCAACATCCACATCTCCAGGCATAATAAAATTCTTTTAATTGATCTAGGATGATAGTTCCTAGAATATGGTAGGAATTCCTCTTTTTATACTTTGAATGAATTTATTTTATGCGTAATTTCTATAAAAATTTTGCCATAGCTCCGCTACTATGATTGATAAATCTCAATTTTTCTCTAAGGGATAAAGCTCATTATTAAAGAATAATTAGAATGGTCTCTAATTGGATCATCAATCCATAATGGTCTCTAATTGGATCATTAAGAAAACAATTAGAATGGTCTCTAATTGGGTCATCAATCCATAATGGATTGAATCATCAAAGTGCATAAACTAAAAGCATAGCAAAAAGCCATTAATTTGGCCTCAAGCATAGCTTAATCTTGGATTAAGGAAAGGCTTTATGAAAAGCTTCATTTGGATTGAGAATGGTTCATGAGTATGACCATTTCTTGAGTGAGAGAGAGAAATTACATAAAAACCATTAGAATTTAAACATAAATGGAAATTAACTTCTTTAGCATTTATTAAATTATGTAACTCTTCACTACTATTCACCAATTAACTTCAATAGCATTTAAAAAACCATACCAATTAAACTTCTCAAGCTTGAGAGGGGTTGAGAAGAGAGAATCATTGAGAAATTATAGAAAGATCAAAATTCACTATACTTACCTTATAATTTGCTTGATTCTTTATTCACGGTAGAGGCCCCCAACCAATCAATTGGTTTAGTATGTTGATGGAGCCACCAATGGGGATTGAAGAAAGAGAGAAGTATCAAAAACTAGTGAATTATTAAAGAATTCACAACTCTTGGCTTAGGTAGAGTAGAGTAACAATGCATAAGACACTCTATATTTTGGCTTAGGTGGAGTAGAGTAACAAGCATAAGACTCTATATATTTTGACTTAGGTGGAGTAGAGTAACAAAGCATAAGACACTATATATTTTGGCTTAGGTGGAGTAGAGTGACAAAGCATAAGACACTATATTTTTTTGGCTTAGGTGGAGTAGAGTGACAAAGCATAAGACACTATATTTTTTTGGCTTAGGTGGAGTAGAGTGACAAAGCATAAGACACTATATTTTTTGGCTTAGGTGGAGTAGAGTGACAAAGCATAAGACACTATATTTTTTTGGCTTAGGTGGAGTAGAGTGACAAAGCATAAGACACTATATTTTTTTCAACAAGGGGAGGCTTCTATTTATAGGAAAATTTGAGCTCCTAACCAAACAAACTGATTCTAGAATTTTCCAAGTCAGTTTGGTTGAATTTGGACTAGATTTGGACCTAGTTTGGTTACTTTTTGATTCGGTTTGGTCCCATTTTGATTTGGTTTGGTTCAAGAGAGATGAGAGATAAAAATATCATTATTATTTTTGAGTTTAAAACTCATTCAAGCCTGTGAAATATGCACCTCCTTTAAAGAATTCCCCTTCCTTACATATGTGTCAAAATTTTATTGCTCATAGTTTTTTTACTAATAAACCTTGTACATTTTCAACTCTTCATCTTATGTGAAATATGCACCTCCTTTAAAGAATTCCTCCTCCTTACATATGTGTCATAGTTTTTTTACTAATAAACCTTGTACATTTTCAACTCTTCATCTTATGTGAAATATGCACCTCCTTTAAAGAATTCCTCCTCCTTACATATGTGTCATAGTTTTTTTACTAATAAACCTTGTACATTTTCAACTCTTCATCTTATGTGAAATATGCACCTCCTTTAAAGAACTCCCCTTCCTTACATAGGTGTCATAATGGAATCATTTTAATATTGCTCATAGTTTTTTACTAATAAACCTTGTACATTTTCAACTCTTCATCTTATGTGAAATATGCACCTCCTTTAAAGAACTCCCCTTCCTTACATAGGTGTCATAATGGAATCATTTTAATATTGCTCATAGTTTTTTACTAATAAACCTTGTACATTTTCAACTCTTCACCTCATGTGAGCATTTACTCATTTTTGGGTATTTTCTTTTTTACAATTTGGATTTATCTCCTCCCTACACATGGATTGATTCTATTGGCCCATAGGAACCTTAATTGGACCATAGTCTAAAGATTTATGAAAATCTAGACCCTTAGGCTAAGGTTCTTTATACCTATTTCCAATTAATTCCAATTGCACATTGGAAAATTCTTTTTAAATTTCTGTTTCAGGGGAGCTCATCTGAATTATAAGAGATATTTTTCTATCCAGAATTATTCAGAATCTGAATATTCTCTCTCTAGAATATTTTCTCTCTCTAGGTTAAAACAGTCACAAACAAGATCTCTTATATTTCAGAAAAGGAATTGATTACAGGAGAATATACTAGACATCAAAAAGGGGTTGGGGGAGGAATCTTACATTCTACCCCACTTAAAAAACGTGAGATGTCCTCATCTCGCAACTTGGAATAATTTCGCAAGATGCACGAATATGCGACTTAGAGAAAAATTTTAATCACGATTAACCACCAAGAAAAGTCTTAAAGAGAGCAGGATTCAAAATAAGAACAAGATTTAAACTTTATTCATTCTCGAAACTTATACAGTAAAGATAGAGAAACTCTTTACACTTCCATAAGCCCGTCCATCATATGGTCACAAAAGCAGTCCTCACAAGCTGCACAAGTATAGGGTAACTCATCTATGGGAATGATTCTGCTGGTTATTGCCGCACCTATCTCAGTAGTATGAGGTGATCTAACAAAAGGACCTCTGAGAGGCAAGCCAAAAACGGGATAAAGGCATATCTTCTCATGAGGAAGAAAACACGCCAGTAAGAAGACCCGCTCAGAAAACCCAAGATGCCTTGATCTCATGACGCAGTAGTATCGGGGACCCAAACCCAAAGCTTCAATAACCATGGCCAAGCGGACATTGTTACGAAAGTGCTGCTGACCCCAGGGTGTTACCCTAGTTATGTTTTGATAGGTCCGCCATTTGGTCTGCGCTACAGAAGTTCCTAGGTGAGGAAAAAGTGAGCGCTCATACTGTTCTATAAAGTCTTTCTTCACAGACTCTCTTGCGTCTTGAAGGTGAGAAATCATCAGGGATAAAACTAATGCCTGTTGCCAAGCCATGAAGGGATTAAGAAAGAAAGGAGATTGATGGGAGTAAGATTACTGTGAGCGGCAAGTAAAAATTACGACTTATATAAAGGAAGGAGCTAGCGTAACCTAGAAGCCAACGGTAACTTGCCACTGAAGTTTTACTGTCTTTCCCTGATTTGAGTTTGACACATTTTTCTATAGAAGGCATTAAGAATTTTGAGATGAGGGAATAAAAGAAACTTGTAGGCTAAGTCACCTACTTTCATTGAATTCAGATATAAGGGTCACAATATCTGGGGGATAACTTCTTATACTCCCCAAGAGATAAAGAACTTCTTTTGGGCCGTACTCGAATGAAAACCAAAACCTTGGTATCCAAAACACCGATTCTCACTTCTGAACTCATTGTTCTAAATCCTTAAAACAGGTGGGACTCCTGAGAAGTATTCTAGGAAAAGGGTCTTCCTTTTTTAAACAGAAACTTTCTTTTATTTTAGAGAGGGAATAATTATAAGATCAGAAAGGGAGATTCTTACTCCTGTATACCTCGAAGGCTGGGGAGGAATCTTACATTCTACCCCACTTAAAAAGTGCGAGATGTCCTCATCTCGCAAGGTAGAGGACAGCTCTTTTTCTTAAGATCCAATTTTTATTCTGGGGTTGCTTATATTCTGGTCAACCCAACAGAACACTGGGATAAATATCCCTTATATAGAATTCATCATTAAATAACAATTCATTCAGATTATATCATTCATATCTTTAACATGATAATGGTCCATTAGACCGAAAAATTTCCTTCTGAACATTCCTTCACGAGAATTTCAGTTAAGTTAGTCCTCAATTTGACATCCCTTAACTTGATCTACCGGTCAAGTATTAACAGTAGCAATCTAACAGCACAACCCACTAATCTCATAGTGATTTGCTGAATTCATTATCATCATTCTAGTTATGAATATCATCACAGGGACTCGTCCCATTTCCCCTCATTGTGGTTTCATTATATTTCAACTAATTTTTAAAAATCAACATTTTTTTTTTCAATCAGCATTTTCAATCAGAATCCCAATCAATTCATCAATTCTCAAACAGAATTAAAAATCATATCAATCACATTCGAAATCATCATCTGGATAGCATTAACGCTTATAATTTCAAGTCTTAGATTTACTCGTATATACTGTCAGTAAAGAGCTGCAGTATACTCTCGGTATATACGTGTAGTCATGGCCCTTGGAATTATAAGGTAAATACTATCATGTCTAGGCCTCAAGCAAGTCAGGGATTCTATATAATTGCGGTACTTCCATCTGAAGAACCGATTACCAAATTATGAATTTCAGTTTGAATATCAAATTGTATGAATTATATCACACAATTATAACCTTTTGGTGTTCCTTGATAATTTTTTTGACATATTTGTCTTCTCAGTTGATCTTTATTAACCAAATGCTCTGATACCAACTGTAAGATCCCTGTTCCCACCGAGCAACGGATTCAGGGTACTGGCAGCGGAAGTAGCGCTTCTCGCGCGGGACAGGGGTCCCACACTCGGGGCCTCGCCCACGGATATCCGGATAAGAGACTAATCCGTCGGTTATTCCAAAACCGAACCCGGAAAAACTTCCTTTACCGGAAAGCACGGGCGATTCCACCAGGATAACTTTTTACTCTAACGTAGTCAAGATCATTTCTGATCGAGATGATCCAATTACATCTATAAGATACTTAGTCAGTTCAAGGAAGAAACTTGCACTTGGATCATTGGGATCAACGCTTTTTTCCCCATTCAAGAGGCACAGCCGTTGATTCCTATCCATAGAACAGTTACTGTCCGGGGTTTATTTTTTTTTTCTATCGTAAAAACAAAAGTTTGAGTCTCGATTTACAGATCCATCAGTCCAGCCTAACCCCATCCAGTCCCATGGGTTAGCCAACCGCCCAACCACTGTAGTGATGGGATCCAATTAAAAATTTGGTTAGGTTTTGTCCCGGGTACCAAGGAAAAGAGTTCCAAGGCCCCCTACCCGGATGTTCATGCAAAATAAAACTAGTCACACCACTCACACACCCAATATGAAATTGCCTTTTTCAACCAGATTCAACCAGTTTAAAACAATCCTTTAATAAAACCATAGTATCATTGATCACCATCTTCCAATTTATCCAATTGATTCTTAATTTCCCATCATTCCGTCATCAGAGTATCTATGGCATCATTGGCAACTAGAACGCTCAGGAGCCGTTTCGATAGTTCCTAGCCCATAATACTTGGCAATATAATCACTTAACAAGATGGACTCTCGTTGAAGATCAGCAAGATCAACCAACAGATCCATATAAGGAGCCATGGACTCATCCATTGAAGACCAGCAAGGTCAATCAACCAGATCCATGCTCGATTTCAGAAAACAACTCCAACTGTGTTCCAATATCTTCCTCGACGCACGCGTGGGTATCCTAGGCAACCCAGAGCCCGAGCACCGTATGGTCAGCACCCTCTAGGATCCTTCGCAGGTAACCTAGCGCTTCACGCATAGGCCGCTTCCTTGGCCCCTCATCCACCGTACCGGAAGCTCACCATTTTAATCGCACCGAGGCTGGTCAAGACCTCGGCCGACCTTGCTACGTGAGACGTCCTTCATTGACTCCCCGTCAGCAGTTGCAACTTTACCATCACGACTTTAATCACAAGACGGTCAAAATGCTCCCCCCAGCATTCTTGACATAAAACAATCATTTACAAACAGCATTTACAAACAGTATTTACAAACAGTTTACAACACAATTTCTATTTTAACTTTCATTTTTCCACATTATCCTTCATCAATCTACATTACTTATTCCATATTCCATTTATATGTATACTCATCCCATCACATCATTTCTATCTCATCACTTCAGATTCCCTCACATCGCATATCGTATATTCACATCCATACATCCACAACTATATGCGTACATTCACATCTACATTCATACATCTACATCCCTATGCATACATCCACATCCACATTCACATTCACCTCCATACATCTATATGTACATGCATACATCCACTCCACATTCCCATCCACATCTATACATCTACATCTACATGCATACATCCACCTCTACATCCACATCTACATCTATACACCTACATCTACATGCATACATCCCCATCCACATCCACATCTACATCTATACATATACATCTCCATTCACAACTACATCTACATGCATACATCCATATCTCCATTCCCATCTACATCTATACATCTACATCTACATGCATCCATCCACCTCCACATCCACATCTACATCTATACATCTACATCTACATGTATACATCCACATCTCCATTCACATCTATATCTATACCTCTACATCTACATGCATCCATCCACATCTCCATTTACATCCTCATCTACACATCTATTTCTACATGCATACATCCACGTCCCATGCATACATCCACCTCCACATTCACACTCACATCCATACATCTACATCTACATCTACATGCAACATCCACATCTCCAGGCATAATAAAATTCTTTTAATTGATCTAGGATGATAGTTCCTAGAATATGGTAGGAATTCCTCTTTTTATACTTTGAATGAATTTATTTTATGCGTAATTTCTATAAAAATTTTGCCATAGCTCCGCTACTATGATTGATAAATCTCAATTTTTCTCTAAGGGATAAAGCTCATTATTAAAGAATAATTAGAATGGTCTCTAATTGGATCATCAATCCATAATGGTCTCTAATTGGATCATTAAGAAAACAATTAGAATGGTCTCTAATTGGGTCATCAATCCATAATGGATTGAATCATCAAAGTGCATAAACTAAAAGCATAGCAAAAAGCCATTAATTTGGCCTCAAGCATAGCTTAATCTTGGATTAAGGAAAGGCTTTATGAAAAGCTTCATTTGGATTGAGAATGGTTCATGAGTATGACCATTTCTTGAGTGAGAGAGAGAAATTACATAAAAACCATTAGAATTTAAACATAAATGGAAATTAACTTCTTTAGCATTTATTAAATTATGTAACTCTTCACTACTATTCACCAATTAACTTCAATAGCATTTAAAAAACCATACCAATTAAACTTCTCAAGCTTGAGAGGGGTTGAGAAGAGAGAATCATTGAGAAATTATAGAAAGATCAAAATTCACTATACTTACCTTATAATTTGCTTGATTCTTTATTCACGGTAGAGGCCCCCAACCAATCAATTGGTTTAGTATGTTGATGGAGCCACCAATGGGGATTGAAGAAAGAGAGAAGAATCAAAAACTAGTGAATTATTAAAGAATTCACAACTCTTGGCTTAGGTAGAGTAGAGTAACAATGCATAAGACACTCTATATTTTGGCTTAGGTGGAGTAGAGTAACAAGCATAAGACTCTATATATTTTGACTTAGGTGGAGTAGAGTAACAAAGCATAAGACACTATATATTTTGGCTTAGGTGGAGTAGAGTGACAAAGCATAAGACACTATATTTTTTTGGCTTAGGTGGAGTAGAGTGACAAAGCATAAGACACTATATTTTTTTGGCTTAGGTGGAGTAGAGTGACAAAGCATAAGACACTATATTTTTTGGCTTAGGTGGAGTAGAGTGACAAAGCATAAGACACTATATTTTTTTGGCTTAGGTGGAGTAGAGTGACAAAGCATAAGACACTATATTTTTTTCAACAAGGGGAGGCTTCTATTTATAGGAAAATTTGAGCTCCTAACCAAACAAACTGATTCTAGAATTTTCCAAGTCAGTTTGGTTGAATTTGGACTAGATTTGGACCTAGTTTGGTTACTTTTTGATTCGGTTTGGTCCCATTTTGATTTGGTTTGGTTCAAGAGAGATGAGAGATAAAAATATCATTATTATTTTTGAGTTTAAAACTCATTCAAGACTGTGAAATATGCACCTCCTTTAAAGAATTCCCCTTCCTTACATATGTGTCAAAATTTTATTGCTCATAGTTTTTTTACTAATAAACCTTGTACATTTTCAACTCTTCATCTTATGTGAAATATGCACCTCCTTTAAAGAATTCCTCCTCCTTACATATGTGTCATAGTTTTTTTACTAATAAACCTTGTACATTTTCAACTCTTCATCTTATGTGAAATATGCACCTCCTTTAAAGAATTCCTCCTCCTTACATATGTGTCATAGTTTTTTTACTAATAAACCTTGTACATTTTCAACTCTTCATCTTATGTGAAATATGCACCTCCTTTAAAGAACTCCCCTTCCTTACATAGGTGTCATAATGGAATCATTTTAATATTGCTCATAGTTTTTTACTAATAAACCTTGTACATTTTCAACTCTTCATCTTATGTGAAATATGCACCTCCTTTAAAGAACTCCCCTTCCTTACATAGGTGTCATAATGGAATCATTTTAATATTGCTCATAGTTTTTTACTAATAAACCTTGTACATTTTCAACTCTTCACCTCATGTGAGCATTTACTCATTTTTGGGTATTTTCTTTTTTACAATTTGGATTTATCTCCTCCCTACACATGGATTGATTCTATTGGCCCATAGGAACCTTAATTGGACCATAGTCTAAAGATTTATGAAAATCTAGACCCTTAGGCTAAGGTTCTTTATACCTCTTTCCAATTAATTCCAATTGCACATTGGAAAATTCTTTTTAAATTTCTGTTTCAGGGGAACTCATCTGAATTATAAGAGATATTTTTCTATCCAGAAATATTCAAAATCTGAATATTCTCTCTCTAGAATATTTTCTCTCTCTAGGTTAAAACAGTCACAAACAAGATCTCTTATATTTCAGAAAAGGAATTGATTACAGGGGAATATACTAGACATCAAAAAGGGGTTGGGGGAGGAATCTTACATAAATCAAGTGAGATCCACTTTCCTTATGAAAAGTGTAAATAATGTAAGCAATACATTTTGGGGGTGGGACATTGACACTCAAAAGGGAGGTCTATTGTGTTGATTTTATTCTAGAACCAAAGTATCACAAGTATTTTTGTTATGATTGATATCTTTTTAGTGTGTGGTACTAAAATTTTTCATTATATGAGACACTTTCAAAGACATGAATGATTTTCACTATTGAAATTTTTCATTATATGAGACACTTTCAAAGACATGAATGATTTTCACTATTGAAGTGGGGTTCGTATGTTGACCACATATAAGTCACTTTCAAATACACAAACATAAGCAAATATTTTTTATGGTTTGGCATGCATAGAACAAAATGATTTAAATATATTTAAATTGTGTGACATGTAGGTCCACTTAAAATCAAGTAATATCATACGTGTACAAATAAACTAACAAATAAAGAAGTCATCATGTAGATAACACCATTAAAGCAAATTACAAAAAAATAAAGTGAAGCTGATATTTTTCATGTAAGTGGAATGAATTTCATTTCATATGTCAAGAAACGTTTACCAACAAGAAATGAATGGTAGACTAATTAGACTAGCCTAAGTAGTAGACCCTTGAACCTTGACCCATATGTCCAAACTTAATGGCTTTAACAAAATCCTACGATGATGTAGTCATAGGCCTAAATCCCTAGTGACCCACAAGGCTCCATTACTTGAGGAGAAGCCAATACTCCATGGATTAAGAATACCTCTATGGCCTAAGTCCCTAGTGACCCACAAGGCTCCATTGCTTGAGGATAAACCAATACTCCATGGATTAAGGAGACCTCTATGGCCAATTAGTCATCATAAGCCCTTCTCATTGGTGATCCTTCTGGTCACATGGTCATTGGCCTTACTCATTAATGATCCCATGGCTTGAGGAGACCGCTATGGCCAAATAATCATAGGCATATGCCTCTTTTGATCCCAAATACTCCATGGCATGAGGAGACCTTAAAACACCATGACTTGAGGATAGCCCTATGGCCAAATGCTATAGGCTTCATTTCCTAGTCACCCTAACACTCCATGGTGAGATGAGACTCCTTTGAGAAAATGGTGTTGGACCTAGCTCCTAATGACCCCATAACTTGACCCTTACGGACAATTGGTCATAGGCATCACTCCTTAGTGACCCAAAGAATCCATGGCTTGAGGTGACCCCTTTGAGCAAACAATGTTAGGCTTAACTCCTAATGCCTTATAGCTTGACCCTTATGGCCAAATGGTCATAGGCCGACCTTACTAGTGACTATGAAGACTCCATGGTTGGAGGGGACTCCAAGACTCCATGGTTGGAGGGGACTCCAAGACTCCATGGCTTACAAAGACCCCCATGGGCAAAAATTCATAGATGTATGTCCCTAATGACCACAAATTCTCCATGGATTGAAGAAACCCCAAGACTCCATGGTGCAAGGACATGGTAACAAGGTCATAAACTCAAGTATTCTTATGGCTAAAGAGTCATAGGCCCTCCTAAACACAAGGATTTATGGTTAAGGAGGATCATAAAGGAAGATGGTTTAAAATGTCAATGGTATGGTATTTATAAATTAGGATATTATATGACTTTTGGGCTTGACTAGATTTTACTCTTAATGTACAGTTGTTGCTAAACAAGGTTGTGAAGTGGAGATCAAAGAAGTTGGAGCAATAAAAGATGGAGAGATACTTGTCAATTATCGGATTTACACATCAAACCCCATGTAGTCAATATGATGGCTAATTAGCAAGTGGAATTAGTTTCCAATGCATTGGTGATAGTACTCATAGATTTCAAAGCAATTAAGCTACATAGCTTGTCCAATGCATTGGTGATAGTACTCATAGATTTCAAAGCAATTAAGCTACATAGCTTGTCCAATGTAAAGTTGAACGATGACAGAGTAATGGATGACAATATAAAAAAATTCAAAGCAACAAATGGAAATGGAGAAATGTTCTCAAATGATCTAGTAATGGAGTTGGTAGAGAATAATTTGCCTAGAATGTCCATGATAGTGCTTAATGAAGTGATTATAATAGATTATGATACAAATGCCACACATTTATTGGAGCCACCAAATAATATAAATGGTGGAAAGACAATGCACAATATACTTTCGAGTCAAATATAGCGGAGTCAAAACATAATGTGGTAGGTGCCTCACCATTAGAGTTGAATGATACTAAATTGCCTAACACATCTACTACAAATATCACAAAAGTTGGGGCAGCACATGATGCAGCTAACTAGCCTTTCGAGTCTAACAAAAATGCTGACAACAATAAGCTAGTGGCTTCTGAAGACAATGCAATGTCTAGATTATCTAATGAGTCAAAAGGGAGTTTTGTGGTAAGATGTTCAGATGACTTAATGGCAACCATAAACTTATGATTGACGATCGAGTGGTCATAGGATCACTTATTTCTCTACCGCACAAGCACAAATGTCAAGGCCTCCTAAATGACCTTATTACCAAAGACTGGCTTGAGGGGACCCCAATGGGCCTCACTCAATAATGATTTCCAATACTTCATGGATTGGAGGACCCTATTGCCAAATGGTCATAGACCTTAATCAATAATTATCCCTAAGATATCATGGATCGAGGGACCCTATGGCCAAAAAATCATGGAACTCACTCATTAGTGATCCCCAAGACTCCATTGTTGAGATATCGAGCTCATCTAGTGAGACGGTGGACACTGATGACCCGCCTGGGGGATAGGCCCCACACTTACACCACTGGCATGGTTGGTGAGATCATGGGTGATATGCGGCCAGTGGGATGACAGGCTGTATGACAGCCATTCTAGAGACTGGCATAGTTATAGCGCCAGCTCATTTAGTTGGGTTCACACTATAGAGAACCCTAGTATGTATTTGTTTGAGTACCTTTTCATAGGTGTGTACTCTTATCTTTGTATATGGTGTGTTGAGTGTTGAGTGAAGAATAAGAAGATTTTCAGCCTCTCACCTTGTGTGTTCTCTTTTAGGGTTTTGTGAGTGTGAGAGCTCAAGCTCTCTTCTCCCCTGCATCTTTTCATGGTATCAGAGCCTGGTTCATGCTAAGAGCAGAGCTGCAAGCAAGAGAAGCACAGGAAGCGGTAAGAGGGTAAGAGCTTCAACTACTCTTTCCTATTTGTGTTGGCGCGACTACACCCTTGTCGGGAGCTCTACGGGAGACATCGACAAACAATCTCTGATTGAGAAGCTTTCTTCGCAGGAGTAAAGCTATAGGGAAACTATACTGTCCTATCGGACCATATTTTTCAAGCCGAAAATGCATTTCGGGTGCATTACGACCTCCATTTTTCAGAAAGCAGGCCATTTCGAGCACTAGACGGGTAAGTCATCGATTCCCTACAGAACTCTGTTTTAAGAATTGCAGGAAGACAGATTGGTTATGCAGACATTGTGTGTGCTACAAGGAGGTCAACAGTTGCCATTGGGTGTATGTATGCACATTGAGGTCACTGGTTGTGACATTTCAGTGTACTACAGTACCACTGCAGAAAATATAGCAGTTTGTGCAGGACAAACTAGAGTGCTGTTTCGATAAATTTGTGTGTCTGGCAAGATGTCAAATGATGGCATAAACCATATTGTTGCTGAGAAGCTTGATAAGAACAGCTTCCATGCTTGGAGAGGTTCAGGTTGACGAATTTCCTTATGGGAAAGGGTTATTGGGACTACATAGAAGGTGAGCATGAAGAGGCACCGGAGATACGGGAGATCTGCTACTGCAGATGTGAAAGAGTTTAAGGATTGGAACCAAGGAGCCATAAAAGTTATGTATTGGCTCTCTATCAGTATACAGGACACCATGATTGGGCACATTCAGGATACCAAGTCCCCCAAGGAGGCGTGGGACACCTTAGTAAAACTCTATGTGTAAGATCCCTGTTCCCACCGAGCAACGGATTCGGGTACTGGCAGCGGAAGTAGCGCTTCTCGCGCGGGACAGGGGTCCCACACTCGGGGCCTCGCCCACGGATATCCGGTTAAGAGACTAATCCGTCGGTTGTTCCAAAACCGAACCCGGAAAAACTTTCTTAACCGGAAGCACGGGCGATTCCACCAGGATAACTTTTTACTCTAACGTAGTTAAGATCATTTCTGATCGAGATGATCCAATTACATCTATAAGATACTTAGTCAGTTCAAGGAAGAAACTTGCACTTGGATCATTGGGATCAACGCTTTTTTCCCCATTCAAGAGGCACAGCCGTTGATTCTTATCCATAGAACAGTTACTGTCCGGGATTTTATTTTTTTTTCTATCGTAAAAACAAAAGTTTGAGTCTCGATTTACGGATCCATCAGTCCAGCCTAACCCCATCCGATCCCATGGGTTAGCCAACCGCCCAACCACTGTAGTGATGGGATCCAATTAAAAATTTGGTTAGGTTTTGTCCCGGGTACCAAGGAAAAGAGTTCCAAGGCCCCCTAGCCGGATGTTCATGCAAAATAAAACTAGTCACACCACTCACACACCCAATATGAAATTGCCCTTTTTCAACCAGATTCAACCAGTTTAAAACAATTCTTTAATAAAACCATAGTATCATTGATCACCATCTTCCAATTTATCCAATTGATTCTTAATTTCCCATCATTCCTTCATCAGAGTATCTATGGCATCATTGGCAACTAGAACGCTCAGGAGCCGTTTCGATAGTTCCTAGCCCATAATACTTGGCAATATAATCACTTAACAAGATGGACTCTCGTTGAAGATCAGCAAGATCAACCAACAGATCCATATAAGGAGCCATGGACTCATCCATTGAAGACCAGCAAGGTCAATCAACCAGATCCATGCTCGATTTCAGAAAACAACTCCAACTCTGTTCCAATATCTTCCTCGACGCACGCGTGGGTATCCTAGGCGACCCAGAGCCCGAGCACCGTATGGTCAGCACCCTCTAGGATCCTTCGCAGGTAACCTAGCGCTTCACGCATAGGCCGCTTCCTTGGCCCCTCATCCACCGTACCGGAAGCTCACCATTTTAATCGCACCGAGGCTGGTCAAGACCTCGGCCGACCTTGCTACGCGAGACGTCCTTCATTGACTCCCCGTCAGCAGTTGCAACTTTCTCATCACGACCTTAATCACAAGACGGTCAAAATGCTCCCCCCAGCATTCTTGACATAAAACAATCATTTATAAACAGCATTTACAAACAGTTTACAATACAATTTCTATTTTAACTTTCATTTTTCCACATTATCCCTCCTCAATCTACATTACTTATTCCATATTCCATTTATATGTATACTCATCCCATCACATCATTTCCATCTCATCACTTCAGATTCCCTCACATCACAATCGTATATTCACATCCATACATCCACAACTATATGCGTACATTCACATCTACATGCATACATCTACATCCCTATGCATACATCCACATCCACATTAACATTCACCTCCATACATCTACATCTACATGCATACATCCACTCCACATTCACATCCACATCTATACATCTACATCTACATGCATACATCCACCTCTACATCCACATCTACGTCTATACACCTACATCTACATGCATACATCCACCTCTACATCCACATCTACGTCTATACACCTACATCTACATGCATACTTCCCCATCCACATCCACATCTATATCTATACATCTACATCTACATGTATACATCTCCATTCACAACTACATCTACATGCATACATCCATATCTCCATTCCCATCTACATCTATACATCTACATCTACATGCATGCATCCATCCACATCTCCATTTACATCCTCATCTACATGCATCCATCCACATCTCCATTTACATCCTCATCTACACATCTACATCTACATGCATCCATCCACCTCCACATCCACAACTACATCTATACATCTACATCTACATGCATCCATCCACCTCCACATCCACAACTACATCTATACATCTACATCTACATGTATACATCCACATCTCCATTCACATCTACATCTATACCTCTACATCTACATGCATCCATCCACATCTCCATTTACATCCTCATCTACACATCTATTTCTACATGCATACATCCACATCCCATGCATAATAAAATTCTTTTAATTAATCTAGGATGATAGTTCCTAGAATATGGTAGGAATTCCTCTTTTTATACTTTGAATGAATTTATTTTATGCGTAATTTCTATAAAAATTTTGCCATAGCTCCGCTACTATGACTGGTAAATCTCAATTTTTTTTTTCTAAGGGATAAAGCTCATTATTAAAGAAATAATTAGAATGGTCTCTAATTGGATCATCAATCCATAATGGTCTCTAATTGGATCATCAATCCATAATGGTCTCTAATTGGATCATTAAGAAAACAATTAGAATGGTCTCTAATTGGGTCATCAATCCATAATGGTCTCTAATTGGATCATCAATCCATAATGGTCTCTAATTGGATCATTAAGAAAACAATTAGAATGGTCTCTAATTGGGTCATCAATCCATAATGGTCTCTAATTGGATCATCAATCCATAATGGATTGAATCATCAATGTGCATAAACTAAAAGCATAGCAAAAAGCCATTAATTTGGCCTCAAGCATAGCTTAATCTTGGATTAAGGAAAGGCTTTATGAAAAGCTTCATTTGGATTGAGAATGGTTCATGAGTATGACCATTTCTTGAGTGAGAGAGAGAAATTACATAAAAACCATTAGAATTTAAATATAAGTGGAAATTAACTTCTATAGCATTTATTAAATTATGTAACTCTTCACTACTATTCACCAATTAACTTCAATAGCATTTAAAAAAAACCATACCAATTAAACTTCTCAAGCTTGAGAGGGGTTGAGAAGAGAGAATCATTGAGAAATCATAGAAAAGATCAACATTCAATATACTTACCTTATGATTTGCTTGATTCTTTATTCACGGTAGAGGCCCCCAACCAATCAATTGGTTTAGTATGTTGATGGAGCCACCAATGGGGATTGAAGAAAGAGGGAAGTATCAAAAACTAGTGAAATATTAAAGAATTCACAGTTCTTGGCTTAGGTAGAGTAGAGTAACAAGGCATAAGACACTATATATTTTAGCTTAGGTGGAGTAGAGTAACAAAGCATAAGACTCTATCTAATTTGGCTTAGGTGGAGTAGAGTAACAAGCACAAGAGACTATATATTTTGGCTTAGGTGGAGTAGAGTAACAAAGCATAAGAGATTATATTTTGGCTTAGGTGGAGTAGAGTAACAAAGCATAAGAGACTATATTTTGGCTTAGGTGGAGTAGAGTAACAAAGCATAAGAGACTATATTTTGGCTTAGGTGGAGTAGAGTAACAAAGCATAAGAGACTATATTTTGGCTTAGGTGGAGTAGAGTAACAATGCATAAGACATTATATTTTTTTCAACAAGGGGAGGCTTCTATTTATAGGAAAATTTGAGCTCCTAACCAAACAAACTGATTCTAGAATTTTCCAAGTCAGTTTGGTTGAATTTGGACTAGATTTGGACCTAGTTTGGTTACTTTTTGATTCGGTTTGGTTCCATTTTGATTTGGTTTGGTTCAAGAGAGATGAGAGATAAAAATATCACATTATTTTTGAGTTTAAAACTCATTCAAGCATGTGAAATATGCACCTCCTTTAAAGAATTCCCCTTCCTTACATATGTGTCAAAATTTTATTGCTCATAGTTTTTTACTAATAAACCTTGTACATTTTCAACTCTTCATCTTATGTGAAATGTGCACCTCCTTTAAAGAACTCCTCTTCCTTACATATGTGTCATAGTTTTTTTTTTTACTAATAAACCTTGTACATTTTCAACTCTTCATCTTATGTGAAATATGCACCTCCTTTAAAGAACTCCCCTTCCTTCCATATGTGTTTATTTACTAATAAACCTTGTACATTTTCAACTCTTCATCTTATGTGAAATATGCACCTCCTTTAAAGAACTCCCCTTCCTTACATATGTGTTTATTTACTAATAAACCTTGTACATTTTCAACTCTTCATCTTATGTGAGCATTTACTCAATTTTTGGGTATCTTCTTTTACAAATTGGATTTATCTCCTCCCTACACATGGATTGATGCTATTGGCCCATAGGAACCTTAATTGGACCATAGTCTAAAGATTTATGAAAATCTAGACCCTTAGGCTAAGGTTCTTTATACCTATTTCCAATTAATTCCAATTGCACATTGGAAAATTCTTTTTAAATTTCTGTTTCAGGGGAGCTCATCTGAATTATAAGAGATATTTTTCTATCCAGAATTATTCAGAATCTGAATATTCTCTCTCTAGAATATTTTCTCTCTCTAGGTTAAAACAGTCACAAACAAGATCTCTTATATTTCAGAAAAGGAATTGATTACAGGAGAATATACTAGACATCAAAAAGGGGTTGGGGGAGGAATCTTACATTCTACCCCACTTAAAAAACGTGAGATGTCCTCATCTCGCAACTTGGAATAATTTCGCAAGATGCACGAATATGCGACTTAGAGAAAAATTTTAATCACGATTAACCACCAAGAAAAGTCTTAAAGAGAGCAGGATTCAAAATAAGAACAAGATTTAAACTTTATTCATTCTCGGAACTTATACAGTAAAGATAGAGAAACTCTTTACACTTCCATAAGCCCGTCCATCATATGGTCACAAAAGCAGTCCTCACAAGCTGCACAAGTATAGGGTAACTCATCTATGGGAATGATTCTGCTGGTTATTGCCGCACCTATCTCAGTGGTATGAGGTGATCTAACAAAAGGACCTCTGAGAGGTAAGCCAAAAACGGGGTAAAGGCATATCTTCTCATGAGGAAGAAAACACGCCAGTAAGAAGACCCGCTCAGAAAACCCAAGATGTCTTGATCTCATGACGCAGTAGTATCGGGGACCCAAACCCAAAGCTTCAATAACCATGGCCAAGCAGACATTGTTACGAAAGTGCTGCTGACCCCAGGGTGTTACCCTAGTTATGTTTTGATAGGTCCGCCATTTGGTCTGCGCTACAGAAGTTCCTAGGTGAGGAAAAAGTGAGCGCTCATACTGTTCTATAAAGTCTTTCTTCACAGACTCTCTTGCGTCTTGAAGGTGAGAAATCATCATGGATAAAACTAGTTCTTGTTGCCAAGCCATGAAGGAGATTAAGAAAGAAAGGAGATTGATGGGAGTAAGATTACTGTGAGTGACAAGTAAAAGTTACGACTTATATAGAGGAAGGAGCTAGCGTAACCTAGAAGCCAACGGTAACTTGCCACTGAAGTTTTACCGTCTTTCCATGATTTGTGTTTGACACATTTTTCTATAGAAGGCATTAAGAATTTTGAGATGAGGAGATAAAAGAACTTGTAGGCTAAGTCACCTACTTTCATTGAATTCAGATATAAGGATCACAATATCTGGGGGATAACTTCTTATACTCCCCAAGAGATAAAGAACTTCTTTTGGGCCGTAGTCGAATGAAAACCAAAACCTTGGTATCCAAAACACCGATTCTCACTTCTAAACTCATTGTTCTAAATCCTTAAAACAGGCGTGACTCCTGAGAAGTATTCTAGGAAAAGGGTCTTCCTTTTTTAAACAGAAATTTTCTTTTATTTTAGAGAGGAAATAATTATAAGATCAGAAAGGAAGATTCTTACTCCAGTATACCTCGAAGGCTGGGGAGGAATCTTACATTCTACCCCACTTAAAAAAATGCGAGATGTCCTCATCTCGCCAAGTAGAGGACAACTCTTTTTCTTCAGATCCAATTTATTCTGGGGTTCCTTATATTCTGGTCAACCCAACAGAACACTGGGATAAATATCCCTTATATAGAACTCATTATTAAATAACAATTCATTCAGATCATATCATTCATATCTTTAACATGATAATGGTCCATTAGACCGAAAAGTTTCCTTCGAAACATTCCTCCACGGAAATTTCAGTCAAGCAAGTTCTCAATTTGACATCCCTTAACTTAATCTACTGGTCAAATATTAACAGTAGCAATCTAACAGCACACCCATTAACCTCATAGTGATTTGCTGAATTCATTATCATCATTCTAGTTATGAATATCATTACAGGGATTCGTCCCATTCCCCCTCATTGTGGTTTCATTATATTTCAACTAATTTTTTTAAAAATCAACATTTTTCAATCAGCATTTTCAATCAGCATTTTCAATCAGAATCCAAATCAATTCATCCATTCTCAAACAGAATTAAAAATCATATCAATCACATGCAAAATCATCATCTGGATAGCATTAACGCTTATAATTTCAAGTCTTAGATTTACTCGTATATACTGTCAGTAAAGAGCTGCAGTATACTCTCGGTATATACGGGTAGTCATCACGGCCCTTGGAATTATAAGGTAAATACTATCATGTCTAGGCCTCAAGCAAGTCGGGGATTCTATATAATTGCGGTACTTCCATCTGAAGACCCAATTACCAAATTACGAGTTTCAGTTTGAATATCAAATTGTATGAATTATATCACACAATTATAACCTTTTTGTGTTTCTTGATAAATTTTTGACCTATTTGTCTTCTCAGGTGATCTTTATTAACCAAATGCTCTGATACCAACTGTAAGATCCCTGTTCCCACCGAGCAACGGATTCGGGTACTGGCAGCGGAAGTAGCGCTTCTCGCGCGGGACAGGGGTCCCACACTCGGGGCCTCGCCCACGGATATCCGGTTAAGAGACTAATCCGTCGGTTGTTCCAAAACCGAACCCGGAAAAACTTTCTTAACCGGAAGCACGGGCGATTCCACCAGGATAACTTTTTACTCTAACGTAGTTAAGATCATTTCTGATCGAGATGATCCAATTACATCTATAAGATACTTAGTCAGTTCAAGGAAGAAACTTGCACTTGGATCATTGGGATCAACGCTTTTTTCCCCATTCAAGAGGCACAGCCGTTGATTCTTATCCATAGAACAGTTACTGTCCGGGATTTTATTTTTTTTTCTATCGTAAAAACAAAAGTTTGAGTCTCGATTTACGGATCCATCAGTCCAGCCTAACCCCATCCGATCCCATGGGTTAGCCAACCGCCCAACCACTGTAGTGATGGGATCCAATTAAAAATTTGGTTAGGTTTTGTCCCGGGTACCAAGGAAAAGAGTTCCAAGGCCCCCTAGCCGGATGTTCATGCAAAATAAAACTAGTCACACCACTCACACACCCAATATGAAATTGCCCTTTTTCAACCAGATTCAACCAGTTTAAAACAATTCTTTAATAAAACCATAGTATCATTGATCACCATCTTCCAATTTATCCAATTGATTCTTAATTTCCCATCATTCCTTCATCAGAGTATCTATGGCATCATTGGCAACTAGAACGCTCAGGAGCCGTTTCGATAGTTCCTAGCCCATAATACTTGGCAATATAATCACTTAACAAGATGGACTCTCGTTGAAGATCAGCAAGATCAACCAACAGATCCATATAAGGAGCCATGGACTCATCCATTGAAGACCAGCAAGGTCAATCAACCAGATCCATGCTCGATTTCAGAAAACAACTCCAACTCTGTTCCAATATCTTCCTCGACGCACGCGTGGGTATCCTAGGCGACCCAGAGCCCGAGCACCGTATGGTCAGCACCCTCTAGGATCCTTCGCAGGTAACCTAGCGCTTCACGCATAGGCCGCTTCCTTGGCCCCTCATCCACCGTACCGGAAGCTCACCATTTTAATCGCACCGAGGCTGGTCAAGACCTCGGCCGACCTTGCTACGCGAGACGTCCTTCATTGACTCCCCGTCAGCAGTTGCAACTTTCTCATCACGACCTTAATCACAAGACGGTCAAAATGCTCCCCCCAGCATTCTTGACATAAAACAATCATTTACAAACAGCATTTACAAACAGTTTACAATACAATTTCTATTTTAACTTTCATTTTTCCACATTATCCCTCCTCAATCTACATTACTTATTCCATATTCCATTTATATGTATACTCATCCCATCACATCATTTCCATCTCATCACTTCAGATTCCCTCACATCACAATCGTATATTCACATCCATACATCCACAACTATATGCGTACATTCACATCTACATGCATACATCTACATCCCTATGCATACATCCACATCCACATTAACATTCACCTCCATACATCTACATCTACATGCATACATCCACTCCACATTCACATCCACATCTATACATCTACATCTACATGCATACATCCACCTCTACATCCACATCTACGTCTATACACCTACATCTACATGCATACATCCACCTCTACATCCACATCTACGTCTATACACCTACATCTACATGCATACTTCCCCATCCACATCCACATCTATATCTATACATCTACATCTACATGTATACATCTCCATTCACAACTACATCTACATGCATACATCCATATCTCCATTCCCATCTACATCTATACATCTACATCTACATGCATGCATCCATCCACATCTCCATTTACATCCTCATCTACATGCATCCATCCACATCTCCATTTACATCCTCATCTACACATCTACATCTACATGCATCCATCCACCTCCACATCCACAACTACATCTATACATCTACATCTACATGCATCCATCCACCTCCACATCCACAACTACATCTATACATCTACATCTACATGTATACATCCACATCTCCATTCACATCTACATCTATACCTCTACATCTACATGCATCCATCCACATCTCCATTTACATCCTCATCTACACATCTATTTCTACATGCATACATCCACATCCCATGCATAATAAAATTCTTTTAATTAATCTAGGATGATAGTTCCTAGAATATGGTAGGAATTCCTCTTTTTATACTTTGAATGAATTTATTTTATGCGTAATTTCTATAAAAATTTTGCCATAGCTCCGCTACTATGACTGGTAAATCTCAATTTTTTTTTTCTAAGGGATAAAGCTCATTATTAAAGAAATAATTAGAATGGTCTCTAATTGGATCATCAATCCATAATGGTCTCTAATTGGATCATCAATCCATAATGGTCTCTAATTGGATCATTAAGAAAACAATTAGAATGGTCTCTAATTGGGTCATCAATCCATAATGGTCTCTAATTGGATCATCAATCCATAATGGTCTCTAATTGGATCATTAAGAAAACAATTAGAATGGTCTCTAATTGGGTCATCAATCCATAATGGTCTCTAATTGGATCATCAATCCATAATGGATTGAATCATCAATGTGCATAAACTAAAAGCATAGCAAAAAGCCATTAATTTGGCCTCAAGCATAGCTTAATCTTGGATTAAGGAAAGGCTTTATGAAAAGCTTCATTTGGATTGAGAATGGTTCATGAGTATGACCATTTCTTGAGTGAGAGAGAGAAATTACATAAAAACCATTAGAATTTAAATATAAGTGGAAATTAACTTCTATAGCATTTATTAAATTATGTAACTCTTCACTACTATTCACCAATTAACTTCAATAGCATTTAAAAAAAACCATACCAATTAAACTTCTCAAGCTTGAGAGGGGTTGAGAAGAGAGAATCATTGAGAAATCATAGAAAAGATCAACATTCAATATACTTACCTTATGATTTGCTTGATTCTTTATTCACGGTAGAGGCCCCCAACCAATCAATTGGTTTAGTATGTTGATGGAGCCACCAATGGGGATTGAAGAAAGAGGGAAGTATCAAAAACTAGTGAAATATTAAAGAATTCACAGTTCTTGGCTTAGGTAGAGTAGAGTAACAAGGCATAAGACACTATATATTTTAGCTTAGGTGGAGTAGAGTAACAAAGCATAAGACTCTATCTAATTTGGCTTAGGTGGAGTAGAGTAACAAGCACAAGAGACTATATATTTTGGCTTAGGTGGAGTAGAGTAACAAAGCATAAGAGATTATATTTTGGCTTAGGTGGAGTAGAGTAACAAAGCATAAGAGACTATATTTTGGCTTAGGTGGAGTAGAGTAACAAAGCATAAGAGACTATATTTTGGCTTAGGTGGAGTAGAGTAACAAAGCATAAGAGACTATATTTTGGCTTAGGTGGAGTAGAGTAACAATGCATAAGACATTATATTTTTTTCAACAAGGGGAGGCTTCTATTTATAGGAAAATTTGAGCTCCTAACCAAACAAACTGATTCTAGAATTTTCCAAGTCAGTTTGGTTGAATTTGGACTAGATTTGGACCTAGTTTGGTTACTTTTTGATTCGGTTTGGTTCCATTTTGATTTGGTTTGGTTCAAGAGAGATGAGAGATAAAAATATCACATTATTTTTGAGTTTAAAACTCATTCAAGCATGTGAAATATGCACCTCCTTTAAAGAATTCCCCTTCCTTACATATGTGTCAAAATTTTATTGCTCATAGTTTTTTACTAATAAACCTTGTACATTTTCAACTCTTCATCTTATGTGAAATGTGCACCTCCTTTAAAGAACTCCTCTTCCTTACATATGTGTCATAGTTTTTTTTTTTACTAATAAACCTTGTACATTTTCAACTCTTCATCTTATGTGAAATATGCACCTCCTTTAAAGAACTCCCCTTCCTTCCATATGTGTTTATTTACTAATAAACCTTGTACATTTTCAACTCTTCATCTTATGTGAAATATGCACCTCCTTTAAAGAACTCCCCTTCCTTACATATGTGTTTATTTACTAATAAACCTTGTACATTTTCAACTCTTCATCTTATGTGAGCATTTACTCAATTTTTGGGTATCTTCTTTTACAAATTGGATTTATCTCCTCCCTACACATGGATTGATGCTATTGGCCCATAGGAACCTTAATTGGACCATAGTCTAAAGATTTATGAAAATCTAGACCCTTAGGCTAAGGTTCTTTATACCTATTTCCAATTAATTCCAATTGCACATTGGAAAATTCTTTTTAAATTTCTGTTTCAGGGGAGCTCATCTGAATTATAAGAGATATTTTTCTATCCAGAATTATTCAGAATCTGAATATTCTCTCTCTAGAATATTTTCTCTCTCTAGGTTAAAACAGTCACAAACAAGATCTCTTATATTTCAGAAAAGGAATTGATTACAGGAGAATATACTAGACATCAAAAAGGGGTTGGGGGAGGAATCTTACACTATGAAACGAATACCAAGGCATGAAAGATACAATTGAAGAATGAACTTCAAAGTGTGGAGAAAAAGATTATGTCTGTGAATGACTATGCATTGAAGATCAAGGGTATTGTGGAATCCCTTGCATCTATTGGCATTTGAGTAAATGATGATGACAAGGTGAAAGTATGTCTACGTGGTCTCGGTCCACAATACAAGGCATTCATGACATCTATTGAGACTCGAGAAAACATTCTCAATTTCACAAATTTGGTGTCTATGTTGATTATAGAAGAGAAGAGCTTGGGTGAATACCAACAGTCTTCACAAAACAAAAATGGTTCAGAGCAACAGGCCTTCTACACAAGTTGAGGAAGACGATAAGGTAGAGGAGGCCGTGGACACGGTCAAGGAGGTGACCGAATAGGTATTCAGAATTATGGCCAGTAGCAGCAACAACAACAGTCCCAGAATTCACAACAACAAGAACAACAACACACAGGTGGAAGAGGCCAATTCAGAGGCAGGGGGAGTCAAAGAGGTCCTGGAAATTGGCAAAGGCAGTATAATGATACACGTGGATGCTTTTATTGTGGACATGTGGAGGCAAATTGTTTTAAGAAGCAGGCTGACATGCAAAATGGGAAATTACGGCAAAACAACTATGCAGCATCCTTGAGCTGAAACAATAAGGATAATGAAAGGTTGTTTGTTATGCAGCATGTTGTTAATGCCATGTCTGAAAATGTTGAAGTAGCACATAAAGATGATGTATGGTATGTTGATTCAGGTGCCTCAAACCACATGACAAGTCATGGGGAGTGGGTCAAGGAGATGAAAAACCTTGAAAGACCAGGTTTTGTGGAAACAGGGGATGACACTGCTCATCCAATTGCCCATGTTGCAGATGTGCCATTATCTATGCAGGATGGCAAAGTGAAGTACCTTGCAGATGTACTTCATGTTCCAAACATAACAAAGAATCTGGTTTTAGTTGGCCAGATGATTGAGCAAGGTTTGCAGGTTTGGTTTAACCCTGATGGTTGTTATGTTGAAGACTTTAAAGACAAATGCAGGTTGGTTGCAAAAGGCAACAGAGTGGGCATGTGTTTACATTGAATGTAAACATGCCTAAAGTGAGTGTTGCGATATTTGCAAATGGTTCAGGAATTGCTGCAGACACAGACATTTGGCATAAAAGAATTGGACATGTGAATGTACAGAGAATGAATTCTATGCAGACTAAAGGAATTGTGACAGGGCTGCCAAAGTTTAAAGTTGAAGGTATGCAGAAAATATGTGAAGCATGCCAATTTGGAAAGCAAACAAAGCATGTATTTCCACGTAATAGAAATGTGAGTAGAAATGCACTAGATGTTGTGCATTCAGATGTATGGGGTCCTACGAAGACCATGTCTATGGGAGGCTGCAGGTACTATGAAGAGAAAGTGGTTGAGCCCCTTAGTATGACTGACATTTTTGCAGGGCATTCTCATGTTGATGGAGAGCCTAGTGGCTCAGAGATGAGCCTTGATGAGGAGCTTGGGATACCAGCTATGAGAACACCTGGTGTAAAGAAGGCTATGGAAGCCATGAATGCAAAGCTGCGAAGATCTGGGAGAGTGAAGAATCCTATGCAGAGGTTTACCTATGATGGTTATGTGGCACATCACTATACATACACGGCAAAAGTTGTGCAGGTTGTAGAGCCCACATGCATTGATGAGGCTGTTGGAAATGTGTGTTGGGAGAAAGCTATGGATGAGGAGATGGATGCACTATATGGAAATGAGACTTGGGATTTAGTGCAATTGCCTGAAGGCAAGAAAGCCATCGGATGCACGTGGTGTACAAAGTAAAACATAACAGTAATGGAAGCATAAGCAGGTACAAGGCTAGATTGGTAGCCAAAGGATATGTGTAGACATATGGCACTGATTATGAGGAAACTTTCAGCCCAATTTCCAAGATGGCAACAATGAGAGTTGTGATAGCAGTGGCTGCATCAAAGCAATGGCCTTTACATCAGATGGATGTAAAGAATGCATTCTTGCATGGGGATCTGCAGGAAGAGGTGTATATGTTGTAGCCACCTGGTTATGAGGATGAGTCACCCCGAGCATGTTTGTAGGTTGAAGAAAGCCTTGTATGGCTTAAAACAAGCACCAAGAGCATGGTCTGACAAGATTTTTGAATATCTTGTCACTATTAGCTTTCATGTAGCCAATGCAGATTTCTCGTCGTCATTGTTTGTGAGACACAATGATAGAGGGGTTGTGCTTGTTGTTATCTATGTAGATGACTTGATCATTATGAGAGACCATGATGTAGAGATCTTTGATGTAAAGATCTTGCTTAGACAAAAATTTGACATGAAGGATCTGGGGGAGCTCAGATATTTCTTGGGCATTAAGGTGATTAGGTCACCACATGGTATTGGATTATTGCTGCAGAGACATTATGGCTTGGACATGTTGTCCAAGTATGGTATGACAGGATATAAGCCTATCTCAGTGCCATTGGATCACAATGGCAAGTTGAGTGCAAATTGAGGAGAGATTTTGGAGGATTCTACTATGTATAGGCGCATAGTAGGAAGCTTGATCTACATGACAGCAATCACCAGGCCAGATTTGAGCTATGCTGTTGGGTTGTTGAGTCAGTTTATGTAGGTTCCTCGGAAGCCACATTTGGATGCATTGAGACACATACTGAGGTATGTGAGGTCTACTTTGCATTGTGGACTATTTTATGAAACTGGGAGAGAGATATGTGTACATGGGTACAAAGATGCTGATTGGGCTGGTAGTATCTCAGATAGAAGATCTACTAGTGGCTTCATGTTTTCTTTGGGGAGTGTTGCTGTGACTTGGAGCAGCAAGAAGCAGCCTATGGTTGCTCTATCCAGTACAGAGGCCGAGTACAGAGGTGCTGCTATGGCAGCATGTGAGGTAGCTTGGTTGAGAAAGCTACTTGCAGATTTTGGTCTATCAATGGTGGATAGACAAGTTGTCATTTTTTGTGACAACATTAGTAGTGTACAGTTGGCAAGGAACCCAGTTTTTTATGCTCGCACGAAGCATATAGAGGTCTTGGTAGGAGATGTTGACCTTGTTTATGTCAGCACACAAGATCAGATAGCTGACATTCTCACTAAAGCTCTGCAAATTCAGGGCTTCGCTTGGTGTACATGAGATAGAGTTGAGATCGAGGGGGAGTGTTGAGATATCGAGCTCATCTAGTAAGGCAGTGTTGGACACTGATGACCCGCCTGGCGGATAGGCCCCACACTTACACCACTTGCATGGTTGGTGAGATCATGGGTGATATGCGGCCAGTGGGATGACAGGCTATATGACAGCCATTCTAGAGACTGGCATAGTTATAGCGCCAGCTCATTTAGTTGGGTTCACACTATAGAGAACCCTAGTATATATTTGGTTGAGTATCTTTTCATAGGTGGGTACTCTTATCTTTGTATATGGTGTGTTGAGTGTTGAGTGAAGAAGAAGAAGAAGAATAATATTTTCAGCCTCTCACCTTGTGTGTTCTCTTTTAGGGTTTTGTGAGTGTGTGTGTGCTTGCAAGAGCTCAAGCTCTCTTCTCCCCTGCATCTTTTCATCCATGGATTGGGGACCCTAAAGCCAAACAATCATGGGCCTCACTCATTAGTGATTCCCAAGACTCCATGGCTTCGGAAGACCCTATTACCAAATGACCCCATAGGCCTCACTCCATTAGTAGTGATCCCCAAGACTATTATCTTTGTAAGAATAATTGTTACCATCCATTGCCTTTTGCAAAACATCCCTTCCCTCACCAAGACTCCGTGGATTGAGGAGACCTCTACGGCCAAACAATCATAACCCTCACTCAATAATGATCCCCAAGACTCCTTATTTAATGAAAGCTTGAGACTTTATGGCTTGTGGAGACCCTATGGCTAGATAGTCATAGGTCTCATCTATAGTGATCCCCAAGACTTTATGGCTTGGGGAGACCCTATGGCCAAATGGCCATAGACCTCACTTAATAATGATTCCCAAGACTAGATTCATTGGAAGAAGAATTGCTAACATTCATAGCTTTTTGAAAAATATAATTTTTATCATAGTGATCCCCGAGACAATGTGACTTGAGGAGACACCTATGGCCAAATGATCATAGGCCTCACTCAATAATGATTCCCAAGACTCTTTATTTGATGAGAGTCCAAGACTCTATGGCTTATGAAGACCGTATGGTCATATAATCATAGGTCTCACTCACTATAGCGATCCCCTCCATGCCTTGGGGACACCCTATGGCCAAATGGCCATAGGCCTCACTCACTAGTGATGCCCATAGCCTTTTGCAAAATATCCTTTCTATCATAGTTATTGCTAAGACTCCATGACTTGAGGAGACACCTATGGCCAAACAATTGATCAGAGGCCTCACTCAATAATGATTCCCAAGACTCTTTATTTAATGAGAGCCCAAGACTCTATGGCTTGTGAAGACCCTATGGCCAAACAATGATAAGACACTCAGTATAGTGATCCCCAAGCCTCCTACCTTCAATGGGGAGACCCTATGGTCCAATGGCCATAGGCCTCACTCACTAGTGATGCCCCAATACTACAATGATAGGCCTCACTCAGTCCTAGTGATGCCCAAAGCTCCATGGTCTTGAGAGAGACCCTTGTGGCCAAATGGTAATAGGCCTCACTCTCACTCTAGTGATCCCCAAGACTTCATGGCTTGAGGAGACTCCTATGGCCAAATGGTCATAGACCTCACTCACTAGTGATCCCCAATACTCCATGGCTTGAGGAGAAACCATGGTCAAAGTACTCACTCACTCTAGTGATCCTTGAAGACTACTTTCATTAAAAGAATAACTTCTAACATCCGTAGCCTTTTGAATAACGTAGGCCTCACTCAATAGTGATCCCTAAGACTCTTTGTTTGATGAGACTAGATAATACTTCATGGATTTGGGAGACCCTATGGTTTAATGGTCATAGGCCTCCCACTTATTGATCCTCAGGGGGGGAGGGGGGTCACCTAAAAATATGTAAGTATACCACATGAGTTCAAATAAAGGAGTTTTTTTTTCAAAATCTTAAGGTAAATTTATAGAAGGGGTTTTTCTAATTGATTTTGAAAAAAAAAACCTATAATTCCATAAAGAAAAAGGTTTTTTTAATTCATGAAAAATTCACAAGTATTTTTAATACCCCTTGAACGCACGTGATACATAGGGTTTATTTAGTAGTGCGTCCCCTAAGAAATACTCATTGCTTGAAGAGACCCTTGTGGCCAAACGATTATAGACTTCACTCAATAGTGATCATGGCTTAAGGAGCTACCTATAATCAAATTGTCCTTAGCCCTGACTTACTAGTGATCTTTAAAAACTACATTTATTGCAAGAATAATTACTAGCTTCCATAGCCTTTTGAATAACATAGTCCAAAATCAGTGATCCGTAATACACTATGTTTTATGAGAACCTAAGGCTTCATGGATTTGGGAGGACCCTATGGCAAAATGGTCATAAAGCCCCATCCAATATTTATCCCCAATACTCTTAGTTTGATGAGAGCACAAGACTCCAACCCATGGCGTGTGGAGACTCTATGACCAAGAATTCATAGGACTCAATGCTCTTAGTTATCCGCAATGCTCTTAGTTTGATGAGATCAAAATAGACCATGGCTTGTGGAGACCCTATGACCAAGCATTCATAGGACTCAATACTCTTAGTTATCCCCAATACTCTTAGTTTGATGAGAGCACAAGACTCCATGGTTTGTGGAGACCCTATAACAAAGCATTCATAGGACTCACTCACTAGTGATCTCTAAGACTACTTTCATTGGTAGAATAGTTGTGCTAACATCCATAGCCTTTTGCATAGCATCCCTTTTTTCATAGTAATCGCTAAGCCTCAATAACTAGTGATCCCCAACCCTCAATTACGTGATCCCCTAAGACTACAGTCAAAGGCTTCACTCACTAGTGATCCTGTAAGAGTAATTTCATGGCAAGAATACTTTCTAACAATTATTGCCCTTTAAATAACATAGGACTCACTCAATGGTGATTCCCAAGACTCTTTGTTTGATGAGACCGTAAGACTTTATGGCTTTGGGAGAGCCTATGGCCAAATGGTCATAGGCCTCCCCCACTAGTGATCCCTATACTCCTTACTTGAGGATACCGTTGTGGCCAAATGGTAATAGGAATCACTTGGGAATCACTTAATAGTGATCCCCAAGAATTCATGGCTTGGGGGACCCTATGGCCAAACAATCATGGGACTCAGCCATTAGTTATTTCCAACACTCCATGGCTTGGGTAGACCCTATGACTAAACGGCCATAGGCCTCACTCATCACTAATGATCCCCAACAATACTTTATTTGGAAGAAACATTGTTAAAATCCATAGCCTTTTATTGAAACATCCATTCCCTCATAGGTGATCCCCAGGGCTCTATATCTTGAGGAGATCCTTATGGCCAATCAGTCATAGGCCTCACTCAATAATGATCCCCAAAAATCTTTATTTGATGTGAGGCCAAGACTCTATGGCTTGTGGAGACCCTATGCCCAAATATACCTCGCTCGCTTAGTGGTCCCCGAGTCTCCATGTCTTGGGAGTGATCCCCAGGACTCTTTGTTTGATGAGACCTAAGACTTCAAGGCTTTCCAAGACCTTACGGCTAAATGGTCATAGGCCTCTCCCGCTAGTGATCCCCCAATACTCCATTGCTTGGGGAGACCCCTTTGGCCAAATGTTTATAGGCCTCACTCACTCACTACTTGAAGAGTGTCTCAAACAAGATGGTCATAGGATTCACTTAGAAGTAATCCCCTAGTACTCCATGCCTTGGTGGGGGAGACTCATAAGTCATAGGATTCTCTCACTAGGGATGCCCAAGGCTTCATGACTTGAGGAGACTCCTATGGCCAAATGGTCATAGGAATCACTTAATATTGATCCTGAATACTCCATTCTAGATGATACCACAAGGCTTTATGGTGTTACAAGACCCTATGGGCAAATGGTATGACAAGACTCACCCAATAGTGATCCTAAAGGATCTTATTTTAATGAGAGCTTAAGACTATGTGGATTGTGGGATCAAGCAGCCATAGTGATCCTGACTCTTAGTTTGATGAGAGCTCAAGAGTCCATGGCTTGTGGAGATCCTATGACCAAACAGCCACCATAGGCCTCACTCTAGTGATGTCCAAGACTACTTTCATTTTGGAATAATAATTGCTAACATCCATAACCTTTTTCATAGCATCTCTTTTCTTCATAGTGATCCCCAAGCCTCAATTTCTAGTGATCCCTAAAGACTAAGATTAAAGGCCTCACTCACTCTAGTGATCCTTCAACATTGCAAGAATAACTGCTAACATCCATTGCCTTTTGAATAACATAAGCCTCACTCAATAGTGATCCCCAAGACTCTTTGTTGCCAAATGGTCATAGAACTCCCCCACTAGTTATCCCCTTGCTTGAGGAGACCATTGTGGCTAAACGGTCATAGGCCTCAACAGTGATCCCCTAAGAATCCATGCTACATGATACTCCAAGACTCCATTACTTGAGGAGACCCTTATGGCCGAACGGGTCATAAGCCTCACTTAATAGTGATCCCCCAAGACTCCATGCTATGTAACATTCTAAGACTTTATTTCTTGAGGAGAGCCTTGTTAGAATTATAGCAATGTGATGAGCTATGGTGGATCAAATGCTAGAATCAACATCATTAACAAAGTGATTAGATAATAATTAAGACATGATTAGTGATTGAGTAATTAACTAATAGCTTAATGTAGGCATGGATAATCAAAAACCAGCAAATTCTCATTAGGCCAATGCCTCAATTTATAGAGTTTACATCCAAGCATCAAATCCCACTAATTTCTCCTTGATTCAGTCCACCTCTTTTGCTTGATTCTCTCCACCTCTCCCAGAATATCTCCATACCTCCTAAATCTTCTCATGCTACCCTTTATTCTCTCCCAGTAGATTCTCCTTACCTTTTCACAGGTTCTCTCACATTTACAGTTTCTCTTTTACAACCTCTATCCAAGGGCTTGTTCCCGCACACACCCTATTCACTTGTATATTTCAACACCCTATTCACTTGTATATTTCAACACCTCCCCTCAAGTGAATACTCCTAGCACACCTAGACCCTATACCAAGTTTCCCTCTTACTTAATAGTCCGACGAGTGCCTAGCACACCTCCCCTCAAGTGAACTTAGCACACCTGGACCCTATACCAAGTTTCTCTCTTACTTGATAGTCCGCGACCAGTGCCTCAAGTCCCTAAACTCATAGTCCTTGACACTCTCTCTCTCTATGTGTCCAAGGCTACTACAAGTGCCCGGCCGCGACCTTGACTAAAGTGCTCACACATATATCTACCATGTGGCCTACATCATCGATGGCTTAGAGGTGGTTTTACTTTGTTGGGGCAGGTTACATTGGATTGTGGGGTCTCTCTCTCTCTCTCTCTCTCTCTCAAAGATTTTCACATGGCTCCTAACTCTTTGGAGCCTCACATCTTCTCTTGTCTTCAGTCTTCTTGTCGTGGCAGCTTCTCTTCACGCGTCTGTGTCTTCCTCTTCTTTCAGTCTTCTTGTTGTGGCAGCTTCTCTTCTTGTGTCCATGTCTTCCTTCAATGCTTCCTCTAGATCTTCTTCTCGGTGTGGATCCTCTTCTTAGAAAGAGATGTTCTTCTTCTTTCATGCCATGAGCTTGTCCGTCAGTTCTTGCTCCATGTAAGCAACATGTTTAAATGTTTTGTTGACAGTTCTTTTGGGCTTTTGATGTTTATCTTGTGTCATTATGCAATGCAAACCAAAATCTATGCGGGAGGTCTTACCTCTTGCCTTATTCTGGACAAGGGCAGTGTCTAATCCCATTTTTACACTGATGTAATGTGCCCAATACATAATGCATATAGCATTCATTCTCATGCATATTCCCAAATGCAACTCTGTCTGTGAATAATCTTGAATTTGAGTGTGATTTGTAGGCATTAACTAAGGGTTGAATGCAAAATGATGATTACCATAAATTTATCAGCATAATTTTACCAGAAATTACATTAAATCAAGGGTAACTAATTTGTACGGAATGGTTGGAGTATCAAACCATCTCTGAATTACAATCTAAAAATATAGGGATCTGTATCACATACTAATGGTTAATTTGAACCCTCAATTGCACAAAAATACAGTGATTAGCACTGATTAGCAAATTAATCCTCTGTTTTGTATGCAAAAAATAGAGTATGCGGGGAGCCCAGATCTAAGGCCTTAGAGTTCAAATGAGCTCAAATCCTTTCAAGGCCATCAATAGCAATTAGTCTAGTACAAGATTAAGCCAAGAAACACAAGATTTGACCAAACATTGAATGCTTAATCTCTATTTTACCAAAGTCACCTGCTCTGCAGATTTGATAGTCTTCCTAAGACTCAATTGTTTGGCCATGGGTGAAGGGGGGATGACTATTGAGTGAGTCCTATGACCATTTGACTATGAGGGTCTCCCCAAGCCATGGAGTCTGGGGATCTAATCTAGCATAGATTACAGGCTTGGGGATAAAGATTGAGTGAGGCCTATGACCATCTAGCCATAGGGGTCTCCCCAAGTGATAGAATCTTGGGGTCTAATATTGCATGGAGTGTTTGGGAGGATCACTATTGAGTGAGACCTATGCTTATTTGGCCATAGGAATCTCCTCAAGGCACGAAGTTACTTTTGATTTTCATCAACCATAGGGTCTCATAAATCACAGAGTCTTGGAGATCACTGTTGAGTAAGGCATATGACCGTTTGGCCATAGAGATCCCCTCAAGCCATGGAGCCTTGAAGATCATTATTAGGTGAGGCCTATAATTGTTTAGTCTTTTAGGGGTCTCCCCAAGTCATTGATCATTTGGCCATTGGTTCTCTACAAGCCATGGAGTCGTGAAGTCTTGGAATATTTGGGCCTCAATTTGGGGTCATTATTGAATGAGGTGCATAACTGTTTTCCCATAAGGGCAGGGATTTAATATTCACGTGATCACAAGATTTTTTGTGATAATAACACATGTGAACAAGTTATTCACATGTTCTCATGTTACTGTTCACAAAATAACAGGTCACTTGCCATTTGGGAACCCCTTAAAAGCTTGGCTACACATGGGAATAAGCTATTCACATGTTCTCATGTTACCATCTTCACATAATAGCAGGTCAGTGGCCACCTAAGAAGATTTTTTATGCCCGACAAGATAATTTTTTTAGGCCCCTGCTGTGAAAGCTTTGTGAATATAACATGTGATCACAAGATTTTTTGTGTTATTAACATATGTTATTAACATGTTCACATGTTTTCGTTTACGTCAGTGAAATCCCTGCATAAGGGTCTCATCAATCCATGGAGTCTTGTGAGGATTACTACTAAATGAGTCCTAAAATTGTTTGGTCATAGTTGAGGTATCTCAAAGGAATAAAAAAAGAGGGAATCCTTATTAAGTGAGGGTTATGACTATTTGGCCATAGGGTATCCTCAAGTTATAGAATATCGGTGAATCAATAGTGAGTGAGGAATAAGACTATTGGACATATGGGTCTACCAAGCATGGAGTATTGGGGATCACTATTAAGTGATTCCTATGACCGTTTGGCCATGGGTGGTCTCCTCATGTCCTAAAGTCTTGGAAATTCCTAGTGTGTGAAGCCTATGCCATGAATATTTCCAAGGCATAGAGTAATGGGGGAGTACTAGTAAGTGAAGCCTGTGATCTTTTATCATAGGCTTGTTGAAATATACAAGTGAATAGGGTGTGTGCAGGAACCCAAAACATTTTTATGGGACATGTACTCACTCACTTGAATTTTTTTAATGCATTTTTGATTGATTATTATATATGATATTATCAAGTTTGCATGAGACATTTACTTTGGCCTATTATCTAAAACAATTTTTCATTTGCCAGTGTAGAGATGATGTCTCAAACAGCAAAGAGATCAAAATCGTCAAACAAGCCGGTCCATATTAAAGGTACTGGAGAATATTCATTGCCATGGTACTTAGATATTTACTCAGTTAATAGGTCTCAATTAGATCATGTGCACTTGTTCCATGAAGAGAGCTCTAACTCTGCTTTTAAGGATTTTGGAGTGATCAATGATTTGAAGGCGGACACAACTGAATTACATATGGTTTTGTGCTTGAAGATCATCATGAAGAAGGAGCCGCCTTCATAAAAATTAGATCTTATGGCTTTTGAGCATGAGATGATTTGTAAGGAGAAGGAGATCACTATGGTGAAATTAGGTTGGTTTGAAGGGGTGCCAAATTTGTGCGATGAGCGCTTAACCAAATGGTTTGTTGAATCCTTTAAGAAAGTAAAGGATTATATGTCAAAGACTTCAAAACCCAATGAGAAGAATCCAAGGCTATAGGAAGGAGGTATTATCTCAAAAAAGTTATCAACCAAGGTGCAATAATTAGAGTCCAAGTTGCAAAAAGTGAAGTTGTAGCAAAAGCAGACAACCAAGGTTTGATAGTCATCCCTCTAGATTCTCACATTATAGCTACTCCTATTGATATAATTCAAAGCACTATAATTGTTATTGATGCTTCTTCAAATTCTCTACCCAATTCTATTGTCCAGCCCATTGAGAAAGAGATAGATAGTTAGATTGCAAAGAACTCAAAGAGTAGTCTTGATGGTTATGTGGGTATTGAGAATTATGTTAAGTTTGGTGTTCAATTCACTGCTTTGATTACAATGAAGAACTACAATCTTGCACCATTGCAATACAAGTTCATGCCTCTATATTATGAATATGCAAAATATCTAGTGAAGCAATTTTCTAGCCATTTAAAGCGTGCTTAAAATGTTGTAGACTTGATGCCCTATGATCTAGTGAAAAATGAGACTCTAATATCCAAAGATATATATGTAGATAGATTGTACCAATATAATTATTGGATTCTTTTAGGACAACACTTGATTATGGTAGCACGAGCTTTCTTGCATAACCCAAGTCCCAAATATACAATGCGCAAGAAGTTCTATGAAAGGAGGATAGCCAAGATAGTTATGAATGCTCCAAAATAAGTTTCAATGTGAATCTACATGATAGAAAATATTGAGACATAAACAATGATGAAACCCAACCATACGTGGAGATTTTAAAGCATGTATGAGGGCAATGGTTAGCTTACTCAAAGCCAAAGCGTGGTGTGCCTCTTGGACATGAAAGTTGAAAATTGTGAGATGTATCTATTTTATTCAACTTGTGTAGATCTCAAGTACTTTGCATACTGAATTAATTTGTTGTCTATCATTCAAGATTTTGTGAGTGTGTCAAAGATTACATTCAACAATCAAACGTTTGCCACAAGGGATGCACATATGGTTCTTTATGATGTAGAAATTTATGAGGGCTCGATCACTATCCTTGAGAAGCATCATGCAACACCATCTGGATGATGGCCAACAATATTTGTGTTTAGATGCTTGCATGGACTTGAGGACAATGATGTGAAGCTCATTCAGAGTGAGCTACTTGAAGGCAATATTGTGTTAGGTTGACGATAATCATGTGAAGCTCATTTAGATTGAGCTACCAAGGAGATCAAGAAGACAAAGGTTTTGAAAGAGCATATTCAAAGAGGTTGATCCCAAGTCAAATGTTACCACATGGGAGGTTATGTGAGCTCTTTTAATATTATAGAGAAGATACATAATTCTCTAATTATTATCTATGCTCCATAGTTAGATCTGAAGCTACAACAAACAAAATAAATACTATGGTATCCTAAAGTAACCATGGGTTATGTTAAATGGATAGTTTCCCAGACATATGGTGGCCCAAGCACAAATGTTGCATTCCCATGGCGTATCAAGAGCTTTGGCAGTAGCCTTGAGGATATTGAGTTCCTTGGGGATGGGTATAGGTCATCATTATCCATTGGAGTTTGTATTGTGGATGCCACACACCACTTGTTTGAAGATGGTAGATGTGATTCTACCCATTTTGAGAAAGTACTTAATTGTTGTGGATGGTAGATGAGCTTCTACCCATCTTGGGAAAGTACTTGATGGTGTGTCTAGCATCACATTTTAGCTTGTTCAATTTGTTTTAATTGCATTTTTATGTGTCAACCAGATTGCACCTTTGAAGAAAGCAATGGCAACCAAGTCAGGATGGCATGACATAATGATCGTACCTTTGGACTACTTGGTTAGAATAGATGCAAGATGTTTAACCTCTCTAGAGGATCATTGTTTTGGTGTTGTCTATGAGAGTTAGGGACCCTATTGATAGTTTGAGATAAGATAGATATACATCCCGTCATTATGCCTACATGGTTAAAGTAATACAGCAGATGGAGCCCAGTTGTTTTTTAGTAAGGCACTTGGAAATAAGAAATGAAAAGATGACATGAATGAGAAGATGGCAGCACTCGATGCAAATGCAACATGGGAGTTAGTGCCTTTGCCTAAGGAAAAGAAGGAAATTGGGTGTAAGTGGGTGTATAAACTCAAGCATAATGTTGATGGTTCAGTGTGAGGAGGCATATATGGAAAGATTTGTTGCCAAGCGCTATGCGCAGACTTATTGCATTGAGTATGAGGAGAGATTCATCCTAGTTGCCACAATGGAAACCGTGAGAGCTATCATTTCTATGGATAGAGCAAAGTGTTGGTCTTTACATTAGATGGATGTAAAGGATACCTTCTTGAATAGTGATTTGGAAGAACAGCCACCAGGTTATAAGAGTGATGCAGACCTAGATTTTGTGTGCAAGTTATGCAAAGTTGTGAATGGCTTGAAACAAGCACCCAGAGCATGGTCAAAAAAGATTGGGGAGTGTCTTTTTACCATTGGATATTAGATATCCAATGCAAATTTCACTTTATGTGAAAAAGACAAATAGAGGGATCATGCTATTAGTCATGTATGTGGATGACTTGATTATCACTGGTGAAAGTGATGCTGACATACATGATGTTAGGTGAATTTTGAAGGAAAAGTTTGAGCTGAAGGACTTGGGTGAGCTACTATATTTCTTGGGCATAGAGGTGGTGAGATCACCTCATGTCATTTTGTTATTGCAGAGGTAGTATGGCTTGGACATGTTGTCCAAGTATGGTATGACATGTTATAAGCCTATTTCAGTGCCATTGGAGCACAACACAAAGATTTTTGCAAATACACGTGAGCTTTTGGAGTACTCCACTATACATACACACATATAGTGGGTAGCTTGATCTACATGACCATTATTAGGCCAGCCTTGAGCTATGTTATTGGACCTATCAGTACTTTTATGCAAGCCCCTAGGAAGCCACACTTGGATTCGGCTACATGGATTTTTAGGTACATAAATTCTATAGTTGAATATGGACTTTTATATAAGGTTGGTATAGAGATACAACTACATGGGTACACACATGCTGATTGGGATCATAGTATTGTAGACAAAAGATCTACCAGTGGTTTTATGTTCTCATTTGGGAGTATTGTTGTGAGTTGGAGTACTAAGAAGCAACCAACAGTTGCCTTGTTTAGTACATACGTAGAGTTGAGGGATGCAGCTTGTGAGGAAGCTTTGTTTCAAAAGCTACCTGGCAACTAACAGTTGCGTTGTTTAGTACATACGTAGAGTTGAGGGATGCAACTTGTGAGGTAGCTTTGTTTCAAAAGCTACTTGGTGATATGAGTGAGCCCGTGGAAAGAGACATTTTCATTTATTTCCGACAACATGAGTAAAATACAGTTGGCTAGGAACCTAGTATACCATTCTAGAAGGAAGTACATTGAGGTAAACTATCACTTTGTGATTTGAGGGAGATGATTCTAGCAGGTGATGTAGATATAGTATATGTCAACACAAAGGATCAGGTGGCTGACAACTTATGAAGGCATTGAGCACAAAGAAGATATATAGATTTAGGAGCTTACTTGGAGTGTAGTGTGTGGAGTTGAGATCAAGGGAGAGTGTTGAGATATCAAGGGGGAGTGTTGAGATATCAAGGTCAACGTCGAGTGCTACAATGGACATGATGACCCTCTTAGGTGATAGATTTTGCATTCATGCCACTAGCATAGTTGGTGAGATTATGGGTGATATGCCGCCAGTGGATAAGAGATTATGGGTGATATGCCGCCAGTGGATAAGAGGTTGTGTGAAAACCACTTTGGAGTATTAGAATTATGGCATAGTTATAGCACCATCTCATATAGTCAGGATCACACTATAGACCAAACATTGTATGTTGTTGTAGGAGATTACTTTTTCTTTATGTATGTACTCTTATGTTTTAGTTATATGGTTGTAGAGAAGAGAAGAATATTGAAGACAATTGAGCCATCCATCACTCCCTTGTGTCTTGCACTCTCTTGTGTGTGTGTGTTTGCTCAAGGAACTCAAGTTCTCTCTCTTCCCTGCATTCTCTTTATCTTGTTGGAAGAAAGTCCATATCTCTGGTTTTCATATCTCTGGTTTTCTGTGTGTGCTTGATCTAGTAGGTGTGTGTGAAAGTCTTCTAGCCTAGATGTAATTGGTCTATGCATATGTGTGTGTGTGGACCACCTCTTAGAGGGGTCATAATAATATTTAGATATTTGTGTGTGTGATGACATAAGCAATGATGTCAAGAAGAGAATCTTTTGTACTTTCAAATGGTACATGTACTTCATTGCAATTTATTGAATCAAAACATCATTGAGTCATGTTAATTCTCTCTCTTCATTTTCTAGCTCTTTCTCTCTTTATCAATGTCGATTGCTTTAGCATAGTAGTGATGGCTTTTCACTTTAGCCTCATTAGGCTATGCTATCTATAACCCTAACCTTTTCTTGGGCCTTCAATAATGATGGGATGTATATCCATGATAATTCAGCATCTCATTTGCATATCTATCTCTCCTAGACTAGCATACACCTAGATGAATAGTGGGTGTTCTCAAAAAATCCCAAATATTTAAACTTGCTGGGTTTTGAATATTTTTTGCATTTTGAGGTACTACATCATATACCCCTTTCTCTTGTCCATACTGCATTGAGAATGCCTTTCTTAAATTTACCCAATGGTTTTGCCACTATTTCAATAACCTTAGCCTTGTTCAAGGTTGCCCAAGGAGTACTCATTTAAACCATGTATGGTGGTGGTGGTGTGCTAACACATAAGGATTATATGTAACATAACCAAATGGGTTAGGACCCATCATAGCTTGTCCTTGCACACTTATTCCAAGCATGTTAGGAATTCCATAGTATTGTGATGGCTCTTATGGGGCTTCACTTGTGTAGCAACTAATGGTTGTGAAGGCCTAGGATCTTGTAGAAACTCTCATCATCATTGTGTTGACTTAATTGCACTTCTTCCCAAAATCTCACATCCTTTTTTGCATCCACTAATGTTTTAGGGCATATGAGGCTTACATAAGTTTAAGCCTCTATATTTCAATAGCCATCAATGAGCCAATGTTTTTGTGTCTCTTCATTTTGAGCATTAGCTCCCATCATCCCCATAATTGTTTCGATTTATTTAATATATTGATCAATACTCTCATTTATGCCTTAAGACAAGTAGTCTAGCTGCTTTGCTAAGTGGCCTTGAAAACCTTACCTTCTAAATTAAATGAGAAAAGATTTTGATATATCATTCTAATTTTCTTTTAATATAACATCTAGATTCCCATACCATCTAGCAGTCTCATCCTCTAGAGTTACTAGGAAGATATTTAACTTTTGATATCATCGTCTATGATTTCATTAGCCATGTACGTGACCTGAAATCATTGTTTGTGAGCATTGGGATCTTCGTTTGTTAACTAAACTGTAGCACTAGGTACTGGGATAGCCATTGTTTCAAAGAAAAGGATGCTTAAGACATAATTTTCATCATCAAATAAATTTAATGTTTTTTCTTTACGTATATAAAATATCCTTCAAAGGTGCAAGTCCTTGTAGTTTTCAAAACCATTATTTTGGATAACTACTTTCCCCTTCCTCAATTTTCCTCACACTACTTTGTGATTCCTCTTTGATTGGACTTACATCGGGTTGATAGCCGATGTCATTACTATCGAGACTTTATTGAGATCAACTACTTTCCCCTTCCTCAATTTTCCTCACACTACTTTGTGATTCCTCTTTGATTGGACTTACATCGGGTTGATAGCGGGTTGATAGCCGATGTCATTACTATCGAGACTTTATTGACATATCGAGATCAACTAGTGCTATGATAGACATTGATGACCCGCCTAGATGAAAGCTTCCGCACGTATGGTAGTGGCATGGTTGGTGAGATTATGGTTGATATGCCACCAATGGATGAAGAAAGGCAATGTGACACCCACTTTGAAGTTCTAGAGTAATGGCATAGTTATAACACCAGCTCATATAGCCAGGCTCACACAATGGTAAGGTAAACATTAGGGGCTATTTATAGGCCAAGGGCTATTCTAAAAGGTGTTTCAAAATGGTTGGCCTATTTTTCATGTTCTTTTTGAAAATCTATTCACCCAAAAATATTCATATCTACCACACATAAAGGTCCAATAATAAACATATCTACCACACATAAGAATCTACTTTAGCCCAATCAAGTACTTAAATAACAAAGGAAGATACATATAGAAAGTTATATAATTTAATATTTAATATTTCAATAGATTAACATGCCTATATGGAGGATTTTGGGAATCTCCCTAATATCGAATTTAGCCTTAGTTTAACAACTAGATTGCCACCATTGGTTATGGTCTCATCGTGTGGCTAGAAATTGACCTCCTTTGAGACCAAAAACCCTTGACAAAGTACATGCACTAAAAAGTTAGGGCTTCTTCATGCATTCATCCCAGTTTTAACATACTGAAATAGTTTGAATTATTGTTCTCTTTGGCCATACAATCCACTATAATTGGACCAATGATGACGGTGATTTTCACTCCCCACAAGCTCACGATTATGCATTTTGTATACCCTTAGATCTTTACAAGATTATGCTTTTTTCCTCGTTGTATAGGAGTTTTTTCTCATAAATAATGAATATATGTGCAATAGTTTATTTATGGGACTTTTGCCATGCGAGCAAAGTAATTATGGGTGAAAATAATTACCTATTGGGATGCAAATTCACAATTTATGTTTCTAATTCAACATGGTTTCTTGTAACATAGGTACTCCCTAATTTTTGAGTTTATTGCACCCATAATGGGCTTCTTTGTTAATAATGCATAGAATACTTTATGTCTTCTACCTTCTCAAAGTTTCTTTCTCCTTTTCTCTCTGTAATGTGCACCTTGAGGTACCCTTGGGTTAAGTCTTAACTTGCAATCATTGAAGCTGTGAATCCATTAATTTGAGCATCTCATTATGTTATGCATGCCTTAAGGCCTTGCATTCACTTGAGCTACCATGAATCTATTATATTAAGCTTCTCATAGATATTATGTTTATAATGGTAAACAATGAACATTTAAAGGCTTGGGAGGTTTTTCTATGTAAGACATGGGGCATTTCAAGGCCCGAGTAGTGGTCCTCAGAGGTATGGACTATTTTCTTGAAATTTTGATTTTAGGCCTCTGTTTGAATTTTTTAAAATTTTGAAATCATGTTTATTTATAGAGATTGTGATTGTTTCAACATTAATAAAGAGGAGGTTTCAACCATTTCATCTATGAATCAGCTTCTATGCAAGGTTAGGGATCTTCTTGTTTTTATTTATTGACTGTTTTTCTTTTGAATTTGTTACCGTTTTGTCTTAGAAGTGTCATATTTTTGTAGTTTTTGCATGCATATGTAATCTATTAAATTATAAGAATATTTTTATTACACAATTAATGAATCTTACATACACTATGAATAGGTGATACCTTGAGAGATGAAAGTGTATGAAAAAGTGCTACTACACACAATCGTATCTTTATATACATGTGATGAAAACATGGATTTATTTGGTACATATTTTTTTCTCAACCATGTTTATTTAGAGTTATAGGTTGCTAGAACTTGGCAATACATGAAAATGTTTACATGCCATGTGTTCCAAAACAAAACTACATCTGGATGCCCTCTATGGTGCACTTGCAAAGGTATTTATTGTGTTTAGCTCGCTTCCACAAGGTATTTGAACAAATTTAAGGTGAGCATCTATTCTTCATCGCATAAATATTTGCCTGCTTTTTGGAAGCTAGCTTGAGAGAATCTCATAAGGGAATAAGGCTATATGAAAACTTTTCTTGGACATAATTGGGTGCTTTTCACCATGTATATATCTTCCAAATGTGGTATGCTTGCAAGGTGCAAGTATTTAAGTATTCAAAAGAAAACATGCCTAGTCATATATTGTTTGAAACCTTTGCTGGTTAAAAATTGAAAAAAGAAGCTTCAAAGCTTGACAAGTTGTGAATCATATTTGTGGAAGTACTAGACTCTATGAAATGGTATATGCACATGAGAGAGAGACAAAGACAGAGAGAAAGAGTGAGAGATTCTATTTGCTTGGGTCACATCATAGACTAACCAAGAGATGATTTGGGAAGGAATTACAATTGTAATAAATGTGTGGAGGATTTGTACATATAAATTTCAAGACCATAAGTGTATACATCTGTATTTTTAAATCCATAGAAAATCACCCAAGCCTCTACACTTTTAGCTCACCATTTGTGAAAAAATATCCCGAGTCATTACACTTCAATGTTAAAATCCTAAGCAAATACCATAACACTTTACACTTAAAGCTTAATAAATGGTACTTAATTTTTACCCTGCACAGTGGGTCGACCATTTGTATGTTATTTTATGAGAGTACTTTCCCTTTATGTTATTTTATGAGAGTACTTTCCCTTTATGTATGTACTCTTATCTCTTAGTTATATGGTTGTATAGAGAAAAAGATAGAAGAAAATTTAGCCATCCATCCCTCTCTCTTGTGTCTTGCACTGTCTTGTGTGTGTGTGTGTGTGTGTGTGTGCAGTATGTGCACATGTGTGCAGTGTGTGCACGTGGCAAGAAGGAACTCAAGCTCTCCCTCTCCCCTAGATTATCTTTATGGTATTAGAGCTCTGGTTTGTGTGAGAGCTATGGAGGCAAGCAAGAACAAGCAAGGAAGGAAGTGGTACACAGGTAAGAGCATCATCATATCTTCCCTTTCTTGTTTAGCTACAACACCCCCTCAGGAAATCTGGAAGCTACCCATCTCCGATTGAGGAGCTTTCTTCGCAGGCTTAGATGTGTGTGTGTGGTGCTCTACTTTATACTAACATTTGGTGGCAAAAATTAAGTATTGACCTATGTTCAATCATTGTATAGAATTTTGAGCAGTTTCATAAAGTTCTGGTAAAGTAATGCCTCTGGTTGAAATCTAGTTATTGCAGTGTAGCATTGCATTTTGCGAGTGTAGACAGTGTTTGCACATGTAGTGTTGATATTGGGTGGTTGCAAGATGAGGTTATCTAGTTTCATGTAGTGGGCACCCTTGGCTTTAGCCAGAAAACAGGCATTTTTTCAAGAAAAATAGCCAATCTCTCCTAGTTAGCCAAAGAGTTTCACTTCAAGGTCTTCTAATGAAACATCATATGCAAAGTTGGGCACCTAAAACTATAATCTCATCGAATATCCAATAATTGCAAATCCCCTTTTCTTTGGGAACAAAAAATTGTATACGAGCCCTGTCGGAGGTTTAGACAAGTACAGGTAATGTGAGCAAATTGCCTATAACTTTTACATTATTGCTCATATGATGTTCCCACTTTGCCTATCACAAATACAAATAACATAGAGCTTAACTTGATTTATCGAGTAATGTTTTATGTGTTCTACTATTTTTTTTATTATTTAAAATGTATTAGAATTGTTTAAAAAAACATACTATTTTGTCCTTCCACCATATCTATCATTTAAAATGCTCAAATTGTATGGATCTAGTGATGATTAGATTAGGAAAGATTAGTATAATGTGGGTATAAGGTAAAATTACAACTCTCACGGTTTGATTTTTGTAGATTTACTTTGGAAAATTTGTTATGACTGTTAGAGGCCCATTAAATCAATTGTAATTTAATTCTAGAAAATAAAACATTGAATCTTTCAATCTAAAAACTCTAGGGATCAATATGCTTGTTGCCATGAATTTATTTAAAAAAATTTGGCTTAATTTGAGTATGGAAAGGTCCATTTTCAATCCTCCCAAGTGAAAATTCCCATATTGTGTCCACTCTCCCCTTTTCAAGTCTAAAACCAATCCTAGTTAGGTTTGAAAATCTAGGCTTGGTAAACTTCAAAGCTTAGATATCATTTCATGTGTGAGGCTTGGGTAGGCACAAGTCTTATATATGCATGCCACTTTATGTCCACGTCAGCTTCGAGAGGATCCACATAAGCAGCTTGCCACCTCACCTTGCCACCTCCACCCTCCATGTCAACATGGTCAACCTAGTTGACTCCCCACCTCATTATCCTAGTCATCATTAATGTCACATCTTCTTGCCACCTTTGCATGCCACCTCATACTTGGTGACATGGCATGCCACATATGGAATTGCCACATCAACCATAATAGTGCCACATGTCAAGAGAATGCCACGTGTCATGCACACATGTGACACGTGGCACCTCCTTCCCACCTCCCTTTTTTTTCAAAAACATATTTTTGAAAAAGTTAATCTAGTAATTTAGAGAAATAGAATATAGAATTTTAAATAATAAAATATATATAATTTATTAAATAAAAGAATTTAAAATCACTAATTTTAAAGGATTATATTTTAGAATTAGATTAATAATATTATTTTTAAAGTTTATGTTATTCAATTTAAAAAATAAAATTTTAAGTTTAATATTTCTTGAAAATATTTTATGTAGAATAAACCTTTGAATAAAATTTAAAAAAATATATTATAAAAAAAATATAGTTATATAATTATAAAATAAAAGATATATTTAAAGATATATTTATATATCTAGTAATGATAAATATTTAGACTTGTTCATAAATATTATTTATAATATTAATTTTTAAGTGGATAATAGTTTATCTTTAATTATCTTTATGTTTATCTTAATTATCCAATCAATCTTAGATAGGAAATCCAATGAGATTTGAAGTGGATAACCTATTGAGTGGATGACCATGAGAGCATTCTAGAGCAGTTGAGAGCTAGAGAGGGTGATGCTGACTAGATCTCTATCTTGATAGTGACTAAACTCAAACTAGCTGGGTTAGCTCACTTACATTGTACTTAGATTTTTTGGGAGTGACTAATCTTAGAATAGCTGGGATAGCTCATTTTCAAAATACCTTGATCTTTTGAGTTAGTGGCTAAACCCAGAGTGGCTCTGTTAGCTCACATTTTGATGTACTTAGTTGATGTTTATATCATTATAAGTTTTCTCATTATTAAGGAGCATTGCATTTTAGTTGATGTTCATGGTTTTCTAAATTTTTTAACACTTTGGCTATCATATCGTTTGTTGAAAATCACCATCACCATATTGTTTGTTGAAAATCACCAAACTTTGCAAGCACTAGGCGCTAATTAGTAACTCGAACATGCTCCAATCATGACCAAACTTTGCAAGCATGTGGAGGTGGCCCTCCCCCCACATGCTTGAAAAGTTTGGTCCCCATTGGAGCATGTTTGGGTACGATGGTATGGGGAAGGCCCAGATTTTCCATGGCCTCTAAAGCACCAAGAGACTTGAAAAATCCACACTGGGCGCTAATTACTAACCTGAACATGCTCCTATCATGACCAAAGTTTGCAAGCATGTGGGAGGGGACCACCCTCACATGCTTGCAAATTTTGGTCCCCATTGGAGCATATTTGGGTACGATGGTATGGGGAAGGCCTGGATTTTCCATGGCCTCTTAAGCACCAAGAGACTTCAAAAATTCTCACAGGGTGCTAATTACTGATCCAAACATGCTCCGATTATGACTAAACTTTGCAAGCATGTGGGGGTGGGTCCCCCCCCACATGCTTGCAAAGTTTGGTCCCCATGGGAGCATGGTTGGGTATGATGGTATGGGGAAGGCCCAAATTTTCCATGGCCTCTTAAGCACCAAGAGACTTGAAAAATCCACACTGGGCGCTAATTACTAATCCAAACATACTTCCATTGTGTGACCAAACTTTGCAAGAATGTGGGGGTGGGTTCCCCCCACATTCTTGCAAAGTTTGGTCCCCATCGGAGCATGTTTGAGTACGGTGGTATGGGGAAGGCCCGGATTTTCCATGGCCTCTTAAGCACCAAGAGACTTGAAAAATCCACACTAGGCACTAATTACCAATCCAAACATGCTCCGATTGTGACCAAACTTTGCAAGCATGTGGGAGTGAGCCCTCCCACATGCTTGCAAAGTTTGGTTCCCATCAAAGCATTTTTGGGTACGATGGTATGGGGAAGGCTCGGATTCTCCATGGCCTCTTAAGCACCAAGAGACTTGAAAAATCCGCACTGGGCGCTAATTACTAACCCAAAAATGCTCCGATCCTGACCAAACTCTGCAAGAATGTGGGAGGGACCCACCCCCACATGCTTGCAAAGTTTGATCCCCATCGCAGCATGTTTGGGTACGATGGTATGGGGATGGCCCGGATTTTTCATGGCCTCTTAAGTACCAAGAGACTTGAAAAATCCACACTGGGCACTAATTACCAATTCAAACATGCTCCGATTGTGACCAAACTTTGCAAGCATGTGGGGGTAGGCCCCTCCCACATGCTTGCAAAGTTTTCTTCCCATCAAAGCATGTTTGGGTACGATGGTATGGGGAAGCTCCAGATTTTCCATGGCCTCTTAAGCACTAAGAGACTTGAAAAATCTGCACTGGGCGCTAATTACTAACCCGAACATGCTCCGATCATGACTAAACTTTCCAAGCATGTGGGAGAGTTCCACCCTCACATGCTTGCAAAATTTGGTCCCCATCGAAGCATGTTTGGGTACGATGGTATGGGGAAGGCCCGGATTTTCCATGGCCTCAAGCACCAAGAGACTTGAAAAATCCACATTGGGCACTAATTACCAATCCAAACATGCTCCGATTATGACCAAACTTTGCAAGCATGTGGGCGTGGGCCCCTCCCACATGCTTGCAAAGTTTGGTTCCCATCGGAGCATGTTTGGGTACGATGGTATGGAGAAGGCCCGGATTTTCCTTGGCATCTTAAGCACATCGAGACTTAAAAAATCCACACTGGGCGCTAATTACTAACCCAAACATGCTCCAATCTCATGACCAAGATTTGCAAGCATGTGGGAGGGCCCCACCCCCACATGCTTGCAAAGTTTGGTCCCCATCGGAGCATGTTTGGGTACGATGGTATGGAGAAGGCCCAAATTTTCCATGGCCTCTTAAGCACCAAGAGAGTTAAAAAACCCACACTCGGCACTAATTACCAATCCAAACATGCTCTAAATGTGACCAAACGTTGCAAACATGTGAGGTTGGGCCCCTCCCACATGCTTGCAAAGTTTGGTTTTCCCATCGGAGCATGTTTGGGTACGATGGTATGAGGAAGGACCGGATTTTCCATGGCCTCTTAAGCACCAAGAGACTTGAAAAATCCACACTGGGCATTCAAAAATGCTCCGATTGTGACCAAAATTTGCAAGCATGTGGGGGGGGTGGGTCCTTTCCACATTCTTGCAAAGTTTGGTCCCCATCACAGCATGTTTAGGTATAATGGTATGGTGAAGGCCCGGATTTTCCATGGCCTCTTAAGCACCAAGAGACTTGAAAAATCCGCACTGGGCGCTAATTACCAATTCAAACATACTCCGATTGTGCCCAAATTTTGCAAGCATGTGGGGGTGGGTCCCCCCCACATGCTTGCAAAGTTTGGTCCCCCATCGAAGCATGTTTGGGTACGATGGTATGGGGAAGGCCCGGATTTTCCTTGGCCTCTTAAGCACCAAGAGACTTGAAAAATTCACACTGGGCACTAATTACTAATCCAAACATGCTTCGATTGTGACCAAACTTTGCAAGCATGTGGGGGTGGGTTTCCCCCACATTCTTGCAAAGTTTGGTCCCCGAATCGAAGCACGTTTGGGTACGATGGTATGGGGAAGGCCCGAATTTTCCATGGTTTCTTAAACACCAAGAGACTTGAAAAATCCACAGTGGGTGCTAATTACCATTTGAAACATGCTCCGATTGTGACCAAACTTTGTAAGCATGTGGGGGTGGGCCTCTCCCACACATGCTTGCAAAGTTTGGTTCCCATCGGAGCATGTTTGGTTACGATGTTATGGGGAAGGCCCGGATTTTCCATGGCCTCTTAAGCACCAAGAGACTTGAAAAAATCTACACTGGGTGCTAGTTACCAATTCAAACATGCTCCGATTGTGTCTAAACTTTGCAAGCATGTGGGGGTGGGTCCCCCCACATGCTTTCAAAGTTTGGTCCCCATCGGAGCATATTTGGGTATGATGGTATGGGGAAGGCTCGGATTCTCCATGGCCTCCTAAGCCCCAAGAGACTTGAAAAATCTGCATTGGGCGCTTACCTATTTAAACATGCTCCGATTGTGACCAAACTTTGCCATCATGTGGAGGTGGGTCTCCCCCACTTGCTTGCAAAGTTTGGTCCCCATCGGAGCATGTTTGGGTATGATGGTATGGGGAAGGCCTGGATTTTCCATGGCCTCTTAAGCAGCAAGAGACCTGAAAAATCCACACTAGCAGCTAATTACCAATCCAAACATGCTGCGATTGTGACCAAACTTTGCAAACATATTGGGGTGAGCCCCTCCCACATGCTTGCAAAGTTTGGTTTTTATCGGAGTAAGTTTGGGTACGATGGTATGGGGAAGGCCCGGATTTTCCATGGCCTCTTAAGCACCAAGAGACTTGAAAAATCCACACTAGGCACTAATTACCAATCCAAACATGCTTCGATTTATGACTAAACTTTTAATACATGTGGGGGTGGCTGCCCCCACATGCTTGCAAAGTTTGGTTCCCATCGGAGCATGTTGTTTAGGTACGATGGTATGGGAAGGGCCCGGATTTTCCATGGCCTCTTAAGCACCAAGAAACTTGAAAAATCCACACTGTGCGCTAATTACCATTTCAAACATGCTCCAATTGTGACCAAACTTTGCAAGCATGTGGGGCGGGCCCCTCCCACATGCTTGCAAAGTTTGGTTCCCATCGGAGCATGTTTGGGTACGATGGTATGGGGAAGGCCTGGATTTTCCATGGCCTCTTAAGCACCAAGAGACTTGAAAAATCTGCATTGGGTGCTAATTAATAACCCAAACATGCTCCAATCATGACCAAGCTTTGCAAGAATGTGGGAGGGACCCACCCCCACATGCTTGCAAAGTTTGGTCCCCATCGGAGCATGTTTGGGTATGATGGTATGGAGAAGGCCCAGATTCTCCATGGCCTCTTAAGCACCAAGAGACTTGAAAAAGCCGCACTGGGTGCTTACCAATTCAAACATGCCCCGATTATGACCAAACTTTGCAATCATGTGGAGGTGGGTCTCCCCCACATGCTTGCAAAGTTTGGTCCCCATCGGAGCATGTCTGGGTACGATGGTATGGGGAAGGCCTGGATTTTCCATGGTTTCTTAAGCAGCAAGAGACTTGAAAAATCCACAGTGGCGGCTAATTACCAATCCAAACTAAACTTTGCAAACATGTGGGGGTGGGCCCCTCCCACATTCTTGCAAAGTTTGGTTCCCATCGGAGTATGTTTGGGTACGATGGTATGGGGAAGGCCCGGATTTTTCATGGCCTCTTAAGCACCAAGAGACTTGAAAAATCCACACTGGGCACTAATTACCAATCCAAACGTGCTCCGATTATGAACTAAACTTTTCATGCATGTGGGGGTGGCTCCCCCCACATGCTTGCAAAGTTTGGTTCCCATTGGAGCATGTTAGGTATGATGGTATGGGGAAGGCATGGATTTGCCATGGCCTCTTAAGCACCAAGAGACTTGAAAAATCTGCACTGGGCGCTAATTATCATTTCAAACATGCCCTGATTGTGACCAAACTTTGCAAGAATGTGGGGGCGGGCCCCTCCCACATGTTCAATGGTCGAGATTTTATTTCAATATCTCGTTCAAGATATGTGGACAGTGGAGATAGCATCTGTATACCTCGAACGAGGTATTTAAATGAATGGTCAAGATTTTATTTCAATATCTCGTTTGAGATATATGGATGGTGGAGATGGGCTGGTCAAACATGCATAGGGGAATACACTGTGGCATTGATGTGGATCCGAGTGGCATGAATATCTCAATCGAGATAGTGTGGTGGTGGGCTTGGGAGGAACGTGTCGTGTTTTAACTGATGGCGATATCACGATCGAGGTACTCCACTCGAGATGCGTGGATGTCCCAATTTTAGAAAGAGTGAACGAAAGTGAGTACCCTCATCTTGAAACCGCTCTATTTAATTGGGTGTATGTACATGTACTCTGGTCAAATCTAGTGACATAGAGGTTGTGCTAAAGTGCCGATGTAGTAGTTACAAAAGATACTGCTATGTTATAGGTTGCATACAAAAATTATCTATTTGGAGGTTTTTGATTGTTACAAGAAAACATGTTTAATGGAATCAACCATATTATCAGTCAAAATCTCGACAAGAATAACTTCCATGCTTGGAAGTTTAGAATGACCAATTTCCTAATGGGTAAAGGATTTTGTGACTATGTCAAAGGAGACAATGAGGAACCTCTAGAATTGTTTGAAGAGAATTCCAAGTTAGTAGATATAAAGGAATTCAAGGACTAGAACCAAGGTGCAAGGAAAGTCATGTATTGGCTTTCAATCGGTTTCAAGATACCAACACTCCAATAGTTATGTGGCAGAATCGGGTTCAGATGTTCCAAACCAACACAAAGGCTAGAAAATTGTAGCTAAAACAAGAGCTTCATAGTGTGGAACAGAAAAGCATGTCTAGGGAATTGTTAAATACTTTGGGTCTATCAATGTATTGGTGGAAGGTGATGATTTGGTGGGTGTCTATTTGAATGGGCTTGGCAAAGAGAACAAACCCTTCAAGACTTCCATTGTAGTCAGAGAGAGATTTTCCAACTTTTAGGACTTGGTGACTATGCTACTCATATAAGAAAAATATCTAGGTGAGGACTCTTCTTCACAAGTCAAGAACACGTCATAACATGTGTTTTACTCTAATTAAGGTAAAGGCAAAGGTAGAGGTCCTCATCAAGGACAAGGTGGTGGTCAACAAGGAAACCATAATTCTAGACAACAACACTCCAATGATTTGTAGTAACAACAATCATACACAGGTGGAAGCGGCTTATGAAAAATCACATTCTAGGAAAAACTTATAAAATCACGGTCATAATTATCTTCTTGACATTCCCGCCACCATTTATAGGATTAAAAGGCCCAAAAATGTTAAACCTTATCTTATCTTGATCAACGCAATTTTGTAGTCATGGAAGAAATTGGCGTGATTTTGCAGGCATGAAAAAAATTGGTGTTGTTAATCCTAACATACTACCTTGCACACAAGAGAGAGAGAGAGAGAGAGAGAGAGAGAGAGAGAGAGAGAGAGAGAGAAAGAGAGAGAGAAAGAAGAAAAGAAACAACATGCAAGGGGACGAGTTCAAAGAGGTGCACTTAGCCAACCCTAATAAGGGTTAACTCCTCACCACCTGTTCACTTAGGGGTCTTTTCAATAGTTCCTAGCTCATAGTATCCGGCAATATAATCACATAAGAAAATCCAAATGGACTCTCCATTGAAGATGAGCAAGATCAACCAACAGATCCATTTAAAAGAGCCATGGACTCATCCGTTGAGGACCAGACAAGGACAATCAACCAAATCCATGCCACCGAGTTCAGAAAACAACTCCAACACCTTGTTCCATTTTTTTCTTAGCAGAGGGGGATGTCATGTGCATGGATATGCCATGGACATTCTCAGAGATTACCCAGAAGAGGGCAGCCACAAAAAGGCTGTAAGAACCAGAATTTTGGAGCACAAGGTGCAGAAGAGAACCACTATGGACTTGGAGCAGGGACATGGAAGGCATAGGATGCTGTCGGCTATTGAAGGGGAGCTATCGGATAAGATAAAGCAGTCTCTCGGCTGAGTGATGTTTGCGCATGGAATAAGTGTCATTATAGATATTGACATATGGCACAAGCGCATTGGTCATGTGAATATACAACAACTGAATTCTATGCATACCCAAAATATTGTTGCAGGTTTGCCAAAGTTTAAGAGTGATGGTATGCATAAAGTATCTGAAGCAGGCTAACCATTCTTTCCCACATAAAAAACATGTCAATGTAAGGCTATTAGATATTATACATTTAGATGTATGGAGACCGACCAAGAGTACAACAATTTCAGGTTGCACCTGTATTATGTTACATTCATTGTGTGGATTTACTTCATGAAGGAGAGAAAAGTGCGGTGTTTGCTTACTTTTAGAGATTTAAAGCCTTGGTCGAGAAGAAAAATTACATGTTAATAAAATGTCTGAGATCAGGTGGTGGGGGAGGGTATTACTCCAAGAGGATAAAGTTTACATGTGCAGGTACACTTTGCAATAGAATAATGTTGCATAAAGAAAAATAGGCACATTGCAAAAGTGGCATGTGTCTTGATGGTTGAAAAGAATATGCCACATTATTTTTGGGGAGAAGCAGTAGCAACTACATTATGAACAGGACACCCATTATAGTTGTTTATGGTATGATGCATGAACATAAGTTTATAGGCATAAGACTAGCTGTGTCTTACTTGAAAGTTTTTAGGTGTATTGCAGTTGTTGATAGTATGATGCATAAACAGAAGTTTATTAGCATAAGAATAGATGTGCCTCACTTGAAAGTGTTTGGGTGTATTACATAGGTGCATTTTCCTGATGAAGTAAGAAAAAGGTTTGACCTAATGGAAAGATACACATCTTTGTTAAAAAGGTTATAGATGTTATAATCCTATCACTCATGAGATGTGAGTAAGTCTAAGATATGTCACCTTTTGATGAGATGAGTATTTGGTATGCACTAGCAATGGTGAAGGGAATAAAATATGTCACCTTTTGACGAGATGAGTATTTGGTATGCACTAGCAATGGTGAAGGGAACAAAATATGCAAATGTAAGAAGTGCTGATGCTACACCACATGTAGAGAAGTGAATCGCATGTGCTTTAGGGACTTGGAGATTCCTCTAGTAGTGTATCAATTGTTAGCCCATGGTCAGGCAGGTTGACAAAAAATATAGGTGCCCATGTATCATGCAAAGGGAAGGAAAAGATAGATCAACCTTTTGTGCCTAATCTATGAGCAGGTCATTGATATGAAGATGGTGATTGTAGCGCCTATGAGCAAATCCTTGATGCATAGTTTGGCATTCCATCTGTGGTTACTGCTGGTGTAAGGAAGCATAGTTGTTTTGAGGACAGTTGGCAGTGCTCCACGTGTACCTAGGTCCATGAGGGTTAGGTGCCCTATTGACAGGTTGAGATATGATGGATATAATGCCCATTCTTATGCATAAATAGTTAAAGAAATACAGGAGTTGGAGTCCACTTGTTTTTGAGTAGGCATTGGGAAATAGGAAATGGTAAGATGCCATGAATAAGGAGATGGTAGCATTGGATGAAAATGCAACATGAAGACCATATTAGGAAGTTTGGAAAAATCCCAATTTCCATTTTGTAAGATTAAAAAATAGGGGCATGGTTTTAAGATTTTGTCAACACCCCCTCATGTGACATATCATCGGAAAGCTCTTAAAAAGCAGGCTCTAAATCCACATTCTCTGACAACTTTGGTATTGGTATGCTCAAGATACACCAAAAAGTAGATTGAAAAGCAAATTCCCAAAGTAATGGGAATTTTCCAAACTCCCTAATATGGTCTTCATGGGAGTTAGTGCCTTTGCCTAAGGAAAAGAAAGCAATTGGATGTAAGTCTTTTTCTAAGGCATGCTCACATCTAAAGTAAACATCGTGCCATTTTTGTTACCCTTTGCAAAACCAACAATACTAAATTTTGAAGTCTTCCAAAAAACATCCTTGAGGATTAAACCTCACTTGGAGACCCTGTTCAACCATCTATCAAATAGAAACTAGGTTCTTTGTAATACTTGGAACATGAAGTACATTTGTCAAGTCCTTCATTTTGCCATCCTACATAGACAATGGCACTTTACCAACATGTGCAATGGGATGCACAATATCATCACATGTTTCTACATAACCTAGTTTTTTCATTTTCTGCGTGTCTCTAGACCACTCACCACCATGAGTGTTTATGTGGTTAGAGGTGTGAGGATCCACATAATATATATCTTGAGATCCTGGCACATCTCATGTTGTGGAACTGAGCATTTTCTGCATCACAAATAGTTGCTCACTTCTGTCACATCACCACTCTGTTTATTATATGATGCATAGTTACCTTGCTAACAACTTTTCACTTTTAATGTCATTCAAATTTTTATAGTAGTCCTCTACCATGTTCGCTAGTTTGCCACAATAATAAAACTCTATGCTATTTGCACTTTGATTTCTTTGCCAACTACCTCAACCTCTTTGGCTCTCTCTGCCTCTAGACTGGCCTCTTCCACTTGTGTATATTTATTGTTCTGTGAATCATTGGGTTGTTGTTGTCCAGAATTTTATTTTCCTCATCGGCCACCATCTTTTCCTCGACCATGAACACTACCTTTTCCTCTACACGAATAAGAGTAGAAGGCCTATTCTGATGTGTTCATTATTTTTGAAGAAAAGTCCTCACCTAGAGACATTTCTTCTATAATCAGGAGGATAGACACCAAGTCTTGAAAGTTGGCAACATTCTCTCTGACCAATGGAGGTCTTGAATGGTTTGTACTCTTTATCAAACCCATTTAAATAGACACTCACCTAAGCATCATCTTCCATCGATATATTAATATACCTAAGAGATTCAATAATGCCTTTGATCTTTAAAGGATACACATTGATAGACATGTTTTTATTTTTATTAGTTTGAAACATCTACACTAGGTTTTGCCATGCAACTACTCGAGTGTCGGCATCTTGTATGTGTCCTCTGATTGTGTCAGTGACACTGAGTTTGATAGCCAATACACAACTTTCCTTGCACCACCCTGATTCTAGTACTTGAATGCCGTTATATCGTTTGGAGTGGCATTCTCTTTAGACAACTGTGGAGGCTCCTTATTGTCTCCCAAAATCCTTTACCCATTAGAAAATTGGTCATTCAGAACTTCGAGACATGGAAGTTGTTCTTGTCCACTTTCTCATTGAAAATCATATTGAGCCCATCAAACATGTTTGTTTACAATAATCAGAAACCTACAAATAGATAATTTTTGTATGCAATATGTAACATAGTAGTATCTTTTGTATTTGCTGCAATGGCACTTTAGTACAACGTGTATATCGCCAAATCCGACCAAAGTATATTTATATACACCCAATATCAACAATACATGTGCACACACTCTTTGCAATCCCAAAGTGCACTGCTACACTGCAATAACTAGATTTCGACCAGAGATAGTTATGTACCAAAACTTCTCGAAACTACCAAAAATACCTTGTAGTGATCATACGTCCCAAAACGCAAATTCGCCCGAAAAACTTGAGAAAAAATTACCAAGCATCACACGAACACCTCTAAGCCTATGAAGACAGCTCCTCAATTGGAGATGTGTAGCTCTTCGAGTTACCAATGGGGGTAATGTACTTAAATAAGAATAGGTCGAAGGGATGGGTTCATCTCATTCTTCAAGTGAAACTTTTTAAGAAAGGAAAAAATCAAGTGACACATTCCAAGGAACAGGCACATGAGAACAGCACAGGTGTGCAACACAAATTCAACACATCAAGGAATGGATTACATGTGTTTTTGTATAGAACATTTTCTTCATAGCTACTACACCTTCATAGTTCATGAGTAAATGGAAACTCACATTTAACAACCTTGAGTACCCTAGAGATATGGCACCTTGAGTAGCCTTGAAATGTGCCATACTTTCTTGAGCATGAAAGTATGACACATTTCATAGCACAAATTTGCTTGCTCTCTTGAAATCAACACATGATGGTATGTTTCTGTCCATTTGAATGTGTAGCTATTCTCCATCCTCCCTCGTCTCCTCACAAAAGGAAGCTATTGTGTTGTAGCCCTGATTCACCACAACGCACTCCTCAAAAGGAGTACTATGCAAAACTGATTTAGTTTCAAAAATAGATAGCAATATGTCTTCTTTTCCAATATTTTTGTTGCCTTTGCGATTATTCTCATAGCAGTCCATTTGAATGTGTAGCTATTCTCCATCCTCCCTCGTCTCCTCACAAAAGGAAGCTATTGTGTTGTAGCCCTGATTCACCACAACGCACTCCTCAAAAGGAGTACTATGCAAAACTGATTTAGTTTCAAAAATAGATAGCAATATGTCTTCTTTTCCAATATTTTTGTTGCCTTTGCGATTATTCTCATAGCAACCCTTCTGGCCATAATAATTTCATGACAATACCATCATTGGAAAAGCCCTTGTCTTTAGATCTATACTTTTATCTTTTCCTTTGATTGGATTGTTCTTGTTGGCTTTATCTCCACCTCCTTCATGTTGGTGTCCCTTATTGTTTTTAGTGGACCTTTGGCCTGGAATGACCCTTCTTGACTTATACTCAGGCTTTTCAAATTGGTTTCATGTAATTATAACAAAAAAATATATGTCATTTCATGAAAGCGCTCACAATTGTAGATTGTGCTAATGGACCATTCATAACTTTGGTAACCTCGCTGTTCTTCGGCTCCATGGCCTACGTGCTGCCCAAATCCATCGTCCACGTCCCCATCTTCTACAAGGTTTATATTGGTTAGCGCGATGTCAGGCAATGTATGGATCAACTTCATGTATTATTTTTTTATTGAGAACCGTTCTCTCTGCACATGTGTAGAGAGGACATCACCATCAAGGGAGAGAGAGGGAAAGAGAATCTCACAAAAAAAAACATGTCAAGGGCATATTTTTTATGTGACGCTAAAGGCCAACATGCGCGATGACCAACTGCCAGCTCCCACTCACCTGATGGCTCAACATTGCCCGGCTCCTCTACGTGCTTCAAAGGAAAACTACCCTCAGGGAGGGTGCGCCAACTGGTGGCTCAACATTGCCCGGCTCCTCTACCCACATTGCACGTGCTTCAAAGAAAAACTACCCTTAGGGAGCGTGCCTTGCGCGGCCTCCTTGAGGGTTTTTTTTTTTACAATCAACATAATGTTAGCATGTTCAAATTCTGTTCGAGAGTGGTTGAACTCACAGATACGCTCACTTTTGCACCACCATGCTCTCCTAAACATGGGAAATGCTTTGCCAAGGTGCTCAAACTCCTACGAAGACAATGTTCTCCCAAATAGACTCAGACGGAATGAGGACGCGAGAGAGAGAAATGAAAGCAAGGCGAATGCTAGAAAACACGATAGGGTAATGGGCCTACGTGTAGGTCACCATCTACCAACATTATTATAGTAACCGCATGATCGTTTGTTCTCTCGGATGCTCGAGTGCTAACTGTAACAAAATTATCCCGTCAATACAAACACGGGCATGAACAAGAGTGACATCTCCTTGACTCACTCAGCTGGTGGCTCTCCTAAGGTAAAGCCAAGTGTAATGTGAGCCTTATCATTATTTTCTAAATAAAATCCTAACTTTGACCACTACACTAAAATGTGATCTTACTTGGAGAGTTATCATCCTTGAGTGCTGAATCAATTCTACGTGAATCAGTGCTAGTGCTGAATCAGTGTTGATTGAATCAATTCTAACAAAATTAACTTTGGCTAAATCAGTGCCAGTGTTAAATAAGTGTTGACTGAATTAATTCTCACTGAATCAGAATCAGTTCTGGCACTGAATCAATTCTCTTGACTGAATCAATTCTGACAGAATCAGTGCTGACTAAATCAATTTTGACTAAATCAGTGCTAGTGTTGGACTCAATTAATTCTAACTAAATCAATTATGACTTAATCAATTCTAGCTGAATCAATTATGACTTAATCAATTGTAAATTAATCAATTCTAACTGAATTAATTTGGATTGAATTAGAATTCTGAGAATCAATTCTAACTGAATCCTGAATCAAGACTAAATCCTGGATCAATTCAGATTGAATCAATTTTGACTGAATCCTGAATCAACCCTGATTGAATCAATTCTGACTCCTTTGCTCTAACACAAGTAGGAGCTCTTACCCATGTACCGCTTCCTTTCTTGTTTGTTCTTTCCTCTTGCTTGCCACATTTTCTCTCACACAAGAAAGAGCTGTAATACCATAAAGCAAATACACAGGAGAGAGAGCGATCTTGAGTTCCTTGCAAGAAAACACACACACAATAGAGTGCAAGACATAAGGGAGAGAGATGGATGGCTGAATTGTCTTCTATATTCTTCTCTTCTCTACAACCATATAACTAAGAGATAAGAAGTACCCCACACACACACTTAAATACTAGAAAAAGATTTGGAGAAATAATCCCCCTTGATCAAGATGGCAAGGAACCTTTTGTGACATCAATTCTAGGGTTCTACGTTTTGAGGCGAAGTGCACAAGATAAAGTTGTAGTTGAAAAAGAATTTGCCGATGTGATGATCCTATCATTTTCTAGTTGGAAAAGATATTTATGATGATGAAAACCATGATGGTAATGCCCTGATATGCATGTGATTAAGCCTCGATTGAAGACCCAAGGTATAGACATGTGAACAAATTCTTATGGACTGTGTTGTGAATAAAACCTCATAAATTTTTTTCCTTAATCAAGAGTTGTGTGGAGAGAGAGTGTCAAAGAGAAGGGGGCATTGAAAGGAGTCAGGCTTGAGTAGTTGAGCTAGTAAGAAGGAGTGGTAGTTTTGCTAACCGTCGCATCGTGAGGGGGGGAAGAGAACCAACAATGATAAAGAGAGACAGAGCTAGAAAATGAAGAGAGATAATTAACATGACTCAATGATATATTTGATTAGATAAATTGCAATGAAGTAAATGTAACTTATATAAGTACAAAAGATTCTCTTCTTGACAAACACACAAACATGTAGATATTATTGTGACCCCTTTAAAAGAGGTGGTTCACACACACACACATGCATAGACCAAATAAATACCGTCTTAGAAGACTCTCACACACACCTACTATATCAAGTACACACAGAAAACCAAAGATATGGACTTGCTTCCGATAATTATGATTACATGGTTAAAGCAATACAAGAGTTAGAGACCACTTGTTTTGAGCAGAAATTTTTGGAAATTAAAAATAGGAAGATGCCATGGATAAAAAGATACTAGCATTGGATGCAAATGAAACATGGGAGTTAGTGCCTTTGTCTAAAGGAAAAGAAGGTAATTGGATGTAAGTCGGTGTGTACGGTTAAGCATAAATCGGATGGATGGTGATGAGTAAGTATAAGGCAAGATTGGTATCCAAGGGTTATGCACAAACCTATGGCATTGACTATGAAGATACATTTAGCATACTTTTGCAGAAAATTGTGATTTTCCCAAACTTCCTAATATGGTCTTCATTGATTATGAGGAGACACTTAGCATGCTTTATATGAGGAGTTATTTAGCATACTTTTGCCAACCTAAGACATTAATTATGAGGAGACATTTACCGAGACATTTAGCATGCTTTATATGAGGAGATATTTAGCATACTTTTGCCAACCTGTAAGATTCCTCCCCAGCCTCTCAAAATGTCCAGCATCTTCCCCTGTAATCAATCCCTCTTCAGAAATATAAAAGACTTGTTTCTAACTGTTTTAACCTAGAGAGAGAAAATATTCTAGAGAGAGAATATTCAGATTTTTAATATTTTTGGATAGAAAATTATCTCATCTTATTAAAATAAGTTCCCCTGAAACAGAAATTCAAAAAGAACTTTCCAATGTGCAATTGAAATTAATTGGAAATGGGTATAAAGGACCTTAGCCTAAGGGTCTAGATTTTCAGAAATTTTTGGATTATGGTCCAATTAAGGTTCCTATGGGCCAATAGCATCAATCCATGTGTAGGGAGGAGATAAATCCAATTCGTAAAAGAAGATACCCAAAAATGAGTAAATGCTCACATAAGATGAAGAGTTGAAAATGTACAAGGTTTATTAGTAAAAAACTATGAGCAATATTAAAAATATGAGATATTTTGGGTATCCAAAAATGAGTAAATACTCACATAAGATGAAGAGTTGAAAATGTACAAGGTTTATTAGTAAAAAACTATGAGCAATATTAAAAATATGAGATATTTTGGGTATAATGATTCCATTTTGATACATATGTAAGTAAGGGGAGTTCTTTAAAGGAGGTGCATATTTCACATAAGATGAAGAGTTGAAAATGTACAAGGTTTATTAGTAAAAAACTATGAGCAATATTAAAAATATGAGATTTTTTGGGTATAATGATTCCATTTTGACACATATGTAAGGAAGGGGAGTTCTTTAAAGGAGGTGCATATTTCACATGCTTGAATGAGTTTTAAACTCATAAAAATTGAGATATTTCATCTCTCCTCTCTCCTCATTCAAGTCTAGTTCCAAAAAGTTAGCTTAACTGACCTAAAAATGGTCAAATATTGACCAAACTGATTTAGAAAATTCTAGAATCAGTTTGTTTAGTTAGGAGCTCAATTTTTCCTATAAATAGAAGCCTCCCCCTTGTTGAAAAATATATAGTGTTTATGCATCGTTACTCTACTCCACCTAAGCCAAGAACTGTGAATTCATTAATAATTCACTAGTTTTTGGAGCTTTCCTCTTTCTTCAATCCCCATTGGTGACTCCATCAACATACTTAACCAATTGATTGGTTGGGGGCCTCTACCGTGAACAAAGAATCAAGAAATTTGTAAGGTAATTAGTGAATTTTGATCATTTTCTATAATTTCTCAATGTTTCTCTCTTCTCAACCCCTCTCAAGCTTGAGAAGCTTAATTGGAATGGTTTTTGAATGCTATTGAAGTTAATGTGAATGGTAGTGAAGAGTTATATAATTTGATGAATGCTATTGAAGTTGATTGATTAATGATAGTTAAGAATTACATAAATTTTCATTTATGCTTAATTCTAATGGTTTTTATGTAATTTCTCTCTCTCACTCAAGAAATGGTCATATTCATGATCCATTCTCAATCCAAATGAAGCTTTTCATAAAGCTTTTCCTTAATCCAAGATTAATCTATGCTTGAGGCCAAATTAATGCTTTTTTCTATGCTTTTAGTTTATGTATTTCATGAATATTGATGATTCAATCCATTATGGATTAATGATCCAATTAGGGATCATTCTATTTATTTCCTTAATGATAAGCTTTATCCCTTAGAAAATTTGAGATTTATCAGTCATAGCAGCGGAGCTATGGTAAAATTTTTATAAAAATTACGCATAAAATAATTTCATCCAAAGCATGAAAAGAGGACTTCCTACCATATTCTAGGAATTATCATCCTAGATTAATTGAAAGATATTCATTGTAATCATAGAGAAATTGATTTTTATATTATACATAATTGATTTTCATGCATAAAGGTATGCATGAAAGATTATTATTTTAACATAAAAGTGTTACTTTTATCATAATTAGAACTTTTATCATATTTGGATTTCATGCATAGAGGTATACATAAAAGTTGATTATTTTATTATAAAAGTGTTACTTTTATCATATTTGAATTTCATGCATAGAGGTATGCATAAAAGTTGATTGTTTTATTGTAAAAGTGTTACTTTTATCATATTGGATTTCATGTATAGAGGTATGCATAAAAGATATTCTTTTTATACTGAAAGTGTGATTTTCATCATAAATGGATTTTATGAATAACTTAGATGCTTAAGAGAAATTCTTTTATTCTAAAAGTGTAATTCCTACCAAATTGAATTTATGCATAAGAAGATGCATAAAAGATTGATTTTAAATTTAAAAGTGTCATTCTCATCTAAATTGAATTTATGCATAGGAAAATGCATAAAAGATTAAAATTTAATTCAAAAGTGTCATTTTCATTTAAAATGAATTTATGCATAGAAAGATGCATAAAAGATTGATTTTTACTTTGAAAGTATTAATCTCCTTAAATAGAATTTATGCATATATATGTGTAAAGAAATCTTATATCAAATATAAGAATTCTCTTGTATTCTTTAAATAGATATGAGATGTAATAGGATGCGATAAGAGGTGTATAAGATGTGATAAGAGGTGATAAGATACTTATGAAATAAGTTAGGAGGTGATAAGATGAATTAAGATGTGATAAGATGTGTATGGGATGAGGTAAGAAGTGTATGTGATAGGATAAGATGTATATGGGTTGTGATAGGGCGAGAATGGATGTGATGTAAAAGATTAGATGTGAAGGCATATGGGGCTATATGAATGGGAATGTGGAAATGGATGTATGTATGTGGATGTGTGGATGTGGAGATGGGAGTGTGGATGTATGAATGTGAAAATAGATGTATGCATGAAGATGTATATGCATAGATGTGAATGTGGATGTAGATGTGGATGTATAAATGTGAATGGGAATGTGGTTGTGGATGTATGTGAATGTGGATGTGTAGATGTGAATGTGGAATGTGGATGTGGATGTATGTATGTATGTGGATGTAGATGCGGATGTATAGATGTGAATGGGAATGTGGATGTGGATGTATGTGAATGTGGATGTAGATGTGAATGTATAGATGTGAATGTGGAATGTGGATGTGGATGTATGTATGTATGTGGATGTAGATGTGGATGTATAGATGTGAATGGGAATGTGGATATGGATGTGTATGTATGAATGTGGATATGGGATGTGGATGTATAAATGAGGATGTGAAAATGGAGGTAAGCATGTAAATGTGGATATATGGATGTGAATGTGGATGTAGATGTGGATGTATGGATGTGGATATGGATGTGTATGTATGAATGTGGATATGGGATGTGGATGTATAAATGAGGATGTAAAAATGGATGTATGCATGTAGATGTGGATGTATGGATGTGAATGTGAATGTGTATATGAATTAATGTGTCGTCTATATGAGGAAATGGATGAGAATGAGTACACATTGAATGGAATGTGGAATAAGTAATGTGGACTAAGGAGGGATAATGTGGAAAGACGAGAGTTCGATTTAGAAACTGTATTTTGTGTCTGTTTGTAAATGACTGTTTTATGTCAAGAATGCTGGGGAAGCATTTTGGCTGTCTTGTGGATTAAGGTCATGAAGACCTAACTGTTAAAGTTGCAACTGCTGACAGAGAGTCAATGGAGGACGTCTCGCGTAGCAAGGTCGACCGAGGTCTTGACCAGCCTCGGTTCGATTTAAATGGTGAGCTTCCGGTACAGTGGATGAGGGACCAAGGAAGCGGCCTATGAGTGAAGCGCTAGGTCACCTGCGAAGGATCCTAGAGGGTGCTGACCATACGGTGCTCGGGCTCTAGGTCGCCGAAGATACCCACACGTCCGTCCTGGAAGATATTGGAATGAAGAATAAGAATTGTTTTCTGAAACCGGGCATGGATCTGGTTGATTGACCTTGCTGGTTCTCAACGGATGAGTCCATGTGGGATGATCTTGCTGATCTTCCACGGAGATTCCATTCTATTATATGAATATATTGCCGGTTACTATGAGCTAGGAACTATGGAAAAGGCCCCTGAGTGAACAGGTGGTGAGCGTTCTGGTTGCCAATGATGCCATAAGTATACCGATGAATGAATGACTGCGCTGGAAATAAGGATTCAACTAGAGACTATGAGGATTGTCATCAGTGACATAATGGTTTCATTAAAGGATTGTTTTAAAGTTAGCTGATGCTAAGAAAAAGGCAATTTCATATTGGGTGTGTAAGTGGTGTGACTAGTTTTATGTTTGCATGAACTTCCGGCTAGGGGGCCTTGGAACTCTTTTCCTTGGTACCCGGGACAAAACCTAACCAAATTCTTAATTGGATCCCATCACTACAGTGGTTGGACGGTTGGCTAACCCATGGGACTGGATGGACTAATGGATCCGTAAATCGAGATTTAATTTCTATTATTACGATAGATGAAGTAAATCCCGGATAGTAATTGTTCTATGGATAGGAATCAACGGCTGTGCCTCTTGATGGGGAAAAAAGCGTTGATCCCAATGATCCAAGTGCAAGTTTCTTCCTTGATCTGACCAAGTACCGTTAGAGGTGCAGTCAGATGAGTTTGATCAGTAATGATCTTGACTACGCTAGAGTAAAGAGTTATCCTGGTGGAATCGCCCGTGCTTTCTGGGTAAAGGAAGTTTTTCCGGTTTCGGTTTTGGACAAACCGACGGATTAGTCTCTTTTCCGGATATCCGTGGGCGAGGCCCCGAGTGTGAGACCCCTACCCGCGCACGATGTGCTACTTCCGCTGCTAGCACCCAAATCCGTTGCGCGGTGGAGACCGGGATCTCACACAACCTATGGCATTAATTATGAGGAGACATTTAGCATGCCTATGAGAGAAAGGAATCCATGAGAACTATCATTGTTATGGCTATGAACGGTTGGTCTTTACATTAGATGGACATAGATAGTTCTTTCTTGCATGGGGTGATTTGCAAGAAGTATACATGATCTATCCACTAGGTTATAAGACCGATGCACACCCAAATTTTGTGTACAAGTTATGCAAAGCCTTGTAAGGCTTTGAAGTAGGAAGCCAGAGCATGGAGGAACAAGCACCCAGAGCATGCCAAAAAACATTATGTGAAGATTACACAAAGCCTTAAATCACGCACCCAGAGCATGGTCATACAAGATCATATGTAGTATCTTGTTACCATCAGACATTTGATATCTAATGTAGAGTTTTCACTTTATGTGAAAAAGATAGATAAAGGGATCATGCTATTAGTAATTTATATGGATGACTTGATTATCACTGGTGATAGTGATGCTGCATACATACTTTTGAAGCATAAGTTTGAGATGAAGGATTTGGATGAGGTACAATATTTCTTAAGTATAGAGGTGGCAAGAGCACCTCATGGAATTTTGTTATTATGAAGGTAATAGAGCTTCGACATATTGTCCAACTATGGTATCATAGATTATAATCCTTTTTCAGTGCCATTGGAGCATAAAACAAAGCTTTCCATAGGTACAAGTGAGATTTTAGAGAACCCCACTCATAATGGGTAGGTTGATCTACACGACCATTAATAGGCCAGACTTGAGCTATGTTGTTAGACTTATGAGTAAGTTTATGCAAGCCCGCTAGAAGCCACACTTGGATGTGGCTAGATAGATTATAAAGTACATAAAGTCATCAGTTAATTATAGACTTTTCTATTAGAGCTCCTCTTTGAACAACTTGAATGTTGTAGCTTGGATAATTTTGGCTTGTTATGGTGTGGTAAAACTTACCTCTAGACTACATTTTAACCATCGTATATGTAGAATTATAAAGAATGAGTGTATAATACTACTTCATTCAAATGTGTTATAGGCATGGATTACTTTGTTCTCCATATGTGGTGCGCAACAAGGGAGATAAAATATTTCTTTAGGTCAATCATGGTTCCTTCACACATAAAGAAAATAATCTAAAATAATAAGTGCTCAATTTTTAGTTCGAATTTCTATGACATCTTTTGTTCCTAAAACAATCAAGGAGTTATGCAGTAGACATTCTACTAATCTGAACTTGAGTTGATGAGGCTCGATTTTGGTGTATAGTCATATCCTTTACATTATTGGCTATAAAATGTATTTAGTCCTTTTGAAATATTTTCGAGTGAAAGGAGTAGACAAGCTATGGGACTAGCCCCATAAATAATTGAAAGGTGCTAAGCAAGCAATACGATTCATAAAAAGATAAAAAATATATAAATCAACGAATACAGTTGCATCTTATAGTGCACCTGCCTACACACATGCACACATGTGTTGATTATGATTTAGAAGATACATTCATAATATTTTCAATAAAAGACTAAATTTTAATCATGTTGGCAAGGTTTTGTTGCACCATATAAGGCTTTCATCTTATTGTTGCTTGTCTCTTCTTTGGTTCTTACATCTTTTTATTCTATTAACATTGCTAGTAGTCCCTCTTTTATCTACTTGAATGTGGGATCTTGGACACTTTTGGCTTATATGATGTGTTGAAACTTACCTCTTGTTTTCATTTTGACCATCCTTGTAAAATTAGAAAGAATGTGTGTATAATATGAATGTGTTCTAGGCATGGATTGCTCCATGTGATATAACAAATAGATAAATCATCACTTTTTGTCAAATATATTTTCTTCACAACTAAAATAAAAAGTCTAAATCGATGATTGCTCAATGTCTAGTTTGAATGTTTGTGGGTTAAATTTGATCCGCAGAGATTGTTGCGACTTGATCTCTAACCGTACACTTGGCCCCGACCAATTATTATCCACACACTCCTATTGCTAATGCACACCACATATGTGTCACACCGACACTAATTGGATGAACCTGCTATTTGGAAAAAAGTCTCGATTGAATATTTATGGGTTAAATTTGAGTTGCAAAGATTGTTGTGACTTTTATGCCTGAGCAATAAAATAGTAAACATTCTACACCCTCAACTTGAGATGATTAGGTGTATATTCACACTGTGATGTGATTCTGTGTTGTTGCATAGTAAAATTCTTTTCAAATATTTTCCAATCGAGGTAGTAGATAAGTGGGCCCCGCAAAAATTTGAAAGGGTGTGAGACAAGCTATTATCTGTAATATTAAGAAAAGTAATATTTGACTTTTAAGGCAGACACGTGGGTGCTCTTGACTTAAATGTGTTGTTACGGCTTTAAGAGATAAACGAGAGCATGCTAAGGACAAAGCTTTCAGTTCTTGGGCGCCAAGTTGGTGCTTGACATTTTGCTAGCCTGGAACCAACGGTGCGCAATCAGTGCTACGCTTTGGATGAGACATCGCATCAGTACAGGAAAATTGGATTAGCGATCCATGATGATCCCTAATGATAACTGTTAAGACGGTAAGGGTCGAATTAGTATGTTTATATTAAACGTGATTAAAATTAGGTTAACGACTGCAGCCCATTATGATCTTATATAAAGAGCCAGATCTCCACTGCAACACTAAGCATTCATAGCTTTGACCTCACCACCACCCCCATCCTTCCTAACAAAACCTGAGTTTAGTAAACACCATGGGGGGTTTCAGCAATAAGCCCTTCATCATCACGGCCCTAGTGGGCGTAATACTGTTGAGTTGCGGGATGAAGGGCAGTGACGCCGACTGCACTGTGACGAACAACTCTGGGCAAGACATTATCATAGTTCCTGTGTCCGTGACCGTGACCATCACCATAAATGTTGAGGCGGGGGCGACGGTAACGGTGCCCCCCAGCCAGCAGAAGTGCATGCTCAAGAATGCGGCGTCCGGACACGAGCTCGGGCCCGTGACCCTTCCAGACGACAACCTGGTGGTCATCGTGGACGCCGAGATCACCGGACTCGTCGATGTCTACGTAGCGTCCCTTCTCTCCGGAATACTCCACCTGAGCGTCAGCATCTGCGTCTCTCTCTAATTTGGGCTTTTTAATGCTACATGGTTACTTTTAGCATGGCTAATTCACAGCTTTCTTACACCACATATCATATGTACTCACCATCACCACCAAGGCTACTTTTAGCATGGCTAATTCACAGCTTTCTTACACCACATATCATATGTACTCACCATCACCACCAAGGCGCTACCCTTTCTTTTCTCTAATGAAAATTGTCACACCCTTCCACTTCCGTACTTGGAAATACAAGCACTGCTTATATTCATGATGTTGTTCATGGCTACAATGAACCAAGTTGAACTTTGTTAGAACATAACTCTACTGTACACCAATTTATGCCTTTTCTTGCCATAACCATGGATGTTTAGAGAGGGAAGATATGGATTTCTTTTCTTAATAAATCTCAATGTTAAAAGGTTTAATTTTTGAATTTTTGAATAGAGTAAGGGTGCTCCTTTGGGACCAATAGATCCTTCAATGTCATTCTATAGAGTAAGGGTACTCCTTTGAGACAAATATCTATACAAGATTAACCACAACCCCACCTCCCTCCACGAGGTGGGGCTAATTCAAAATAACCACTCCTCCTACAAGCATGAGGAGGAGCCAAATCTCACATTTTCCAATGCAATTTTGAATTTGAATCTAAGAAGATCTTTTCTCACATCTTTCAATGACATCTTTGTATACATGCTTACATACCTATAGATACACACACTTATATATATTATGTATGTATGTGTATCTATAGGCATGTAAGCATGTATATATAAATAGATTTATATGTATGTCGACACACACACATGTATGTTCATGCACACACACACACATAACACACAGACACCAGCACATGATACGTGCACACACGCATACAAACACACATACACACACTCCCACGCATGGACGCACGTGCAACATATAGAGATATGCACACTTGCACACATACTCAAGCTTGCACATACACACAAACATATATATTATGTGCATGTGTAAGAGAGAGAATATACATACACACACACATATATATATATTATCTATGTATGTGTATCTATAGGTATGTAAGCATGTATATATAAATAGATCTATATGTATATCGACGCACACACATGTATGTTCATGCATACACACACACACACACACATAACACACAGGCACAGGCACATGATACGTGCACACATGCATACAAACACACATACACACACTCGCACACATGGACACACATGCAACATATAGATATATGCACACTTGCACACATACTCAAGCTTGCACATACACACATGTGTATACATGCACACAAGCACATAAATACATTCACATACACAAGTACATGTGCACACACATGGACATGCACACACTCACACACACACATATGCACCTGCAGGTGCACACACATAGATGTACACACGAGTATATTCACATACTCACACACACACGTACATGTAGACCCTCGCTATAGATACACATATATAAAAACATACACACCATGTACACACACACACACACAACAAATACACACTAACACATACACACATGGACAGCATGGTAGTTAAGCGCAGTTTTTAAGGAATTTTTCCAAGGTATCTTGTCCTGGTAGAAGTAGGCCAACAGCCTTCTGGACTGTCCGACCAACTCCCTTCCTCCCATATATATAGCACAAGTCATTTTCATCAAGAAGCAAGTCAATTCATTCATTCGTCAGTCTAGCCATCAGTAGAAGTCATGTGAAAGGCCAAGGGTCACCCTCTTTAGGGCTGACCTAGGGCTTAGTCATGTACATACATTCCTCTCTCTCTTCTCTCTCTTGTCTTAATCATGTGAAAGGCCAAGGGTCACCCCCTTTAGGGCTGGCCTAGGGCTTAGTCATGTATATACATTCCTCTCTCTCTTCTCTCTCTTGTCTTAATCATGTCACCCTGACACCATTCTCTGTCTCATCAAGTTCCGACACTGTACTTATTTGACTAAGCAAGTGGTTGTAACACCTTTTTGAAACTCTTTGGATTGCCTTAAGAATTCATTACTTGATATTATGTCCCATTGTCTAGACATAACAAGGCTAGCATGGAGGCCAGATAGTTGATTTTAGTGTGATTTGGATTCTGGGGTGCAACTTAGTTTTAAGGGAGTTCCTCTGTGGCAATTAGACCTTGGGAGAGGGGCGTCCATAGGACCCACAATTGATTAGTCATGTCGAGCATTAGTTTTGGTTTTAACTATTTATTTCATAGACTGACAATACTTTGATTATTATGAACCAAGTGTGTGGGTTCATGTTGAAACCATAAATTGATGAGCGGGCAACCAAATAGAGGCTTCTTACTTAAGAGTATGATTAAGCTGTGAAAGGAAGTTCAAACATGTGAATTATCTTAATTCTCTCTCTCTCTCTCTCTCTCTCTCTCTCTCTCTCTCTACCCACCCTTTCACGCTACCTAAAACTCTCTTAAACCCATAGATTAACCTCTTATGTGCGCAAGGAGCGCACTCAGGAGGTCAAAAGACGATGTGCTGATTTGATTTCAGATGCAAGTATGGATGCAGAGGCTCAATATGTTTTTGATACTCTGAAAGAGGACTTCCATCAATCTCGCCAGGATTGGAGCAAGCTTGTTTCTCAGGTTACTTATAAATTGCAGCTAGCATCTTTGGTACAACTGCTTAAGAAGCTTGCATAAACTGCGATCATTATCTTCTTTCTGGGAAAGATACCATCTGCCAATGATGTTGCGTAATGGATTCAGTCTATCCTTGGTGGCTCTTTTGTGGAGGCGGTGTACTTTGCCTCCCGTGGGTTTTATGAAGTTCACCTCACCGATGCCTTGCAGAAGCAGCGTGTGCTTGAATTTTCTCCTTTATTTTATGGCAGGCAAATGGTACATGCTATGCCATGGTCCCCCAATAAGGACTATCAAAGTCTCATACGGCATCATTGTCCTGTCTGGGTGGAGGTGGTTAATTTCCCAGACTATATGCGAGAAGAATTGCCAGGATTGGCCGCTGCACTGGGCCAAGTTATCTGCCCCCTCGCCCTGCTAGGAATCGTAATAGATTTTGTTTTGTGGGACACAGACACCCCTACCCTCCCTTTGCAATTCATGCAAAGAAGTGGTAGCACGGGGTGCAAATAGTTTCTGAAAATAAGAAAAGCATTCATGTTGGAGCTCTGAGAAAGATCGAGTCCATTCACCATCCAGTTTACGGACTCTGAGGCAAGAGGTCTTCCTCCTGGAAGCATGTAACCCTTGAAAGAAAGATTTTGAAGAGCAGCCTTTATCCATGAATTGAGTCATCCTTGCCCGAACCTGCTACTTGGCCAATTTCTGTCGGTCATTAGCTTGCAAGAGAGCTGTTGAGACTGAGAGAGAGTGTCCATTTGTTGAGAGGAGAGGGGCTGCAATTGGGAATGTGCAGTCAAGGACTGAACTACTGCTTTGGCATGCTGAACTTTAGCTCTCCAGTCAAGCATGAAATTACTCCCATATTCATGAATAGCATGCTGAAGCCTGTCCACAAGGCGTTGCCATGCAAAATTACAGTCATAATGGACATGGGCTGTAAGAGGAATTATGGCATATCGGATCAATTGTTGAAATTTTGCATGCTGCAAGTATCCTTTATTGATATGTTTCATCCGAATGGAATGTAAAGGCATGTCATCCCAGGGCTGCCAAACTGAATATTCAGCCATAAAGGAGCATGGTCAGAGAGACCAAGAGAGTGATCAACCTCAATATGAAGACTGAAATCTGTATATTGTTGAGCATGCAGTAAATACCATCTATCCAAGCAAGCCCAGTAGTAGTTAGTAAAGGCATTATGATGATAGGTGTAGCCCACTATTCCAGTGTGCATGGCTGTCCATAAATCTTGTGCATGTGTTGTGGTAAGTAACTCCTCCCATGATCGCTTTTCAGAAGGGATCATATGAGATCTATGAGTAGTGTTGTCTGATGGCATGGGAGAGTTATTAAAGTCTCCGCCAAGAAGAGCACAAGATCGCTATGGGTAAGAAGCAATGGCATGTCACATGTAAGCTCTCAAAGCAGAAGTTTGCGAGGCATAAACAGAGGCAAATTCCCAAATATCACCATTGACATCACATTGAATCACCATCCATCTACCATCACAATCATTGAAGGCAAGCTGGGGCTGCAGTTCATGTCTGACCAATATGCAAAGACCCGAGAAATCCTTAGTACCTACATAGTGGATATCATAGCCCCCAAGATAGCCAGCCTGGCTAGCCATAGAATGTTGGTTATGTTCTTGCAAACAGAGAATGTCCGGCTGCCTAGTTAAAACATAATTCCACACTAGCCTCCACTTAGAAGGATTGCAGAGGCCCTGTACATTAAGAGTGACACAATGGAGTTTGTCAAGCATGAGGATATATACAAAGGAGGAGACCAAGAATATACAACCAAAGAGTGCTTAAGCATCAGCCATCATGGGCTGCAGCCCTTCCTTCCCTGGGTCAAAGGATAGCCCTTCCTCAGACTCACAAACAGGAATGTGTTTTGTGAGAACTCCAACCCAATTGAGAAGAACCGGGGGAGTGGCTGAGGTAGAGGCTTGGCCTCCTGGAGTAGGAGTAGATGCATCCTAGTGGTGAGATTGAAGGGGTCTTTGCCTCAACACCCTCTTGGGCTGTAAAAAACCATCATTATCAGGGGCCTTCTCTTTCTCTTTACCTTTGTCCTTGCCTTTAGCTATGGCTAGCATTTGCGAAGTCACTTTCCCAACTTTGGAGGCATTTTTATCCAAATTCTTGGACCCAATAGTCTCTTGCTTATGAGTGGGCTAAACCAGGGGAGAAGGTATAGCAGTGGGCTGGAGGGGGATGCAAGATAGTAGGGCATTCAGAGGCCAAATGCCCGTACTTATGGCATGAAAAACAAGCACCTGCAAAAATTCCCCATTTCAATTCAAAGTACTTTTGGCCCATTGGCAAACCATTATACCCAAAATATCTCATTTTTTTTGTAATACTCATAGTCTTTTACTAATAAACCTTGTACATAGTCAACTCTTCATCTTATGTGGGCATTCACTCATTTTGGGTATCTTCTTTTACAAATTGGATTTCTCTCCTCCCACACATGGATTGATCCTATTGGTCCATAGGAACCTTAATTGGACCATAATCCAAAAAATTTTAAAAATCTAGACCCTTAGGCTAAGGTCCTTTATACCTATTTCTAATTAATTCCAATTGCACATTGGAAAGTTCTTTTTGAATTTTTGTTTCAGGCACATTCTCCCACATATAGAAACTCTCTCTCTCTCTCTCTCTCACACACACATATAGAAACTCTCTCTCTCTCACACACACACACACACACGCACGGATACATTCATGCACATACACAAACACACTTCTTTCTCATGAACACGTGCACACACACTCTCTCTCTCTCTCTCTCTCTCTCTCTCACACACACACACACACACACACATGTAAATATACACTACAAGAGTAGAAACCTGTAGCGACTCTTACGGGGGTCGCTACAGAAGTCGTTTTCCAAAGGTCGCTCTTGACTATCGTTTAAACGACCTCTATAGCGACGTTTTTGCGATGCATAAACGACGCTTTTTGGGTGGCATAAACCACGTTTTGAGGGTGGCATATACGTCACGTTTGGGTGGCATAAACGACGTTTCGAGGGTGGCATAAACCACGTTGTTAGGTGGCATAAACGATGCTATTTGAGTGGCATAAACACCCAAGTTTGGGTGGCATAAGTGACCCTATTTGAGTGGCATAAACGACCCTACAAAGGTGGCATAAACGACCCTATTTGAGTGGCATAAACACCCAAGTTTGGGTGGCATAAGCGACCCAATTTGTGTTATTTTTTTTAGCCATTGGGGTCTCTTAAAAGACCTTTGTTCTAAACTTTTTTTTTAGCTGATGCGCATTCTCTCTCTCTCTCTCTCTCTCTCTCTCATACACATTATCTCCACTTGTGTCTCTTGCACACACATTCTCTCTCTCTTTCTCTCTCTCTCTCTCTCTCTCACACACACACTTCGTATAAACATTAGTCTCTCTCTCTCTCTCTCTCTCTCTCTCTCTTTCTCCCTCTTTCTCTCTCTCACACACACACACTTCACGTAAACATTGGTCTCTCTCTCTTTCTCTCTCTCTCTCTCATACACACTTGCCTCTATCACACACACATCCGTACGTATACAAACATCATAAAAAATCTCTCTTTCTCTCTCTCTCTCTCTCTCTCTCTCACACACACACACACACATACGCATGCGCATTCGTGTACGACAAAAGACCCAAGAATCGACATACATCGACTTTTGAAAAAGCAATGGCCGACATCAATTACGGTAAGTATAAATTAAATTTTAGAATCAATTAACATTTAAATCTGTAGATTTGGGAGGTAGACACTTCAAGAAACTCTTGATAGATGTAACACATGTGCATCATGGCCAAAAACACACATACATAAAGAAAATGTTAATGAAAGAGCGCCATCATTCTGAATGAGCGACTATATGTACCAAAAAATTATGTCTACAAACTTAGCACTAAATGGCTCTAGCATTAATCGGAGTCATCGAAGGAAGAGTCCTCCTCTTCTACATTCTTGGGTGGTTGCGATGATAACCCTGCTACCACCTATCGAGCAACCTCGTCCATGTCATTCTCACCATGTTGCTCCTGCAATTAAAAATGTTTATTAGCTATTTGAGTATAAAAAAAACCACATAACATATAACACATGCAGATCTTGATTGGCATAAAATAATATTTGATAGAATTACTTAAAAAAGCATCTGGTGTCGGCATCTCCTTCTGTAGCGCTCTATAGCCGTAAATTGTGGCTCTCTGTATCTCGTCTGCAGATGGTGCTCGACCATAATCCTTTCTCTGTCATTTAAACATTGCATATATATAAGTAAGAAGTGAATTGAATGCATATGAGATCATAGATACATGGATACATATATATATATATATATATATATATACAAATAGCTATAGATAGACGAACAAAAAATTTGTGCACTTACAAAGAGTGCTCGAAAGCCACTAGAGCCCATCTGGCCAAGCCGAGAGGTGTGCCCTGACTGGACACGAGCCTGTGCTGCCTCCTCCAAATTAAATGCGCTTTTATATGAATATATAATTAATGCTATTCGAGAAGTACCTATCATATGCATTGAGTGAATTAACTTTGTGTACCTTCTGTTGAGGCCATGTCACTCTTAAGCGAATCTCTTTCCTGAAGTGCCGCCAAGAATCTCTGCACATTGCAGGTGGGCGTGTATGCTCAAGGACGACCGTAAATTTCCTAAGCATTTAACAACAGTGTGTTATTACAAGGTTTCACAATTTACGATCAATAAACATATAGATGGATATATAAACACATATACATAGGTAGGTGGATAGATAAATAGATAAATGTAGTGGTCTGTATGCGCTATGGATGCTCAATTGGGTGCATTTGGAGAGCGTACTGGCTCTCCAAATGGACCAATTGCACATCCATAGTGCATACGGACCGGCCGACGGTCCGTACATGCTATGCTAATGCATTTGGGTGCATGTCAATTACACCTTGAAGAAGTATTTTGTGCAAGGTTACTGTAAGCCTCTAATATGGACATAAGTACAGTAAGAAGGTATGATTACAAATTAACTAGTTTCTACTGAGGGAAGAACATTATTCCTAACCTGGGGATAAGCAAATATGCATTGTGCGCTACCATAGCATTTACAAACACTTCTAGGATGACTTTGTATGTGTATTATTTTTGTTCAAGTTTTCTTTGATTTTTAATGATATTAATATGACATTAATATTTTATGAATGCAGATTCTGGGTCATCCTTTGGGACACCGCCTCCTCCCACTCTTCCTGTGCGTCCATCTGTAGTTGCGAGAGGAGATGGTTCCTCTTCTTCCACATCATCTATGACACTAGGCGACTCACAAACATATTATGTTGAAAGAATCCCATGTTGGTGTGCAGCATGCCATGGCACTCATCGACGAATGCGACGCATATGTTTTGCCCATATGGAGCAGTATGGTCCATGTCCTGATATGCCACCGCAAGAGGAACGGGAGCATCCCATGGTAAGTGATGTCATTTTAGAACTATGTATAAATTCATATCCAAGTTTACTCCGCACTATTAATCGTGTTCCATGTGTGTCTCCCCCTTCATATAATCAACAATGATGCATTATTCAGCATGTACCAGTTCTACATCCTCGATTTCATGAGGATTGTGAAGACCATGGAATTGATCCTTCATTCCTTCCACGCACACGATATGGTCAAGCCATTTTTCAGTTGCAAATGGAGCCATCATCAACTTCTTTGCCCCCCTCGTCGGTGCCCAATCAGAGACATTGGGTGATCATCCATTGCCTGATCGTCTTCTATCTCTCATTCAAACGTACGATCGTAGACGCTATGGAGGATGGTTGGGAGCAGCCCTTCCAGCAGACGGAGAGGTTTTCAGCTTTTCGGGTGCTCGATATGTGATTGCACCATCTACCATTCCCAATGGTGGATGAGGTCTCTTTATTGCACAGGATTTACGTGTGCCCGCAAACTCAAAGGTGACTCTTATGTCATTTTGTGGGCCCATTTATGGTTGGGGCGCATGGCATGCACTTGTTCGCTTTATCAGAAGTATGACAACATATGGGCTTTGTGCTAATGCGACCTCACTCACCGAAAGAAACATTAGATATAATTGTGGATCGCGGCTTTATATTGATGAAGACCCTATGCTGCTCAAGGACATATAGCAGGGCTAATCAATAGTAATAGAGGGAGAAATAAGAGAACAAATTGTAACTTTATGGAGTGTGAGAATAGTCACGAGCTATGTTATATGATTAGAGATGTATCCATATATATAGTAGTGTGTGCTACAAGATCATTATAAGCTGGCGAGGAATTATTTGTAAATTATGGATGCTGTCGGCCATCACCAGCCCCTCTTTGAGAATGAAATTTGAGATAAAGTATCGGCCTCTTACATTATATATGTTTCAAATAATGTATCCAGTTTTGTAGCGCAATCCGCATTTAATTTTGACAAATATTTGATGATATATTTCATTGTCTCGTTAGTAATACAACTAAGGGTATTTTAGTGTCTTGTCTAAGGTTATCTTGAGTATAGATTTTTGCTGCTAATATGCTTGAATTGTGTTGTAAAAAGGGTTTTAATGTTATGATTATATCACTTAATAATTCGATTGTTGTTACTTTAAATCATTTCTTCATGTAGACTATGTTTATACATGCAGTGTCCAGATGTTGAGGGTGTATCTAGCTCTCACCGAAGTCACCATATCTTGCTAGAGGAGTACATGAGGCTTTTACGTACACAAGATCCAAGTACATATCAACGACTTAGAGATGAGTACAATGCAAAATGCAGAGAAAAAGCGACCAATGAGGGACATGTTGATGATGACATCAATGAGTTTATCGACGATTGGTTCCAAGCAAGTAGTGAAGAAGAAACTTGTCCACATGAAAAATTTCTACGAGAAGAAGCTTCAAGGCCCATCTACGATGGTGCATCCATATCAAGATTGAGTGTGACCTTACTCATCTTGAATCTCCAAACACGCTACCAATGGAGTAATGCATCGGTTTCTGCATTACTATCGTAAGTTATATTTGTATTTTGTTTGCATAAAAATAATGGCTCTCAATCACTTTTGTGCTCATTAAATATTTACAATTGAGTGGTAGGATTCTTTCGAACAAAATTCTACCATCAAACAATGTGATCCCAAAGTCGAGGGACGAGGCAAAGAAAATGATCGCATCCCTTGGACTCGAATACAACACAATTCATGCATGTGTCAATGATTGCATTTTGTATCGTGGTGGAGAGTATGAAAATGCAACCACTTGTCCCAAATGCGGTGTTGCTCGTTTCAAGGCAGGAACCTTGAATGTCCCTATGAAAGTTCTGCGACACTTTTCCTTGGCACCACGAGTTGAACACATCTTCCGCAGCCCCGAAATAGCCAAGCTTATGGATTGGAGTTTGAGAAATGCAAGTATAGACGGAGTCATGAGGATTCCAAGCGATAGCAAAGCATTTAAGCATATCGATTCTACATGGCCAAAGTTTCATTGGGAGCCTCACCATATAAAATTTGGAGTTGGCTTGGATGGAATCAATCCCTTTTCCATCCGATCGAGCAAGTGGTCAACTTGGCCCGTAATTCTTATCAACTACAACATCCCACCATTCATGTCAATTAAGAAAGAGCATTTAATATTGTCTTTGTTGATTCTTGGTATGTGACAAATATTCTCATTTCTAAATAGCACACTCATTTCTACTTGAAAAATGTCAAATTTAAACGATGCATCAATGTAGGGAAGCGGCAAGTTAAAGACATCAACGTATATCTTACACCGCTCATTGATGACTTGCAACAAATATGGAAAGGAGTAAATGTTATTGATATGTCAAAACCTGTGGGTAATAGAAGTTTCAAGGTTCGTGGCATTTTAGCATGGACAATACATAACTATCCTGCCTATGGCTTTGCATCAGGTACAGCAGGGCTCTTTAGTTGTTTGTTTGTTTATACAATCAAAAAATTTGGATGTTGAAAACATAAAAATAATTTTTGTTTCTCTCAAGCCTATCAACAAAAGGTTACAAAGCATGTCCACCATGCGGTGATTGGCTACGCTCCAAATATAGTCGAAGTGTGAGTAAAAATATATACCTTCGACATCGATGATTTCTGCCTCCAGATCATGTGCTACATTCCAAAGCGAATGCGAGACATTTTAATGGTAAAGTGGAGAATGGACGTTGTCCAACGCGAATGACTCCAAGAGATTGGTACGTCAAGTAGACAAACGGACCTCTAATAGATCCGGAGGCAGAACTTGCAAGCGATAACGTCGATGACGAATATGATTTGCGGCAGTCGTCGAGAGGTAAGAAATCAACGGCACAAAATTCCTCCATATGGTATACGTTGGAGTATTGGAAAGATCTAAAAATAACTTATTTTCTTGATCCCATGCACATATTTAAAAATGTTGCACACTCACTTTGGAATCATCTTGTGGGCTTCAAGGATACAGAGGCTGCAAGGGCAGACCTAAAGATTTGCAACTGCAAACGATCACTATGGCCTATAATCAATGAGGAGACAGGAAATATTACTTATTCACAAGCACCATGGGTACTCACAAAGCAAGAGATAAGCATCATCAATGAGCGGATACGATGCATACGTACTCCTACGGGCTATGGTGCTTCATTGCAAAACATGTTTACCATGGATGATAACTCTCTTTCGGGTCTAAAGACACACGACTGGCATAACTTCATTAAGGTATGGTGCCTCTCTAACATGTATCGTCAATTTCTAATGAAGGTGCCATTACATTATCATTTGTTAACACTAGAGCTAATCTGTGTGCAGCACGTCTTGCCACTTGTTATCGACGGTTGTTTGACTGAGGGTATTAGGGATGTTATATATCGATTGGGATCATTGACAAGGTATTGACAGTGAGGCACGAACGAAGCGGCTTGTGGTCCGTTGACTCATCGTAGCTCCTACGAGCAACCAAAGAGCCCTATCTCTTCCCAATGCATGCGCAACAAGCTTTCTTTTACAAAAATGCAACTGGCAATCCATGGTGGCAAATTGTTCATGTGAACCCTAGAAGCCGAAGATTGTTTGATACCACCTTTTCTACTGAGCGTGAAAATACACCACACACAACAATGACCTCTACAGAGCCCGACAATACACCAGACACAACAATGACCTCTATATCACAAGGGCAAGGAGATACAATTCTTCGCATTAGAGAAGCAAATTTGATTTCACAAACAAATGTCACACCACCCTCAATGGATGATGAAGGGGATGATCTGGGTAAAGATTTATCAGATGATTTAGGAGAAGATCTACTAGAGGCTGACATTGAGCAAATCTCAGAATCCACCTCGAACAATGCTTCACTCCCTGATGGACTCAGCATATGCCTAACAAAGATGGAACTTCAAGAGGCTATGGCTGACAACGACGAGGTGTTCTTAGAGATTGATATCTTTGGCGAGGCATAGTTTCCAATTGTTCATAAATAGCTTGGCTCATCAATTCAAAAGAAAATGGTAATGTGTTTCTATCTCGATATCCTTTTTTTTCATCGCTTGTTTTGATTGTACATGATACTAACTATAGGGTGGGGTGGTAGGGGGAGCCTCTTGGTCTTAGAGTGTCCTTATGCTGCTACTTAGGGGTTCGATTTCCCTTAGGCTCGTGTTCTATAGTCATGAGTCCATGTACTATGCGTGTGTGTTTTGTCTTACAGGCAAAAGTGTTGTGAAAAGAGCTGATCGTGAAGCTAATGCACAATGAGCAACTGACATGGCTGATGATGTAACTGATGATGCTGATGTGGCATCAAGAGCTGAGGTGGCAAATTAGGAACATCTACTTAGGGTGTGCAAGCATCTAGTTAGCAAGGCTGGACTTGAGAGGTTTTCGAGACAAGTAGGGGAGAGAGGGTATAAAACTGCTCATACCCTTTATACCTGCTTTATGCCAGAAAGAACTCGCTTCTACCAGAAGAAGCTGGTCTTTTTGACCAGTAAAGCTGCCCTTTTCCTCAGATGGCGAGGAAGAGCTATGCACAAAAAGAAGAATTGGTGGGCTGATTTGTGTGTGTGTAAGTGTGAGAGTATGTGAACTTTCTAGAGAATGTTTCAGGTGTTTGACGTTCCAAACTTTCTTTATTTAATTTAACAATAATTCAACCATATTACTCAAAGAAAGAAGTAGACTTGAATAACATAGCAAAGCAAATAATTCTACCGTGCATTGTTCTGTCGATGCTTTAGAAGCGTTTGCATCTCATGCAATACATCGGTCTCATCCCAACCAACGCCGAACTCCTGTGCGAGGATTGCCAACACATATTTCTTGTCATTATCATCTTGATCCCTACAATTTGAAAAAAAAGTCACTTTCGTTAGATTTATCATTTGATATCAATGTATACAGAGATTTTAAAAAATACATGAAAGAATTGGAGTTACCGCCAGTGGATGTGTATCTTGGGCATGTATGTGTGCACGAGCTCTCTCAAGCGGCAACGAAAAAGTGCCCCACCAATATTGCAGGTAATTTTGAAGGTGCGTTGGTTTCGAGCGGAGTACAAAGGAGACCGGCCCCCCGCGGAGCCGTGCCCGAACACCCCCCGGCCAGCCCCCCGGAGCCGTGCCCGAACACCCTCCCCAGCCATTCCCCCGGAGCCATGCCCGAACACCCCCCGCCGACCAGCCCCCTGGAGCCGTGCCCTCATGCCCGCCCGACCCCCGCGGTGCCGTGCCCGAACACGCTCCCCCGGCCCCCCGCGGTGGCGTGCCCGAACACGCTCCCCGGCCCCCGCGGTGCCGTGCCCGAACACCCCCTAGCCGGCCCCCGCGGTGCTGTGCCCTGAACACCCTCCCCCGGCCCCCACGGAGCCGTGCCGTGCCGTCACCCCGATGAGCCTGAACACCCTCCTCGGCCCCCACGGTGCAGTGTGCCCTCACACCCCCCGGAGCCGTGCCCTCATGCCTCGGCCGGCCCCCCCGGGGAGCCGTGCCCCCCCGTGCCCTCACACCCCGGTGCCGTGCCCTCATGCCCCCCCGACCAGCCCCCTCACGCCCCCAGCCCCCCCGAAGCCGTGCCCTCACGCCCCCGGCCCCCGCGGTGCTATGCCCGAACACCCTCCCCGGCCCCACCCGAGCCGTGCCCTCTCGCATACGGCCCCCGCGGAGCCGTGCCCGAACAACCCCCTGGCCGGACCGCCGGAGCCGTGCCGTCACGCCCCCCCACACCCCCCGCGGTGCCGTGTCGTCGCGCCCCCCTCGTGCCGCGTGGTGCCGTCATGCCCCGCAGCCCCCCCTCGTGCCGTGCAGTGCCGTCATGCCTCGCAGCCCCCCCGTCTGCCGTGCCGTCACGCCCCGCAGCCCCCCCTCCTCATGTCGCGTGGTGCCGTCATGCCCCGCAGCCCCCCGGGCCGTGCCGTCGCGCCACCGTAGCCCGCCCCCCCGGCGGTGCCGTGCCGTCATGTCCCGTAGCCCGCAGCCCCCCCGGGCGGTGCCCTGCCACCGTCGCGCCCCCGCAGCCCCCCGGGGCCGTGCCGTCATGCCCCATCAGCCCCCCCCCCTCGTGCCACGTGGTGCCGTCATGCCCCGTAGCCTGCAGCCCCCCCCCGCGGTGCTGTGCCGTCGCGCCCCCGCAGCCCCCCCGCGGCCCTGTGCCGTCATGCCCCCGCAGCCCCCCCTCGTGCCGCGCGGTGCCGTCATGCCCGCCCCGCAGCCCGCAGGAATCATGAGAACTGGGTTTAACTGTGCGGAAGCGATTAACATGATGTCTGACTGAATGACTGATGGAATGAACATGATCTAAGACTGGTTACCATGTAACGCTCTGATACCAATGTGACATGTGAGGCTTCGACCGTAGTAATCACAACCTTAGTCTAACTAAACTGCACTTAATGATGTTTAAGAGATAGACAAATATGTGTCAATGCAATGCAGCTATATTAGATGATGAATGCGGTTACAATGAGATCCAAAGGGCTCTATGCTGTCCTAAATGATGTCTACCCCTGGAAGAGAGGGAAACATGCTGAATAATAATGAAGGATGGCTGAAAGATGGCTGTCCTGACTCCAATGCTGAGTTCCACCACTTGTATGCTGGTATCCCTCTATGTAGGAGTTGGGAAGATGGCTGAATATGCTGATGCGTGGATGCGCTGCTGTTCCCAGCCCTCTTGGTGTAGAAACACTGAAGGAACACACTGTTGGATGCTGAACTGTATCCCCCTTTGCTCCTAGGAAGGAAAACGCTGAAGAGATCCAGATGTCTATGCTGAAATGATGCGTTTCTTTATATATGGGGAATTGGTGCTGGTCGGCCAGCTTGGCTGCAGTCAGCCAGCTTTGAATATGCTCACAACTGCCATTTAAATGCCATAAATGCTTTAAAGGCTGGTCGGCTGACTTGAATGCTGTCGGCTGCCTCCACAAGCCCCAATGCTTTTGTTTAGATGGTTAATATGATGCTACAATGCTGAATCCAACCCATACCATGTGGTACATGCTGAAAACATTCATTTAAATGTCCATAAAATGCCTAATAAATCCTGATTAAATGCTTGATGATGCCATGCCATAAAATAATGCCATGTCACTATACACCTGAATGGTGTGCACGTGACATTCTCCGATGCTAAACTATTGCTGGGTGGTATACCTGGCAACCTTCGACTCCTCTGTGATCCTTCTCCTCCGAACCGCTGCCCCCTTCTGTCTTCTGCTACCAGGACTGAGGTCGTCCTGCAGGAGTGAAATCCTTTGAGCCAAGACTCAATATACTGCAGGAACTGGCAAATGCTGCTAAAACTGCTTGGAAATACCTGAGTCACCCCTGACCTACCTGTGGAAACCTTTCACCTACCATCTCCGTCGTTCCTGAAGCTCTGAACCTCCTGAGGCGATGTTGGAGCAAACTTCCGTCTTCTATGGAAGAGAAACCCCCTGCTGCTCTGCTGCCAGTTGAAGCCCAAAACTTAAGTCCTCCTTTGATGATGGATGTTATTCTTTCCCAGAGAGTTCATGGGCAAACATGTATGCCTTGCAGATGCAAGATGGACTGCTAACATGACTGCTAAGATATCCGCTATGCAAACCATGTGCAACCCTATATGTTGTGCAAGAATGCAGATGGATGGGTTACTAATGCATACCTAAGGGAAAATCCCTAAGGGTGGCCTGCAAGATTTTGAGAACTGGGTTTAACTGTGTGGAAGCGATTAACATGATGTCTGACTCAATGACTGATGGAATGAGCATGATCTAAGGCTGGTTACCCTGTAACGCTCTGATACGAATGTGACATGTGAGACTTCGACTGTAGTAATCACAACCTTAGTCTAACTAAACTGCACTTAATGATGTTTAAGAGATAGACAAATATGTGTCAATGCAATGCAGCTATATTAGATGATGAATGCGGTTACAATGAGATCCAAAGGGATCTATGTTGTCCTAGATGATGTCTACCCCTGGAAGAGAGGGAAACATACTGAATAATGATGAAGGATGGCTGAAAGATGGCTGTCCTGACTCCAATGCTGAGTTCCACCACTTGTATGCTGGTATCCCTCTATGTAGGAGTTGGGAAGATGGCTGAATATGCTGATGCGTAGATGCGCTGCTGTTCCCAGCCCTCTTGGTGTAGAAACGCTGAAGGAACACACTGTTGGATGCTGAACTGTATCCCCCTTTGCTCCTAGGAAGGAAAACGCTGAAGAGATCTAGATGTCTATGCTGAAATGATGCGTTTCTTTATAAATGGGGAATTGGTGCTGGTCGGCCAGCTCTGAATATGCTCACGACTACCATTTAAATGCCATAATTAATGCTTTAAAGGCTAGTCGGCTGACTTGAATGCTATCGGCTGCCTCCACAAGCCCCAATGCTTTGTCTAGATGGTTAATATGATGCTAACAATGCTGAATCCAACCCATACCATGTGGTACATGCTGAGAACATTCATTTAAATGTCCATAAAATGCCTGATAAATCCTGATTAAATGCCTGATGATGCCATGCCATAAAATAATGCCATGTCACTGTACACCTGAATGGTGTGCACATGACACCAATGGCATGCCACATGGAAGCTCTGGAAGCAGAAGTTTGCGAGGCATAAATAGAGGAAAATTCCCAAATATCACCATTGACATCACATTGAATCACCATCCATCTGCCATCACAATCATTAAAGGCAAGTTGGGGCTGTAGTTCATGTTTGACCAATATGCAAAGACCCGAGAAATTCTTAGTACCTGCATAGTGGATATCATAGCCCCCAAAATAGCCAACCTGGCCAACCATAGAATGTTGGTTATGTTCTTGCAAACAGAGAATGTCCGGCTGCTTGGTTAAAACAAAATTCCACACTAGCCTCCATTTAGAAGGATTGCAGAGGCCCTATACATTAAGAGTGACACAATGGAGTTTGTCAAGCATGAGGATATATACAAAGGAGGAGACCAAGAATATACAACCAAAGAGTGATTAAGCATCAGCCATCATGGGCCTTCCTTCCCTGGGTCAAAGGATAGCCCTTCCTCATACTCACAAACAGGAATGTGTTTTTTGAGAATGGACCGTGGTTGTAGGGAGTCTGCCAAAAAGCCAAAAGTGTTTCCCACAAAAAGAGTTAGGGAAACGAAGGCAAAGTAACATGGAAATTTTGCGGATGAAGGCCTTAGTGCTGGAGCACGTCCAAAACAAATGAGGCACCATTTCAGAAGGGGCCATGCATCGAAGACAAGAAGCAGATGCAATCCTTCATTTAGCAAGAGTGACAACCACAGATAAGGAACCTGTAAGACAATGCCATAGGAAAAGATTTTCCTTGAGAGGCAATTTACTCCTCCATAAATTGCAAAGATTCTTTTGCCACCAAGCAAGTGATTTTGTCATATGCCAAAGAGAATTAGCATGTGAATGAATCCATGGTGATGGTTGGAGGAAAGAGTATGTCGTCCTAACCGTTAGGTCAGAAAGAATAACAGGACGAGAATTTGAGCCCACCGGGTGTAACTGCCAATCCTGTAATCTGTCCCTATTAGATAAAGGAGGGATGGGAAGAAAAAGCTGTAGCAAGTCAGCAATTTTCCTCCAAATGAACCTGTGATGCATGGCTAGTGGATAGGAAGCCATAGCCTGAGGGAAGGAAAGCATTTGACCAGTAGCATCAACAACATCATTTATGCACGTAATCTCCAATTTGCTGAGATTGTATGCCCAAATTGGCTCTTGCAGGGCCAATGGAGAATCAAAAATAGCACTCCAGTAAATGCTTTCCTGCCGAAGGGAATTGGCATGAGACAAAAGGAAGGGTGCCCAATGAGCATGCGAAAGGACCTGTTTCCAATTGCAAAATAAGTGAAGTGACAAAAGCGCACCCCGGGATAGAACCTACAAATCTGCCCAAAATGACCTCCCAGTTGATCAGTGATCCATGCACCATGTTCAGAAGTGCGTAAGGCCGTGCACATGGTTCCAAGCATAAGAGTCCATGGCTACGTCTGACGAAAAAAGGTGAGTAGGAGAGGAATTTTCCTTGCCAAGACATGATGCGCAATATTCAGCACATTCAATCCGCCATGCATCCTTGGGGAACAAACTTTTGCCATCCGCATAAGTCTTAAAGCTTTAGCACAGAAGACTTTGTTTTCCATAACAGCTCCATAGCCTGAGACATGAAAGCAGAAGTGTCTTGAGAGGTCCAATGTATCAAAGGCAAATAGTATTGAACATAGGCCATGGTAATCGACTGGAAAATCCGGAGCCTAACATGGAGTGGCCAGGTGGAGAGCTTCCAGTAGTGGAGCTTGGCATGAAGTTTGTCAAAAATCCACTTTAACTATTGTTTCCTAGTGATGTACCAGCCAATAGGGTAACCAAGATGGCGGACCACATCATAGGGTTGCATAATGTGTCCGGGCCATAAAAGAACATGCCAATCATATAAATGCAGAGGTATGAGGCTGGATTTGTCAAAATTGACATGCAGGCCAGCAGCCATGCCATAAGCGTCTTCAACTGCTGTGGAGAATTATGCTGCATAAAGAAGGAGTCATGTGCATATGCCTGAGCCATAAAGGGAGGGGCTCCAGGAATCTGAAGACCAATGAGAAGGTCCTGCGCGGTAAGATGATCCAAGTATCTGAGAAGTGGGTGAGTGGCAATGGCATATAAGAGGGCACTGATGAGTGGACACCCTTGTCTGACCGAACGACCCAAGGACCAAGATTGAGAAAGATGATTGCCAAGGATGCATTGGGTTGTAGAGTCAGCATACAAGCAGTAGATGACATTAGCCATTTTTGGCCCGAATCCCATCTGAGCCATTGTCTGTGAGATAAAATCCCAGTTGACCGTGTCAAAAGCTTTAGCAAAGTCCACTTGCATAATAAAAACATCCTGGTTAGAATATTTTGCATATTCAATAGCCATGAGAGCATTGCCAATATTATCATGGATCTGCCGCCTAGGAACAAAGCCATATTGCAAGGGATGCAGACCCTCATAAAGCACTTGCAACAGGCATCAATGTGATGGGCCTCCAATCCATGAGATGCTCACACAAATTCCGCTTGGGGATGAGTTTAACTATGCCATGCTTCCATGATTGGGGGAGTACTCCTGTATGCCAAGCCTCATTTATCATTTGCAGGATAACACCTTTAAGGTCTTCCCAAAAGTGTAAGAAAAATTCCACCGTGAGGCCATCATACCCTGTTGCCTTACCAGTGCTGAGATGGGACAAGGCATCATCAAGCTCCACATCAGTAAAAGGCATATCAAGTTTGAGAGCTTCCTGTGGGTTGAGAATGGGAAGAACATGTTGTAAAAGAGTATCCCGAGCTTGTAATTCATGCAAAGAAGTGGTAGCACGGGGTGCAAACAGTTTCTGAAAATAAGAAAAGCATTCATGTTGGAGCTCTGAGAAAGACCGAGTCCATTCACCATCCAGTTTACGGACTCTGAGGCAAGAGGTCTTCCTCTTGGAAGCATGTAACCCTTGAAAGAAAGATTTTGAAGAGCAGCCTTTATCCATGAATTGAGTCATCCTTGCCCGAACCTGCCACTTGGCCAATTTCCATCGGTCATTAGCTTGCAAGAGAGCTGTTGAGAGCTGAGAGAGAGTGTCCATTTGTTGAGAGGAGAGGGGCTGCAATTGGGAATGTGCAGTCAAGGACTGAACTACTGCTTTGGCATGCTGAACTTTAGCTCTCTAGTCAGGCATGAAATTACTCCCATATTCATGAATAGCATGCTGAAGCCTATCCACAAGGCGTTGCCATGCAAAATTACAGTCATAATGGACATGGGCTGTAAGAGGAATTATGGCATATCGGATCAATTATTGAAATTGTGCATGCTGCAAGTATCCTTTATTGATATGTTTCATCCGAATGGAATGTAAAGGCGTGTCATCCCAGGGCTGCCAAACTGAATATTCAGCCATAAAGGAGCATGGTCAGAGAGACCAAGAGAGTGATCAACCTCAATATGAAGATTGAAATCTGTATATTGTTGAGCATGCAGTAAATGCCATCTATCCAAGCGAGCCCAGTAGTAGTTAGTAAAGGCATTACGATGATAGGTGTAGCCCACTATTCCAGTGTGCATGGTTTTCCATAAATCTTGTGCATGTGTCGTGGTAAGTAACTCCTCCCATGATCGCTTTTCAGAAGGGATCATATGAGATCTATGAGTAGTGTTGTCTGATGGCATGGGAGAGTTATTAAAGTCTCCGCCAAGAAGAGCACAAGATCGCCATGGGTAAGAAGCAATGGCATGCCACATGGAAGCTTTGGAAGCAGAAGTTTGCGAGGCATAAACAGAGGCAAATTCCCAAATATCACCATTGACATCACATTAAATCACCCTCCATCTGCCATCACAATCATTGAAGGCAAGCTGGGGCTGCACTTCATGTCTGACCAATATGCAAAGACCCGAGAAATGCTTAGTACCTACATAGTGGATATCATAGCCCCCAAAATAGCCAGCCTGGCTAGCCATAGAATGTTGGTTATGTTCTTGCAAACAGAGAATGTCCGGCTGCCTGGTTAAAACATAATTCCACACTAGCCTCCACTTAGAAGGATTGCAGAGGCCCTGTACATTAAGAGTGACACAATGGAGTTTGTCAAGCATGAGGATATATACAAAGGAGGAGACCAAGAATATACAACCAAAGAGTGCTTAAGCATCAGCCATCATGGGCTGCAGCCCTTCCTTCCCTGGGTCAAAGGATAGCCCTTCCTCAGACTCACAAACAGGAATGTGTTTTTTGAGATTTCCAACCCAATTGAGAAGAACCGGGGGAGTGGCTGAGGTAGAGGCTTGGCCTCCTGGAGTAGGAGTAGATGCATCCTAGTGGTGAGATTGAAGGGGTCTTTGCCTCAACACCCTCTTGGGCTACTGATGTGGAGCTTGATGATGCCTTGTCCCATCTCAGCACTGGTAAGGCAACAGGGTATGATGGCCTCACGGTGGAATTTTTCTTACACTTTTGGGAAGACCTTAAAGGTGTTATCCTGCAAATGATTAATGAGGCTTGGCATACAGGAGTACTCCCCCAATCATGGAAGCATGGCATAGTTAAACTCATCCCCAAGCGAAATTTGTGTGAGCATCTCATGGATTGGAGGCCCGTCACATTGATGCCTGTTGCAAGTGCTTTAGGAGGGTCTGCATCCCTTGCAATATGGCTTTGTTTCTAGGCGGCAGATCCATGATAATATTGGCAATGCTCTCATGGCTATTGAATATGCAAAATATTCTGACCAGGATGTTTTTATTATGCAAGTGGACTTTGCTAAAGCTTTTGACACGGTCAACTAGGATTTTATCTCACAGACAATGGCTCAGATGGGATTCGGGCCAAAAATGGCTAATGTCATCTACTACTTGTATGCTGACTCTACAGCCCAATGCATCCTTGGCAATCATCTTTCTCAATCTTGGTCCTTGGGTCGTTCGGTCAGACAAGGGTTATATGCCATTGCCACTCACCCACTTCTCAGATACTTGGATCATCTTACCGCGCAGGACCTTCTCATTGGTCTTCAGATTCCTGGAGCCCCTCCCTTTATGGCTCAGGCATATGCACATGACTCCTTCTTGATGCAGCATAATTCTCCACAGCAGTTGAAGACTCTTATGGACACTCTCTCTATATATGGCATGGCTGCTGGCCTGCATGTCAATTTTGACAAATCCAGCCTCATACCTCTGCATTTATATGATTGGCACGTTCTTTTATGGCTCGGACACATTATGCAACCCTATGATGTGGTCCGCCATCTTGGTTACCCTATTGGCTGGTACATCACTAGGAAACAACAGTTAAAGTGGATTTTTGACAAACTTCATGCCAAACTCCACTACTGGAAGCTCTCCACCTAGCCACTCCATGTTAGGCTCCGGATTTTCCAGTCGATTACCATGGCCTATGTTCAATACTATTTGCCTTTGATACATTGGACCTCTCAGGACACTTCTGCTTTCATGTCTCAGGCTATGGAGCTGTTATGGAAAACAAAGTCTTCTGTGCCAAAGCTTTAAGACTTATGCGGATGGCAAAAGTTTGTTCCCCGAGGATGCATGGCGGATTGAATGTGCTGAATATTGCGCATCATGTCTTGGCAAGGAAAATTCCTCTCCTACTCACCTTTTTTCGTCAGACGCAGCCATGGACTCTTATGCTTGCAACCATGTGCACGGCCTTACGCACTTCTGAACATGGTGCATGGATCACTCATCACTAGGTGGGAGGTCATTTTGGGCAGATTTGTAGGTTCTATCCCGGGGTGCGCTTTTGCCACTTCACTTATTTTGCAATTGGAAACAGGTCCTTTCGCATGCTCATTGGGCACCCTTCCTTTTGTCTCATACCAATTCCCTTCGGCAGGAAAGCATTTACTGGAGTGCTGTTTTTGATTCTCCATTGGCCCTGCAGAGCCGATTTGGGCATACAATCTCAGCAAATTGGAGATTACGTGCATAAATGATGTTGATGCTACTGGTCAAATGCTTTCCTTCCCTCAGGCTATGGCTTCCTATCCACTAGCCATGCATCACAGGTTCATTTGGAGAAAAATTGCTGACTTGCTACAGCCTTTTCTTCCCATCCCTCCTTTATCTAATAGGGACAGATTGCAGGATTGGCAGTTACACCCGGTGGGCTCAAATTCTCGTCCTGTTATTCTTTCTGACCTAACGGTTAGGACGACATACTCTTTCCTCCAGCCATCACCATGGATTCATTCACATGCTAATTCTCTTTGGCATATGACAAAATCACTTGCTTGGTGGCGAAAGAATCTTTGCAATTTATGGAGGAGTAAATTGCCTCTCAAGCAAAAGCTTTTTTTATGGCATTGTCTTACAGGTTCCTTATCTGTGGGGGTTGTCACTCTTGCTAAATGAAGGATTGCATCTGCTTCTTGTCTTCGATGCATGGCCCCTTCTGAAATGGTGCCTCATTTGTTTTGGACGTGCTCCAGCACTAAGGCCTTCATCCGCAAAATTTCCATGTTACTTCGCCTTCGTTTCCCTAACTCTTTTTTTGGGAAACACTTTTGGCTTTTTGGCAGACTCCCTACAACCACGGTCCATTCTCAAAAAACACATTCCTGTTTGTGAGTATGAGGAAGGGCTATCCTTTGACCCAGGGAAGGAAGGCCCATGATGGCTGATGCTTAATCACTCTTTGGTTGTATATTCTTGGTCTCCTCCTTTGTATATATCCTCATGCTTGACAAACTCCATTGTGTCACTCTTAATGTATAGGGCCTCTGCAATCCTTCTAAATGGAGGCTAGTGTGGAATTATGTTTTAACCAAGCAGCCGGACATTCTCTGTTTGCAAGAACATAACCAACATTCTATGGTTGGCCAGGCTGGCTATTTTGGGGGCTATAATATCCACTATGCAGGTACTAAGAATTTCTCGAGTCTTTGCATATTGGTCAAACATGAACTGCAGCCCCAACTTGCCTTCAATGATTGTGATGGCAGATGGATGGTGATTCAATGTGATGTCAATGGTGATATTTGGGAATTTGCCTCTGTTTATGCCTCGCAAACTTCTGCTTCCAGAGCTTCCATGTGGCATGCCATTGCTGTCACGTGCACACCATTCAGGTGTACAGTGACATGGCATTATTTTATGGCATGGCATCATCAGGCATTTAATCAAGATTTATCAAGCATTTTATGGACATTTAAATGAATGTTCTCAGCATGTACCACATGGTATGGGTTGGATTCAGCATTGTAGCATCATATTAACCATCTAGACAAAGCATTGGGGCTTGTGGAGGCAGTCGATAGCATTCAAGTCAGCTGACTAGCCTTTAAAGCATTTATGGCATTTAAATGGTAGTTGTGAGCATATTCAAATCTGGCCGACCAGCACCAATTCCCCATTTATAAAGAAACGCATCATTTCAGCATAGACATCTGGATCTCTTCAGCGTTTTCCTTCCTAGGAGCAAAGGGGGATACAGTTCAGCATCCAACAGTGTGTTCCTTCAGCGTTTCTACACCAAGAGGGCTGGGAACAGCAGCGCATCCACGCATCAGCATATTCAGCCATCTTCCCAACTCCTACATAGAGGGATACCAGCATACAAGTGGTGGAACTCAGCATTCGAGTTAGGACAGCCATCTTTCAGCCATCCTTCATCATTCAGCATGTTTCCCTCTCTTCCATCGGTAGACATCATCTACGATAGCATAGATGCCTTTGGATCTCATTGTAACCGTATTCATCATTTGATATAGCTGCATTGCATTGACACATATTTGTCTATCTCTTAAACATCATTAAGTGTAGTTTAGTTAGACTAAGGTTGTGATTACTACGGTCGAAGCCTCACATGCCACATTGGTATCAGAGCGTTAAAGGGTAACCAGCCTTAGATCATGTTCATTCCATCAGTCATTCAGTCAGACATCATGTTAATCGCTTCCGCACAGTTAAACCCAGTTCTCAAAATCTTGCAGGCCACCCTTAGGGATTTTGCCTTAGGTATGCATTAGTAACCCATCTATCTGCATTCTTGCACAGCATATAGGGTTACACATGGTTTGCATAGCAGATATCTTAGCAGTCATCTTAGCAGTCCATCTTGCATCTGCAAGGCATACATGTTTGCCCATGAACTCTCTGGGAAAGAATGACATCCATCATCAAAGGAGGACATAAGTTTTGGGCTTTAACTGGCAGCAGCAGCAGGGGGTTTCTCTTCCACAGAAGACGGAAGTTTGCTCCTACATCGTCTCAGGAGGTTCAGAGCTTCAGGAACAACGGAGATGGTAGGTGAAAGGTTTCCACAGGCAGGTCAGGGGTGACTCAGGTATTTCCAAGCAGTTTTAGCAGCATTTGCCGTTCAGTTCCCGCAGTATATATTGGCTCAAAGGATTTCACTCCTGCAAACGACCTCAGTCCCGGCAGGAGAAGACAGAAGGGGGCAGCGGTTTGGAGGAGAAGGATCACATAGGAGTCGAAGGTTGCCAGGTATACCACCCAGCAATAGTTTAGCAGCGGGGAATGTCACCTGCACACCATTCAGGTGTATAGTGACATGGCATTATTTTATGGCATGGCATCATCAGGCATTTAATCAGGATTTATCAGGCATTTTATGGACATTTAAATGAATGTTTTCAGCATGTACCACACGGTATGGGTTGGATTTAGCATTGTAGCATCATATTAACCATCTAGACAAAAGCATTGGGGTGGCTTGTGGAGGCAGCCGACAGCATTCAAGTCAGCCGACCAGCATTTAAAGCATTTATGGCATTTAAATGGCAGTCGTGAACATATTCAGAGCTAGCCGACTGCAGCCAAGCTACCCGACGAGCACCAATTTCCCATATATAAAGAAACGCATCATTTCAGCATAGACATCTGGACTCTCTTTAGCGTTTTCCTTCCTAGGAGCAAAGGGGGATACAGTTCAGCATCCAATAGTGTGTTCCTTCAGTGTTTCTACACCAAGAGGGCTGGGAACAGCAGCGCATCCATGCATCAGCATATTCAGCCATCTTCCCAACTCCTACATAGAGGGATACCAGCATACAAGTGGTGGAACTCCGCATTGGAGTCAGGACAGCCATCTTTCAGCCATCCTTCATCATTATTCAGCATGTTTCCCTCTCTTCCAGGGGTAGACATCATCTAGGATAGCATAGCTCCCTTTGGATCTCATTGTAACCGCATTCATCATCTAATATAGCTACATTGCATTGACACATATTTGTCTATCTCTTAAACATCATTAAGTGCAGTTTAGTTAGACTAAGGTTGTGATTACTACGGTCGAAGCCTCACATGTCACAACTGATGACCCCTGGATCGAAGTCATTTTTAGCAATTTTTAGGGTTTAAATAGGGTCAATTGTGGTTATTTTAGGTGCATTTTCATGGTATTTGAAAGCATATGTGTGTGGAATGTCATAGTATTTGCATGCATCATGGTGGTCGATGTTGTCCATTGGTGTAAGCACATTGCATGGGAATGGTGACGATTAATATTATTTTGTAGGCAGAGGAGGTTGTATGTAAGTGGGTAGAGAGAAGAGAGAGATCGAGGGAAGAGAACGAGGGTTAGTATAGTTAGGTGGGTACAAATTTGTAGACCTTAATGTGGGTACAAATTTGTAGACCTTAATGTGGGTAGAAATGAAAAATTCCAAATTAAAAAATTGGAGGGGTGGGTAGTTTTAGCACCTGTTGGTACCTTCTTGAGAGAATAGAAGAGAGAGAAAGAAAACATTTTTTTCTCTCTGGCTAGCGTGAAGAACACGAGGAGGAGGAGGAGGAGGAGGTAAGTCTGTTTTTTTTGTTGTTTGTTGATTAATGTGTGTGTGTAAGAGCTTGTTGCCACTGCTGCCAGCGCTGCATAATCGAGCAGAGAGAGAGAGAAAAAGTGGGCGAGAATGGGTGAGCGTATCAGTGCGTGTGTGTGTGTGCGCACTCGGCAACAGTGGGGAGTCTGTGTGTGCACTCGAGTGCAAGGGAGCGTGTGCGCTAGGCATAGGCGTTGGGTGGCAAGAATGTGACCAGCAAGCGAGTGTGTGTGTGTTGCAGGGAGCGATGGCGCAGATGGTGCAGGCTCAGCAGCAAGCTTCGGCTATCGTCATGCCTGCCTCCGTGGGGCCACCCAGCCTCTACGTCACGACCTCCCTCTACGTGGGAGACCTTGACCCCAGCATCGCAGAAACTCAGCTCTACGAGCTTTTCAACCAAGTCGGGCAGGTGTTGCTGGAATTTGTCTGGGAGGGTATATCATTTACAAATACAGGATTCGGTCATACATGGACTCGGAGATTCGTGCAATCATGGCCCAGTAAATGCCCCTGGATAGTCAGAATGATGTTCACCAACCTTTGCGAGAAGATTCTTGAACTTTGGTTATTACCTAAACATCCCTTAAGGGAATTACTTCATGGGAACCAAATGCCATATTTGCCTGGGGGCGGAAGCCAATTTGCACATATATATACTGTGCAAAGAATATTACGCAACAAGCTTTTGGAAAAGTGGGAGGATGAATACATAGAGATTGCAGAGTTACGTGTAGTGTTAGAGAGTGAGAGATAGAGAGACTCTCTCTCTATTAGAGGAGGAGAGTGAGAGGGGTTATCATCATTCACAGAGGGCAGCCGCATGGAGAGGAGACGGCCGATTGTGACACAGCCGAGCATCCAAGGATGATAGCATAGCAGGGGGGCTGCTGCCATGTAGAGAGAGAGAGAGAGAGCACCTATGCATTGCCGCCTTAGCATTTGGGATGATAGGCTCGTCGTGAGCACATGATGTAGGGGAAGGGTCTTACGGGCTACCTCGCACAACCAGGAGAGCATAGGTAGCAAAACATTGAAGATGTTGCTTTTGGGTAGGCCATAGATTAGGAGAGAGGCATAGCCTTATGGCATGCACATGAAAGCCAAGGCTCGCCATGAAAGTAGCCAAGGTGAGATGCATAAGAAGAGGTCCATAGAGGGACCATAGTGAAAGCAAGCCAAAAGGGTGGGTATAAATAGGGTAATCCAAGTAGAGATGAAAGAACAAAAGACTTTGTAGATGTTTGGAGAGGACACAGAGAATGAAAAATAGAGAAGGAAGAGAAAGGAAGAAGAAGGAAAGAAGAGAGAGAGTAATATGACTACATTATGTGTGTACATGCAAAATAGGAAAGAGAGAGAAAGAGATTTGATCACTTTGACGTGGTGCATACTTAAAAGTAAAAGCATGAGAGTGTGAGAGAATGTATTAGATTGTGTGTATTATTCTTGTGTTTGTGTTTCAGGAGGAGGAAAAGAAAGAAAAAAAAGAAAGAAAGAAGGAAGAAAGAAAAGAAAGAAGAGAAAGAAAGAAGGAAGAAAGAAAAGAAAGAAGAGAAAGAAAGAGGAAGAGAAAGAAAGAAGAGAAAGAAGAGAGTTCACGAGAATAATGAGTAGAGGAGGAAAGTGAGAGGGGTTATCATCATTCACAGAGGGCAGCCGCATGGAGAGGAGACGGCCGGTTGTGACACAGCCGAGCATCCAAGGATGATAGCATAGCAGGGGGGCTGCTGCCATGTAGAGAGAGAGAGAGAGAGAGAGAGCACCTATGCGTTGCCGCCTTAGCATTTGGGATTATAGGCTCGTCGTGAGAACATGATGTAGGGGAAGGGTCTTACGGGCTACCTCGCACAACCAAGAGAGCATAGGTAGCAAAACATTGAAGATGTTGCTTTTGGGTAGGCCATAGATTAGGAGAGAGGCATAGCCTTATGGCATGCACATGAAAGCCAAGGCTCGCCATGAAAGTAGCCAAGGTGACATGCATAAGAAGAGGTCCATAGAGGGACCATAGTGAAAGCAAGCCAAAAGGGTGGGTATAAATAGGGTAATCCAAGTAGAGATGAAAGAACAAAGACTTTGTAGATGTTTGGAGAGGACACAGAGAATGAAAAATAGAGAAGGAAGAGAAAGGAAGAAGGAAAGAAGAGAGAGAGTAATATGACTACATTATGTGTGTACATGCAAAATAGGAAAGAGAGAGAAAGAGATTTGATCACTTTGACATGGTGCATACTTAAAAGTAAAAGCATGAGAGTGTGAGAGAATGTATTAGATTGTGTGCATTATTCTTGTGTTTGTGTTTCAGGAGGAGAAAAAGAAAGAAGAAAAAGAAAGAAAGAAGGAAGAAAGAAAAGAAAGAAGAGAAAGAAAGAGGAAGAGAAAGAAAGAAGAAAAAGAAGAGAGTTCACGAGAATAATGAGTAGAGAGAGAGAAGAAAGAAAGAAAGAGTTTTGAAGTGTGAAAGAGAGAGAGTGAAGAGTGGAGTGAAGTGAAGATTAGCCAAATGTTGAATGCAGTGATGTTGTTGCAGATTGACTGAAAAGTGGAAGTGTTGGAAATATCGGTTCTTTTTCATTAAACTATTGGAAACAATTTACACAAAACCATTTTGATATTAAATTTCTTTATTCAGTTTAGAATGGTGAAGTTGTGTCTTGAAGATCTGTTGGGTCGTAGTAGTTTGTTCTTTTCCATTTGTGTGTCTGTGTGGGTGTGTGTAAATAAAACATTGTAAATTATTTCATACAAAAAGATGTCTTTTCGGTGTGTGTTTCTAAGATTTAGGCTGTGTGTGGTTGTCATTTAGGACGCATTCACTGTTTTAGTGGGTATTTAGTGCGTTGGACTAGAGAGTAGGAAAGCCAGTCATTTTTTGGTGCGTTTGCCGGGAGATCACTAGCTAGTTAGTAGCTACGGGATATCTCGGTGTATATATTTTGCGTGTGAGAACCAGTGTTTAGGAGTTCAAAGAAAAAAAAAACAAAAACAAAAACAAACAAAAAAAACGGCACGACTCCTAGGATCAGAAGGACTTAGGAGTGGCCGGCGAGGAGTCAAATGAGAGAGGGGCATTGGTAAACACATGTGATTTTTTGGAGAGTTTTGCTAACTGGGTTCCGTACGAAGAAGAACGACAAGAGTGGGAGGACATATTCATTCAAGAATATTACCCACGGTTTCCCAGTGATATGATACGTAAGATCAAGGCCCCATACTGCAAGGATTATCTTAGATCCATAGAGCCCTTTGGTTTATTCCATGCACCAATTTGGTGGAAGTGGTTTATCAAGGCAATTTTAAGGTCCATCAAGCTAGATAATCCAGAGAATCACGAAGAACCTCAGGAAGTAGGTAGTGCATGAGTGAGTCTACTCAGGGTCGAACAATTGACCCAAGACAAGCAAGGGAAGAAAGGAGGAAAAGGAGGGCTGAACGAGCTGAAATCCGTCTTGCTGCGCAATTAGAGTTAGTGAACCTATTGTCGAGAGAGCAAGAACCGAACGGGACACAAGGAAGATCCTTCGATAGCGGTAAATTTCAGGTTAGCGTTCCTTCTAGTCTAAGCGGGGAAGATCTTTCGTGTGATGACCAAACAATAAGGGATTTAGGAGTCAGCAATCGACCTGTACAAGTTGATAGCCCAATAAGAGAAGAAAGAGAGACTATTGCAGGCACTAGCGGTAGTGTGCCTAGAAGACTTAGAAGCTATCCGCGATTACCTAGGGTAAGACCTAGAGCTTTAAATTTCTGGGACGATCCAACTTTTGAGGTATTACCATTTTTCCAAATGGCTGTTCCAGCACAAAGAGCAACAATTCGGTTAGCCAACTTTGTGCAATTTGCGGGACTTTGGGACGAGGATCCTGATGCGCATTTACAAAAGTTTGAGGTGACATGTGTTGCTAACGAGATAATTTATCAAGATCAAAAGCTGCATATCTTTCCGGCAACTTTTAAAGACGAAGCAGCAAGTTGGTATGGCAACTTGGATGCAGCCTCCAAGGCCACGTACCAAAATTTATCAACATCTTTTTTGGCCAAATTTAGAAGGCAAGGTTTTCAAGATAGATTGGGCCAACAATTAGACTACTTGTTGCAAGGAGTGAACGAGATCATTGACCATTACATACAACGCATGGAGACCATTGTGAGGAAGATGGGAGTAGCAGCCCCTAATGATGACACACAAAAGCGTCGTTTGATTGATGATCTAAGGGATCCAGAGGCTCAGAAGTATGTTGGGCTTCGTCGGCCTGTTGATTTGAATGCGGCCAAACAAGAAGCTAGAAACTGGGAAGAGGTACAGCTGTGGGACAGCAACGACGGAGGGAATTACTTTATGGCCCTATGGGGACATCACCTATGGTTATCTCTATATGAGACCCCAGGAGGTCTCAACAATTGCCGGTCCCTCACAACCACAAGTGGTTGTTAATACAAATCCAGCATCATACATGCCTTCAAACCCATATATGACTGCACCGGCATACATGCTTCAGACCGGAACACCACCACCACCTTTAGTGAGCGAGGCAAGGGTGGGGGACATTGTGACAAGTGTGTTGGGAAAATGTAAAGAGGAGATCTTAAGTGCTGTGCGAGCTCCAGTAAGGGACGTTATGGCTATAGAGCCACAGCTGCCTACTCTGCAAGCCAGTGCACAAACTCCACTCCGATCGAATATATGGTGTGGGAAATGTCATGGCTATGGCCACTTGGCTACAGAGTGTCCTACTGTATCTCGAGTCGTACCTGATCAACCACGAATCTTGTTTTGTACTTATTGCTTGAAAAACAATCATACAAAGGAAAATTGCTTCATTAAGCAAGCACATGAGAGAAGGCAAGCGCAGGGGATGAACACTAATTTTAATTGCATGGATAAGAATAATATTACTTATGAAATTGGACCTCCACCTCGACCTTTTATGCAAAGAGGAATCCCAGAACCCTATAAGCAACAATTGCAACAAGGATTACCCGCACAAGCCCGACCTCCATTTCCACGAGGGCGAGGGCAAGGTGGAATGAGGGGACAAAGGCCAGGGTCACCATATCGGCCATATTTTGGCCGGGGTTATCAAGGATATGGAAGTCCTAATACAATTACCCAAGGAACAGTGATTTGTTGGAACTGCCACCAAGAAGGCCACATTGCTGCATATTGCCCGAATGCAAGGGCACACCAAGATTATGTTCCTTTATGCAAGCAATGCAGTGAGGAGGGCCACAAGGAGAAAGATTGCCCTAAAAGTAATGCAAAATTAATAGGAGACAAAGGGAAGCAAATTGTAGATGAGGGTCCAAGTACTTCAGCAAATTTAGTGGAAGTAGTCCCTATAGTAGGTGCTAGGAAAGAATCGGCAGACAGAAAATCTAGAAAGGTAACATTTGCTCATAATCATCCAATGGTGGGAGTTGTCACTAGATCCCAGGGGAAAGTGCAAAGGACTGCAGAAAGCTTGCCGAAATCAACCCAATTAGAAGGAGGAAAAATAAGCAGGCTTAAGGAGGCATCTTTAGAGGAAGTTGCAGAGAGTCAAGAGCCAGTGTTAGATGAGCAATCGTCTGATCAACCTCCCATAGCACGCGTAGGAAAAGGCCCTCATTTCCAACTTGGTGTAACACCTTTCCCTGGTAGATTAAAAGTACCACGTGCTAAGAAGGTCGGGATAGGTGCTAAAGTTGATCCAAAACCTCAATTTGATTTATGGGATATATTGGAATGGTGTGAGGTGTCTATAAGTCTACCTACATTAGCGGAGATCTCTCCAATATGTCGAAAGCAGATGTATCAACGACTTGCACGTCGACGTTCGCGGGTGAGAAAAGAAGTGACTCCTAAAGAACCTTTGGAAACAGGAGTGCAAGTAATTGATATGTTTATGGATTCTGAGGCTCCGACTATTACGGTAGAAATTGGACATCATCAGGTCATGGGGGTACAGCTAGATGGAGGAGCTGCAGTGAATCTCATGACTGAACACACGATGGAAGAGTTGGGCCTAAAGGGTTTAGAGCCCACAAATATCATGTTGCGAGTAGCAGATCAACGTCGGGTGAAACCCTTAGGTCTGCTTCAAGGAGTAAAGACTATAATAGCTGGATTGGAGTTTTGCGTTACCTATCTAGTAGTGCAACCGCATTCCTATGGTGCAGCATTTCCAATATTGGTAGGACGACCTTGGTTAGTACAAGATCGATGTGTTCAAAAGTGGCATAAAGGGATAATAACCATAGGTCCACGCACGGATAGAGTTCAATTGAGGGTTGTGTCTAAAGAATTCTTGAGGGAGTTCACTAAACCACCTTCTACAACCGAAGAAATGACGGGATATGGAAGTGATACATCCGTTGGTGAGGAAGTAGTCCAAGAACGCTTTGCATTAAATAAAGATAAGTATGCTCGTTTTCTTCAAAATGGGTATCAAATGCAAATGGTTGATACGGATGAGCCTATAATGCAAAAGAGAGAGTGCTTTTGGATGCTGGTATGGGAGAATATCGAGTGCATTTTTCTTCGGAGAATGACTCTGACAATGACATTGTCGATTGGTTGTCATCACCAGAGGAGTGTGTAGTGGATTGCTTTTGCATGGATACAATCAACCAGAGGAGAGCAGACGATGGGGATAAAGCAAGGCACCAAGAGCTATATGCCCTTATTGAGAAATTGCAAGAGCAGTTAGAGCTAGAACGAGTTTTTTCTAGTGAGTCGATGGACGCATTATTAAGGAAGGTGAAGCTGCTAGAGGAAGATAAGGGACGAGCTGAGATAAAAATTAGACATTTGCAAGATTTGACCTTGCAACTTGAAGAGTGCCGTCATGAAGAAGAAACTTCTTGGGAAGCCTTACTTCGAGAAAAAGATCGTGAGATTGGTCGTTGTCGACAAGAACTCAAATATAATGCGAGGTATACTCAAAAGTTGCTCAGAGAATGTGAGAGATATAAGCAAAAAGATAACAAGAGTGAGGATGGCTCGTCGTTGCAAAAGATGAGTAGAAGGAAAAATAAGTCATTTTCGAGAGAGTTCTTGAAAGCACAATACAATGAAACAATAGGAGGTGATGGAGGAGAGTTCAATGATTGGACTGATTCCAAGATGATTGAGGTAGTGAGGGATGCTTTTATGGTCCAAATTGAGGAGCCTATCAATGATGAAGAGGAAATAGACCCTTTAATGGTGATACCTTATACCCATGAAAGTCTTGTAAGTGCTCATTCTTCGCACGAAGAGGAGGAGGAGTGTAACACCAAGCAAAAGTTTCTAGAAAATGTTTGTTTCAAAGTGAGAGACCATCCACCTATACAAGCTAGATCTCGTCGACGATCAGCCTTTGTTTCTGATGCATTAGAAATTACTCAGCGCTGGGAAGTTGAAGAGGGAAAATGCTTTACATTGGGGAGTCAATTGCAAGAACGAACCTTAACTAGATTGAGAGAGGTTCTACAAACATACAAACATGTCTTTGCTTGGTCCTATAAAGACTTGCAGGGAGTGAAACCTGAGATATGCCAGCATTACATTGATTTAGAGGCAAACGCTAGGCCGGTATGCCAACGTCAAAGGCGCACAAACCCTGTCTATGTAGAGCTTGTGAAAGCAGAAATAACAAAGCTGTTAGATGCGGGTTTCATTTATCTTGTGGCATACAGTGAGTGGGTTTCCCCAATTGTAATTGTTCCAAAGAAAAATCATAAGATTAGAATTTGTGTGGATTATCGAAAGCTAAATGATAAGACTAAGAAGGATCACTTTCCATTGCCTTCACTGATCAAGTTCTAGACCGAGTAGCAGGGCATAAATTGTATTCCTTCTTAGATGGTTTTAGCGGTTATAATCAAATACAAATCCACCCAGATGATCAACTAAAAACCACTTTTACAACAGAATGGGGAACTTATGCTTATCGAGTGATGCCATTTGGATTATGTAATGCTCCATCTACTTTCCAACGGCGGGTGATGATGGCTTCATTTCAAGAGTTTTTACAAAAGTGGATGGAAATCTTTTTGGATGATTTTTCAATTCAAGGGGATGAGGAGGATATGCCTGAGAAGTTGGCTAAGGTCTTTGATCGTTGTCAGCAAACCGGTATTTCCTTGAATCCGGAGAAATGTGTTTTTGGCATTAAGAAAGGAATCTTGTTAGGTCACGTGATTTCATCTGAGGGCATTACTGTGGATGATAGTAAAATCAATAAGATACGTGATCTCCCTGCTCCTACAACCATGAAGCAATTATGAGGGTTTTTGGGTCATGCTAATTATTATCGTCGATTCATATTGAATTTTGCTTCGGTGGTAAACCCTTTAACTACTCTTCTTCGGAAGGATGTACCCTTTGAATGGTCACAAGATTGTCAGGAGGCTTTTGATACGATCAAAGATTGATTGATAAAAGCACCAGTTTTGATACCCCCAGATTGGTCTAAACCTTTTCATATTCATGCAGACGCTTCACACACAGCTGTAGGAGCAGTTCTTTGTCAAGCAGACGATAAGAAGGTAGACCATCCGATTTATTATGCGAGTCAGAATTTGACAGAGACAGAGAGAAATTACACTACAACGGAGAAGGAATGTTTATCCATGGTATTTGCCATGAATAAATATCGACATTATTTATTGGGCAAGTTTTTTACAATTTATGTGGATCATCAAGCATTAAGATACCTTTTGAACAAGACAGATCTTGCGGGGTGAGTAATTCGATGGATGTTACTTTTTCAAGAGTTTGATTTTGAGGTGGTTACTCGTCTTGGAAAATCTCATGTATTGGCGTATCATCTTTCTCGGCTTTTGACTGAGGATATTGAGGAGGGAGTGGATGATGAATTGCCTGATGCGGCATTATTTTTGACCGATTATACACTTCCTTGGTTTGCGGATATTGCAAATTTCTTGAGCACTGCTCATTATCCAGGAGGCGCCAGCAAGTATGAAAAAAAGAAAATTTTATTGCAATCTCGCCACTACACCCTCTTTGGTGGTTATTTGTATCGTTATTTTGCTAGGGAGGGGGTGTATCGTCGTTGTGTGCGAGAGGATGAGATACCTTCTATCTTACGTGCACTTCATGATGAGCCATGTGGAGGTCATTTTGCGGGGGAATTAACCGCTCGCAAAGTATTGCTAGCAGGGTATTGGTGGCCAACTGTTTATAAAGACTCTTTTGAGCATTGTAAACGTTGTGATAAGTGTCAACGGGTTGGTCGACCCACACCACAATTTGCGACCCCTTTAAATCCAATCTTGGCTTTAAAACCTTTTGAGAAATGGGGAATTGATTTTGTGGGACCGATTGATCCACCCACTCGTTATCGATCCAATCGATACATTCTTGTGTGCACGGATTATGTGACCAAGTGGGTTGAAGCTAAACCTTTGAAAACGGATAGGGCATTGGATGTCGCCAAATTTTTATATGAAAATATCATTACTCGTTTTGGTTGTCCGTTGGAGTTGGTGAGTGATCGTGGTTCTCATTTTTTAAATGAGACTATTACGAAATTAACGAAACTTTACAAAATCAAGCATCGGAAATCCACTCCGTATTATCCTCGAGCTAATGGTCAAGTGGAGGTGACCAATCGAATACTGTGAATGATTTTAACCAAGACAGTATCGAAAAATCGACGCGATTGGGATGAGCGATTGTTTGAGGCTTTGTGGGCATACCATACCACATTTAAGGTTACGGACTCAAAATACACCTTTCACTCTAGTGTATGGTACAGAAGCAATTTTCCCAATAGAGAAGGAAATACCCACATTACGCATTGCCTTGGAATCTCGACTAGGTGAGAAGGAATCTTTAGAGGTGAGGTTGGATGAGATACGTTTAACGGCTCTGCAAAATGTTGAGGCGATGCAACATAGACGAAAGGCTTGGCATGATCGTCACATTAAGGTGAGGGAGTTTCAAAAGAATGATCAGGTTTTAGTCTATGACAATCGATATTATAAGTTTCCTGGCAAATTACAAATGAGGTGGTTAGGCCCTTTCAAGGTGTTAGAGGCCTGTAATAATGGTTCTTTGATTGTCCAAGACCCTGATGCTGTAATAGCTCCTTTTTGTGTTAATGGTCTTAGGATGAAACATTATTTTGTTTAAGTTGGTAATTACGTGGGTCAAGTTGGTTCATTGTATATTTTTCACATGAGTTTTGCTCTTTATTATTTTGCGTTGTTTTGATGAGATTGGTGGATTTATCAGGTTTTGGTGCGATTGATTCGATTTTCTTTTATACTGGTGGTATACAGGTGGTATGGAGTTTTCTCTCAATGCTTTGTTTTATTTTCTTCATCCTTATGTGGTTTGGTTTGGGTGGGATGGTATTTTAGCATTAGTTATAGACCCTGTTTGGGTTGATGAGTTGGAGTGGTTGTTTTGGTGGTTGGCTGCCGGGGAATCTCTTCCAATTGTCGAGAGCGACTTTGGTCGCATGGCTCAATCTTTGGCCGTTATTGCGCCAGAGATTTTTGGTTCAGGTGTGGACACCTTAACCGATGCATCCGATGATTCTTCGGATGATTCTTTTCATCCTGAAGATGTTGTGGTAGACTATCTTGATGAGGAGGATAAGGATGAGGGTTTGGGCTTTGGCCTTCCTCATGGCTTGTATTGGATACTTCTACCTAGAGAGAGTAGTTTTGTTTTGAGAGCTGTACTTTTGAACGAGACAGAGGGCCATGGGGTGACACCTCAACTTTTGCCTTTTGGTGTAGTGAATGTGCCTGTGAGTTTTCGCACCGTTTTTTCTGAGTCCCATGATGTCAATTAGTTTTGTTTTTCTTGTTATTTATTTCACCAAAAAAAAAACCTTAAAAAGAAACAATTGTTTTGTTTGTGTGATTAGTTATGTGTTTTTGTTGTTTGTTTTGGTTTGCATGTGGATTGTTTTTTTGTGTTTGTTTGTTTTCAATTTTAGGTACATTATGTTTCTTGGAAGTTGTAATCTAATTGTTTGAATGGTTAGTATGTGCAGATATGGTATTTTCTTTGTATTTTTGCATTGCTAGGTGCAAGGAGATGGGGGAGTAACTTGGGAACAATGATATCATAATATTGAACATTGTTTCTGGACATGCAATTTTTGCTACTCAGAGGATATGCAGTGTTCTACAGGTGTATTTTCTCCAATATATTTGGTTTTTTTTTTTTGGTATCACTTGCATGGTGTGTGTAATAATGGGGATTGTGAGTTGTGTTAATCCAGTTGCAATCGCTTGGTACTTGACTTATATGATTCTTTCTTTTGGAAAGATTTGGGGTTTATTAGTCAAGGATACTAATTCTATGAGTTTCTTGCTAAGCTCTGTAGTAGAAATTAGTCATTACCACATTCATCTTAACTAGGCATGTGCCACATTGACTATATTTTTTCTCTTTAATGGTAGGTAACAGCTTGGAAGTGCTTAAGAATTCTAGTGGAAGGAACTTTTGTCCCTTATTCCTGGGTTATAATGACCATAATAGTCTCGATTTTCATGATGAGCCTGGGGAGGGTTTTCAAATCATTGCCTTTGAAAAATGATGAAAAAAAAAAGAAAAAAAGAGAAGAAAAAAAAGAGGAAGGAAGGAAAAATAAAAATTCAAATGTATGTATGTGGTATATGTGGTCTATCGCCTTAATGGTTCTTGGTAGGTGAGGAGAGTCATGCTGGCAGGGTTGTCAGTACTCTAAACCGATGCCTTGGGCTGTTTTGGGATAGCCATCGTCATGTGAGCTTGGTAGGTTCTTGGAGTCAACTTAGCCAGAAGGCAAGGTCTGAGAATCGCAGCCTAGTTTCATATGGGGTGGTTGCCATTGTGGTGTACATTTGGTTTTAAAAAAAAGAAAAAAAATCAAGCGGAAAAAATGAAACGAGAAAGGCATGGTTCTGATATAAGGGAATTACAATCAGGCAATGAGCTACTATTGTCTTTATGAAATATGGAAGTGAGTGGAAGGTAGTTTTCCTAGAGTTTTGTAGTTATGGATGGGTTGTTTCCTATTTGTTAAAGTGGAAATATTATAGACATAGTGAGGATGTTGTGGTAGTTGCTAGTTTTTACTGTTCTTGGGATTTGATGTTTGCTTAATAAACCTTTTGGTTTATCTATTGGTTAGTGTTATATAAGTCTTGTAGTGGTGTTTGCAACTTGGATTTTCATTCACTCATTTATGTGTGCTGATGTGAAGGTGTTGAAGGTTTATTTTTGTTTTTGTTTGTTTGTTTGGAACGGTATAATTCTAGTGTGTGGTTGGTGATTGTTGCAGAGTGATGAAGTGGAGATATGATGCTAGGCAGTGATGGTGAAGAAGTTAAGTGTGGGGGAAGCTGTGAAGTGAAGCTGCTGCTGTGTTCGCGAGGACGCTCACATTTCAGTGTGGGGGGAATGATGACCCCTGGATCGAAGTCATTTTTAGCAATTTTTAGGGTTTAAATAGGGTCAATTGTGGTTATTTTAGGTGCATTTTCATGGTATTTGAAAGCATATGTGTGTGGAATGTCATGGTATTTGCATGCATCATGATGGTCGATGTTGTCCATTGGTGTAAGCACATTGCATGGGAATGGTGACGATTAATATTATTTTGTAGGCAGAGGAGGTTGTATGTAAGTGGGTAGAGAGAAGAGAGAGATCGAGGGAAGAGAACGAGGGTTAGTATAGTTAGGTGGGTACAAATTTGTAGACCTTAATGTGGGTAGAAATGAAAAATTCCAAATTAAAAAATTGGAGGGGTGGGTAGTTTTAGCACCTGTTGGTACCTTCTTGAGAGAATAGAAGAGAGAGAAAGAAAACGTTTTTTTCTCTCTGGCTGGCGTGAAGAACACGAGGAAGAGGAGGAGGAGGTAAGTCTATTTTTTTTGTTGTTTGTTGATTAATGTGTTTGTGTGTAAGAGCTTGTTGCCGCTGCTGCCAGCGCTGCATAATCGAACAGAGAGAGAGAGAGAAGAAGTGGGCGAGAATGGGTGAGCATATCAGTGCGTGTGTGTGTGTGCGCACTCGGCAACAGTGGGGAGTCTATGTGTGCACTCGAGTGCAAGGGAGCGTGTGCGCTAGGCATAGGCGTTGGGTGGCAAGAATGTGACCAGCAAGCGAGTGTGTGTGTGTTACAGGGAGCGATGGCGCAGATGGTGCAGGCTCAGCAGCAAGCTTCGGCTATCGTCATGCCTGCCTCCATGGGGCCACCCAGCCTCTACGTCACGACCTCCCTCTACGTGGGAGACCTTGACCCCAGCATCGCAGAAACTCAGCTCTACGAGCTTTTCACTAAAGTCGGGCAGGTGTTGCTGGAATTTGTCTGGGAGGGTATATCATTTACAAATACAGGATTCGGTCATACATGGACTCGGAGATTCGTGCAATCATGGCCCAGTATATGCCCCTGGATAGTCAGAATGATGTTCACCAACCTTTGCGAGAAGAATCTTGAACTTTGGTTATTACCTAAACATCCCTTAAGGGAATTACTTCATGGGAACCAAATGCCATATTTGCCTGGGGGCGGAAGCCAATTTGCACATATATATACTGTGCAAAGGATATTAGAGGAGGAAAGTGAGAGGGGTTATCATCATTCACAGAGGGCAGCCGCATGGAGAGGAGACGGCCGGTTGTGACACAGCCGAGCATCCAAGGATGATAGCATAGCAGGGGGGCTGCTGCCATGTAGAGAGAGAGAGAGAGAGAGAGAGCACCTATGCGTTGCCGCCTTAGCATTTGGGATTATAGGCTCGTCGTGAGAACATGATGTAGGGGAAGGGTCTTACGGGCTACCTCGCACAACCAAGAGAGCATAGGTAGCAAAACATTGAAGATGTTGCTTTTGGGTAGGCCATAGATTAGGAGAGAGGCATAGCCTTATGGCATGCACATGAAAGCCAAGGCTCGCCATGAAAGTAGCCAAGGTGACATGCATAAGAAGAGGTCCATAGAGGGACCATAGTGAAAGCAAGCCAAAAGGGTGGGTATAAATAGGGTAATCCAAGTAGAGATGAAAGAACAAAGACTTTGTAGATGTTTGGAGAGGACACAGAGAATGAAAAATAGAGAAGGAAGAGAAAGGAAGAAGAAGGAAAGAAGAGAGAGAGTAATATGACTACATTATGTGTGTACATGCAAAATAGGAAAGAGAGAGAAAGAGATTTGATCACTTTGACATGGTGCATACTTAAAAGTAAAAGCATGAGAGTGTGAGAGAATGTATTAGATTGTGTGCATTATTCTTGTGTTTGTGTTTCAGGAGGAGAAAAAGAAAGAAGAAAAAGAAAGAAAGAAGGAAGAAAGAAAAGAAAGAAGAGAAAGAAAGAGGAAGAGAAAGAAAGAAGAAAAAGAAGAGAGTTCACGAGAATAATGAGTAGAGAGAGAGAAGAAAGAAAGAAAGAGTTTTGAAGTGTGAAAGAGAGAGAGTGAAGAGTGGAGTGAAGTGAAGATTAGCCAAATGTTGAATGCAGTGATGCTGTTGCAGATTGACTAAAAAGTGGAAGTGTTGGAAATATCGGTTCTTTTTCATTAAACTATTGGAAACAATTTACACAAAACCATTTTGATATTAAATTTCTTTATTCAGTTTAGAATGGTGAAGTTGTGTCTTGAAGATCTGTTGGGTCGTAGTAGTTTGTTCTTTTCCATTTGTGTGTCTGTGTGGGTGTGTGTAAATAAAACATTGTAAATTATTTCATACAAAAAGATGTCTTTTCGGTGTGTGTTTCTAGGATTTAGACTGTGTGTGGTTGTCATTTAGGACGCATTCACTGTTTTAGTGGGTATTTAGTGTGTTGGACTAGAGAGTAGGAAGGCCAGTCACAACAGCAGCAGTTGAAGACTCTTATGGACACTCTCTCTATATATGGCATGGCTGTTGGCCTGCATGTCAATTTTGACAAATCCAGCCTCATACCTCTGCATTTATATTATTGGCATGTTCTTTTATGGCCCTGACACATTATGCAAGCCTATGATGTGGTCCGCCATCTTGGTTACCCTATTGGGTCCTTTCGCATGCTCATTGGGCACCCTTCCTTTTGTCTCATGCCAATTCCCTCGGCAGGAAAGCATTTACTGGAGTGCTGTTATTGATTCTCCATTGGCCCTGCAAGAGCCGATTCGGGCATACAATCTCAGCAAATTGGGGATTAGGTGCATAAATGATGTTGTTGATGCTATTAGTAGTCAAATGCTTTCCTTCCCTCAGGCTATGGCTTCCTATCCACTAGCCATGCATCACACGTTCATTTGGAGGAAAATTGCTGACTTGCTGCAGCCTTTTCTTCCCATCCCTCCTTTATCTAACAGGGACAGATTACAGGATTGGCAGTTACACCCGGTGGGCTCAAATTCTCGTCCTATTATTCTTTCTGACCTAACGGTTAGGACGACATACTCTTTCCTCCAGCCATCACCATGGATTCATTCACATGCTAATTCTCTTTGGCATATGACAAAATCACTTGCTTGGTGGCGAAAGAATCTTCGCAATTTATGGAGGAGTAAATTACCTCTCAAGCAAATGCTTTTCCTATGGCGTTGTCTTACAAGTTCCTTATCTGTGGTTGTCACTCTTGCTAAACGAAGGATTGCATGTGCTTCTTGTCTTCGATGCACGGTCCCTTTTGAAACGGTGCCTCATTTGTTTTGGATGTGCTCCAGCACTAAGGCGTTCATCTGCAAAATTTCCATGTTACTTCGCCTTCGTTTCCCTAACTCTTTTTTTGGGAAACACTTTTGGCTTTTTGGCAGACTCCCTACAACCACGGTCCATTCTCAAAAAACACATTCCTGTTTGTGAGTCTGAGGAAGGGCTATCCTTTGACCCAGGGAAGGAAGGGCTGCAACCCATGATGGCTGATGCTTAAGCACTCTTTGGTTGTATATTCTTGGTCTCCTCCTTTGTATATATCCTCATGCTTGACAAACTCCATTGTGTCACTCTTAATGTACAGGGCCTCTGCAATCCTTCTAAGTGGAGGCTAGTGTGGAATTATGTTTTAACCAGGCAACCGGACATTCTCTGTTTGCAGAAACATAACCAACATTCTATGGCTGGCCAGGCTGGCTATTTTGGGGGCTATGATATCCACTATGCAGGTACTAATAAGCATTTCTTGGGTCTTTGCATATTGGTCAGACATGAACTACAGCCCCAGCTTACCTTCAATGATTGTGATGGCAGATGGATGGTGATTCAATGTGATGTCAATGGTGATATTTGGGAATTTGCCTCTGTTTATGCCTCGCAAACTTTTGTTTCCAGAGCTTCCATGTGGCATGCCATCGCTGTCACGTGCACACCATTCAGGTGTACAGTGACATGGCATTGTTTTATGGCATGGCATCATCAGGCATTTAATCAGGATTTATCAGGCATTTTATGGACATTTAAATGAATGTTCTCAGCATGTACGACATGGTATGGGTTGGATTCAACATTGTAGCATCATATTAACCATCTAGACAAAAGCATTGGGGCTTGTGGAGGCAGCCAACAGCATTCAAGTCAGCTAACCAGCCTTTAAAGCATTTGTGGCATTTAAATGGCAGTCGTGAGCATATTTAGAGCTGGCCGACTGCAGCCAAGCTGGCCGACCAGCACCAATTCCCCATATATAAAGAAACACATCATTTCAGCATAGACATCTGGATCTCTTCAGCGTTTTCCTTCCTAGGAGAAAAGGGGGATACAGTTCAGCATCCAACAGTGCATTCCTTCAACGTTTCTACACCAAGAGGGCTGGGAACAACAGCGCATCCATGCATCAGCATATTCAGCCATCTTCCCAACTCCTACATAGAGGGATACCAGCATACAAGTGGTGGAACTCAGCATTGGAGTCAGGACAGCCATCTTTCAGCCATCCTTCATCATTATTCAGTATGTTTCCCTCTCTTCCAGGGGTAGACATCATCTAGGACAACATAGATCCCTTTGGATCTCAGTGTAACCGCATTCATCATCTAATATAGCTGCATTGCATTGACACATATTTGTCTATCTCTTAAACATCATTAAGTGCAATTTAGTTAGACTAAGGTTGTGATTACTACAGACGAAGTCTCACATGTCACATTGGTATCAGAGCGTTACAGGGTAACCAGCCTTAGATCATGCTCATTCCATCAGTCATTGAGTCAGACATCATGTTAATCGCTTCCACACAGTTAAACCCAGTTCTCAAAATCTTGCAGGCCACCCTTAGGGATTTTCCCTTAGGTATGCATTAGTAACCCATCCATCTGCATTCTTGCACAGCATATAGGGTTGCACATGGTTTGCATAGCGAATATCTTAGCAGTCCATCTTGCATCTGCAAGGCATACATGTTTGCCCATGAACTCTCTGGGAAAGAATGTCATCCATCATCAAAGGAGGACATAAGTTTTGGGCTTCAACTGGCAGCAGCAGGGGGTTTCTCTTCCACAGAAGACGGAAGTTTGCTCCAACATCGCCTCAGGAGGTTCAGAGCTTCAGGAACGACGGAGATGGTAGGTGAAAGGTTTCCACAGGTAGGTCAGGGGTGACTCAGGTATTTCCAAGCAGTTTTAGCAGCATTTGCCAATTCCTGTAGTATATTGAGTCTTGGCTCAAAGGATTTCACTCCTGCACAGACGACCTCAGTCCTGGTATCAGAAGACAGAAGGGGGCAACGGTTCGGAGGAGAAGGATCACAGAGGAGTCGAAGGTTGCCAGGTATACCACCCAGCAATAGTTTAGCAGCGGGGAATGTCACGTGCACACCATTCAGGTGTATAGTGACATGGCATTATTTTATGGCATGGCATCATCAGGCATTTAATCAGGATTTATTCAGCATTTTACAGACATTTAAATGAATGTTTTTAGCATGTACCACATGGTATGGGTTGGATTCAGCATTGTAGCATCATATTAACCATCTAGACAAAAGCATTGGGGCTTGTGGAGGCAGCGGACAGCATTCAAGTTAGCCGACCAGCCTTTAAAGCATTTATGGCATTTAAATGGCAGTCGTGAGCATATTCAAAGCTGGCCGACTGTAGCCAAGCTGGCCGACCAGCACCAATTCCCCATACATAAAGAAACGCATCATTTCAGCATAGACATCTCGATCTCTTCAACGTTTTCCTTCCTAGGAGCAAAGGGGGATACAGTTCAGCATCCAACAGTGTGTTCCTTCAGTGTTTCTACACCAAGAGGGCTAGGAACAGCAGCGCATCCACGCATCAGCATATTCAGCCATCTTCCCAACTCCTACATAGAGGGATACCAGCATACAAGTGGTGGAACTCAGCATTGGAGTCAGGACAGCCATCTTTCAGCCATCCTTCATCATTATTCAGCATGTTTCCCTCTCTTCCAGGGGTAGACATCATTTAGGACAGCATAGATCCCTTTGGATCTCATTGTAACCGCATTCATCATCTAGTATAGCTGCATTGCATTGACACATATTTGTCTATCTCTTAAACATCATTAAGTGCAGTTTAGTTAGACTAAGGTTGTGATTACTACGGTCGAAGCCTCACATGTCACATTGGTATCAGAGCGTTACATGGTAACCAGCCTTAGATCATGTTCATTCCATCAGTCATTGAGTGAGACATCATGTTAATTGCTTTCGCACAGTTAAACCCAGTTCTCATGATTACTACGGGCTGCGGGGCGGGCATGACGGCACCGCGCGGCACGAGGGGGGGGCTGCGGGGGCATGACGGCACGGGGCCGCGGGGGGGGGCTGCGGGGGCGCGATGGCACGGCACCGCGGGGGGGACTGCGGGCTACAGGGCATGACGGCACCGTGCGGCACAAGGGAGGGCTGATGGGGCATGACGGCACGTCCCCGCGGGGGCGCGATGGCAGGGCACCGCCCGGGGGGGCTGCAGGCTACGGGGCATGACGGCACGGCACCGCCGGGGGGGCGGGCTACGGGGGCGCGACGGCACGGCCCGGGGGGGCTGCGGGACATGATGGCACCGCGTGGCATGAGGAGGGGGGGCTGCGGGGCGTGACGGCACAGCAGCCGGGGGGGCTGCAGGGCATGACGGCACCGCACGGCACGAGGGGGGGCTGCGGGGCATGACGGCACCGCACGGCACGAGGGGGGCGCGATGGAACGGCACCGCGGGGGGTGTGGGGGGGCGTGACGGCACGGTTCCGGGGGTCCGGCCGGGGGGTTGTTCGGGCACGGCTCCGCGGGGGCCGTAGGCGTGAGGGCACGGCTCCGGTGGGGCCGGGGAGGGTGTTCGAGCACAGCACTGCGGGGGCCGGGGGCGTGAGGGCACGGCTTCGGGGGGGCCGGGGGCGTGAGGGGGCTGGTCGGGGGGGCATGAGGGCACGGCACCGGGGTGTGAGGGCACGGGGGGCACGGCTTCGAGGGGGCCGGCCGAGGCGTGAGGACACGGCTCCGGGGGGTGTTCGAGCACGGCACCGTGCGGGCCGGGGAGCGTGTTCGGGCTCACCGAGGTGATGGCACGGCACGGCTTCGTGGGGGCCGGGGGAGGGTGTTCAGGGCACGGCACCGCGGGGGCCGACCAGGGGGTGTTCGGGCACGGCACCGCGGGGGCCGGGGAGCGTGTTCGGGCATGCCACCACGAGGGCCGGGGGAACGTGTTCGGGCACGGCACCGCGTGGGCCGGGGGGCGTGAGGGCACGGCTCCAGGGGGCTGGTCGGGGGGTGTTCGGGCACGGCTCCGGGGGAATGGCCGGGGACGGTGTTCGGGCACGGCTCCGGGGGGCTGGCCGGGGGGGCTGGCCGGGGGGTGTTCGGGCACGGCTCCGCGGGGGGCCGGTCGGGGGGGCATGAGGGCACGGCTCCGGGCCGGTCGGGGGGGTGTCTAAAGGCGATTCTCAGCTTGGCTGGCCTCCTTCCTTTTGTGCTGAGCAAAAAGAGCCTTTCTCCTCACTTTTAGAGCTGCGATTCACTTTTGGCATATGCCTTTCTGCTGATATAAATGACCTTAGCCAGTTTTGGTGTGCGATTTCCTTTGTAGGCTAGATCCAGCTCTAACACGCACCCCCAGTCCTTATGCTCTCTCTCTCTCTCTCTCTCTCTATCATATGCCTTAGGGACATGGGCTGCCCTAGTGGCCTTTACGTTTCCATACTTAGGAAATTGTAGAAGAGTTAATCCACAACAAGCTGCAAGGAGTTAATCCACAGCAATCCACAGCTGGTTTGTATTGAACTTATCTATCCTTCACTAGCTACTTGTAGCCATACCATCTCGCTGTACTTGTGCTCATATCAGAGCCTTGCAATATCTTTAGGACTACCTCTCACTAAATAGCTTAGGAGCTTCTGGTGTCCATCCACCATGGTTCTTCCAGTAATTATCCTTAATGTATGTATTAAATTTGATTAATACAGGTTGGTGACATCTTTTATATAGGATGAAGGACCAGCACACATGGAACTGAGAGAGAGCATGTACACATGGTGCATCTTGCACAATTGGAACCTAGAGTAGCTATAGTGCTGGAGCGCGAGGAAGAAGACCATGTACTTCTTGGACATGGTAAACATGAAGTCTATGTACATCATGTACATGATGAGCATCAGGCTCAACCATGGCTGCTCAGGCGTGGGGATCTAAAGAGCTGCGTTTTTTTAGAATACATGCTTGTTATTTTTAGAGCATATTGTAAATAAAAGCGAGAGTAGCAGGGGAACATAAAAGGAGCAGTCCACGCATCACTTGAGCATAACCTGGGGGCAGAGTAGCTTTTGGCTGGCCTCTGTGCACCTTGGTTTCACGACTTTTCCTCCGAGAAAAAAGTTGACGTGCACTTGCTGGCTTTTTCAGCACTTCCTTAGTTCTTGCCCAAGCACATAACTGTGTTGTCCTCTCAATTCCCCCCCCATATGCGGCGACTTAAACTTAGGCTAAGAGGTCGTTCCTACCCATAAGCCCAACATAAACGGACTCCGTTTTCGAATCCGTTTGAACCAATAGAATTCTCTCTTTTCTCTCCACGCTCCCAACCTCTTATATTCACCTCGTTCTCTCTCTATCCTCTTAAAACTCTACTGCTCCTATGGCACCGAAACGTTGCTGAATTGAAGAACCACGCGTTGCCCAAGGAGGAAATGAAGCGAATCGCGTCCCTGCAATCGACTTCGCCCCTCTTGAAGCGAATAGGCACGAAAACGATAACCAGGTTGGTCATTTAATAAGTTTAAGTAAAATTCTCTCTTATGAAGCTTAATGCAAAGATTCGAAATAATAGGAAAGGGACCAAGGTTAAACCCCTAGTATAGATGGCCTAAAGTACCTTATGGTTACTCTTAAGTAAAGTTGTAGGAAAATAATCTTGCTTTTGAATCATTGTCTTTCGAAAACAATGGTTTTTGTTAATGTGTGAATTCACTGAATAAAGGCTATGTCTCTTTTTATTGGATATACTGCTGGTTTATTGCTAACATGCAGGTACAGCTTCTCCCCCCCTTAGCTAACTCCGTGCTTGCCTTTGTAGCCGGGCGGAGGATATAGCGAGGCCGGGAGTCGGCCCAGGGCAATCCCCTCCTATGCCACTGGGAATTGGATTTCACCACCAGGGTGATGTATATATGTTGCCTAGTTCTGTGGGTCCAGGCTAGTGCGGTGACTTAACCCCCACCTCATGAGTGAGGAGACGTCCCCTCCGAAGAGCGAGAGGGTTTGGTACAAACGTCAGTACTACCTGAGGGGGTGATAGGACGGCTTGGCCCTCATCGGCTGGCTGACGACGAGGGGAGACGGTCCGTGAGGTTTACCCAGCTGGTTGAGGCTGGAAGATCGAATTCTAGATCATCGGTGTGGTTGTGGTTGTGATTGGATTGTGGTTATGGTTATGGTTATGGTTTGGGACATGGAAGTTTGGATTGGAATATCGGCCCGGTTCCAGGGTCTTTGTAAATACTTTTCATGTAAGTATGTTTGTTGATTTCAATGTTGTGCTAAGGAAAATTTCTTTTAAGGAATCAAGTGTAATTAATTAACAAGGGAATTTGTTTTTAAGTGTTTCACAGTGTGGTAGGAATTAATTAGAAAACAATTGAACGGGTGAGTGTGTGGAAAGTGGGAGAATGGATGCCCTGACGGTACCATTTTAAGGATGGGTGGACCCGATCAGTCGGGTAGCTTTCTACTAGTCGTAACTTACAATACTTAGGGAATAGTAGAGTCATGAACAAGATTTGTTTTAGGGGACCGAGCCAGTGGCCGTGCCTCATGAAATACGGGGGAAAAAGGCGTTGGCTTCCTTGAACCAAGTGTGGGTCTTGTTCCATCTCCACGCACATTTCGTGCTGGGGATTAGAATTTCCTTTAGGATGACTATGCTTCCCCTGCGAGATAGAGTTAGGTCCGTCCGTTTGCTCGTAACCTCGTATTTCTACGAGATCGAGGTGTCGTCAATCGAAAAATAACACGAGACTTAACTGCCTATCAAAAGGATTCCCCCGCCCTACGGGTCGGGGTCCTTACACGTGGTATCAGAGCAGGTTTAGACTTGGGAGATTTCATATTGTATTCTCTTGTTGCTCTAGGAATTCTTGTTAAACTAATCTAGTTACAGTGGGACGCAGGAGGACGAGATGGATCCCTATTCTCGCTTCCTGGTATTCCAATGCATGTTCATGACTGCTTGTCACTCTTCCGAATTCGAGTTCCGTGACACTATGATACACATTGTAGACAAGCTAACCCTTCCTCTTTACACTCGCATCGAAAGGGGATGGAATAGAGCTGAGTATTGGCATCGTCGATCTACCTATTTCATCATTCGAGCTGAGCACGTCGGCAATCTCACCAACGACTTGAGGCGGATCCTTGAGGCGGATCCGATATGCCGAGATGTTGCGGATGGTTCGCCTGTTCTGGTTTATTGGCACTCCTCGTAACACCTATGTCACTATCGATGGGAATCGCGTGTTGCAGAATCGATGGGTTTATGATAGGGTGACTCAAGTTGTATCCCCTGATAGAGTAGCCGTTACCCGTCTTTCTAGACGAGGTTTACCTCCCCTACCAGAGACTTATCGGATTCTTGAAACCATGGGAGAACCCCCTACTTTTTCAATGCTACCACCGCAGATCTTTATTAGGTTCCCTAGAAGACTACCATGTAAATAAATAAGATTGGATTTAGTCCAATCCTTGTAAATGGCTTGGTTCACTTGTAAATATTAAAGCTTGGAATAAAAGGTTTTGATTTTCACACTCATTGTTTTATGTGTATTAAACTACCTAAGTGACATGATTCTAAATTTAGCTTCATATTGATAACCAGGATCGTCAACTTCTTGCTCCCAATGCATTATATACAGATACACAGGAGAAGAAGCTTCTCCTCAAACAAATGCAACCTCCCTCATTTAATGGGGCAGGTTCAAAGATTGAAAGGGATGCAGAAGTTTGGATAGAAGCCATGGACGATTACTTTTCGGCTGCTGGTACAGGAATTGGGATCAATCCATGCTTGCCAGATTCCATCTTACCGGGGACGCCAAACTTTGGTGGAAGCAATGGTGCCGAGATAAGGGCGCCACTGAAGATACCCAAACCTGGAGTGACATTAAGCAAGCTGTGAAGGGCCGTTATCTTCCCCCATCTCATGAATCTATTAAGATGAACGAGTTCTTCAGCCTCAAGCAGCTTAGCTTAACCTTGGAGGAATACTACTCAAAATTTGTCACACTTGGCAAATATGCTCCACCTATGTTGATCACTCAACAAGTGGCCCGATTTTGCCAAGGGCTGAATGAACCTTTGGATTCTCGCCTTGAAGCAATGAGGCCAACTACCTTGCAAGATGCTCTTACCCGAGCCAAACCTCTGGCTAAAGAAGTAAAGAGTGGTCAAGCAAAGAAGAGAGTCTATCCTGAGTCTAACCCAAGGGGGCGCCTTCAGAGGAATTACCAATCGAATTTTCGCCACAACACTATTGGTCAGTACCCCAATAATTTTATCCCCCGCAGTTATGCTAATTCCACTTCAAAATCCTATGGGGACCAAAGGTGCTTTTATTGCAATGAAGTTGGCCACTTCCGGAATGAATGCCCCAAACTTGCAAAACCCTCTCTCAATCCTAGTGTCATTACTGCTCCACAAGGCGGCCGGGTAGTTCAAGGTCGTGGGATTCCTAATAACCGCCAGGCTGGACGAGGTAGTGGTGGACGTGGTAGAGGTCGTGGAGTGACTGCCCATGTCTGCTCTATGATTGGTGAACCGACTTTAGAGATGGAAGAAGAAGAGCAAGCCACCATTCATGCAGCGGTAGAACATCAAGGACCTAATCAGCAGTTTTCTGTTATCCAAACTCCGGCTACTTATCAAGGTAGATCTTTCCAGCTCTTGATTGATTGTCGTAGTACGCATTCATTTCTTTCTCCAAAATGCTTGCGTAAGTTACAGTTAGATCAAAAACCAGCCCAAGCAATGATTGTTGAGTTAGCTAGTGGAAAAGAAGAAGTATCCCGACATTGTGTGGGAGATCTTGAATTTGAATTGGATGGTGAATCAACCCATGGGTATTTTAGAAGCTTACCATTAGGAATTTATGATGGAATCCTTGGTATGGATTGGTTAATTGCAAACAATGCTGACATTCACTATGCTGAAGGAAGCATCACCTTTAAGAATAGTCAAGGACAGGTAGTATCAGCCCAGGGAAAAACAGGTAAACCCAAATTTCATTTGGTCAAAGCTAATCGCCTTCTTAAGGGAGTGCGCAAGGGCCAACAGATCTTCCTTGTCAAACTCAACAAGGTAGAAGAAAGCAACCCAGATTTAGAACCCTCTTGGCTCCAGGAGTTTTCAGACATCTTTCCAGAGGAACTTACAAAGCTACCCCCATCTCGAGAAGTAGATCATGGGATTGAGTTAATCCCTGGGGCTGAATCAGTTTCAAGGAGACCTTACAAAATGTCTCTTCCTGAAGCCATAGAGCTCAAGGAACAGCTTAGGCAGCTCATTGAGCAAGGATTCATTCGCCCTAGTAATTCCCCATGGGGAGCATTTGTTCTTTATAGAGAAAGAAGGATGGCACACTTCGTCTTTGTATTGACTACCGAGGCCTAAACAAGGTCACTGTCAAAAACAAATACCCCATTCCTCGCATCGACGAACTTCTTGACAGACTTTATGGATCCAAAGTTTTCTCCAAGATGGATTTAAGGTCTGGCTACTATCAAATTAGGATCAAGGAATCAGATATCTCTAAAACCGCTTTCAATACCCGCTATGGCCACTATGAATTTACAGTCATGCCATTCGGATTAATCAATGCTCCCGCCACCTTCAACCGCCTGATGCAGGATATCTTCCGACCCTACTTGGATGAATTTGTCCTTGTCTTCTTTGATGACATCTTGGTCTATTCTCAGTCAAAAGAGGAACATGAGGAGCATGTACGCAAAGTATTGCAAATACTGCGCGAACATAAGCTCTATGATGCCAAGAAAAGCAAATGTACCTTCTTCACTTCCCAAATTGAATATCTAGGGTTCATTGTCTCCTCAAAGGGCATCTCAGTAGACCCTACCAAAGTCAAGGATATATTGGAATGGCCACCCCCGAAGACAGTCAAAGAAATCCGTGGGTTTCTAAGCATCACAGGATGGTATAGGATCTTCATCAAGGATTATGCCAATATAGCCGCACCCTTAACTGATCTCCTCAAGAAGGAATGTAAGATAGTATGGTTACCAATCCACCAAATCAGTTTTAGCCAACTTAAGACTATCCTCACCTCAGCACCAATTCTGAAGCTCCCTGACTTCACCAAAGAGTTTGAGGTTGTCACTGATGCTAGTGGCCTTGCACTTGGTGGTGTCTTAATTCAAGAAGGAAGGCCTGTGGCTTACACTTCTCGTAAGCTTAAATCCTATGAAGTCAATTATGCCACCCATGATTTGGAACTCCTTGCAGTTGTTCATTGTTTCAAGTTATGGAGACACTATCTCCTAGGCCGTAAGTTTCTGCTTGTAAACTGACCACCAGAGCTTAAAGTGGATATTCACCCAGCCCAATCTCAACATGAGGCAAAGGAGGTGGATTGAGATTCTGCAAGAGTTTGATTTTGATATCAAATTTTGTCCTGGAAAGGATAATGTTGTAGCAGATGCCCTCGGTCGCAAATTATTCCTAAGTGCAATCTCTATGCCAAATAACCCCATCCTAGAGAAGGTAAAGCAGGTTTCACCTCATGACTCTGATTACCAAAAGCTGGTAAGCCTAGTTCACAAGGAGGCACCCACAGAAAAGGAAAATGTATTGATCAAGGGATACACCCTTGATGATGAATGCCTCTACTTCATGCATAGGTTATGTATTCCCAAAGATCTTACACTGAAGAAGATGATCTTGTATGAAGCTCATGATAGCCCCGTAGGACACCCAGGTTATGCAAAAACCTTGAATGCCTTAAGGAGAAGTTACTTTTGGCCTGGAATGAAGAGAGATATCCGTAAATACATCAGAAAATGCCTTTCATGTCAAAGGATTAAAGCTGAAAGAATCAAAATGCCCGGGAAACTCCAACCTCTGGACATTCCTCAGATGAAGTGGGAATGTATCAGTATGGATTTTTCACAAGTCTTCCCACAACACAAGGAGGATATGATTCTATTTTAGTAGTTGTGGATATGCTTACCAAAGTGACCCATAATATCCCAGTAAAGAAAACATTTAAATCTTCTGATATTGCCCGCCTTTTCATCAAGGAAATCTTTAGGCTTCATGGACTGCCAAAAAGAATAGTCAGTGGACCGGGACTCTGACTTCACTTCAAAGTTCTGGACATCATTATTCCAGGCTGTTGGAACACAACTTTGTTTCAGTACAGCTTACCACCCAGAAACAGATGGTCAAATTGAGAGAGTTAATTAGGTTATAGAAGACATCCTGAGAGCCTATTGTGGGCGTGAACCAAAGAAGTGGATTCAGTATCTCCCTCTAGTGGAATTCTCTTACAATACATCCTATCACCAAAGCATAGGGATGTCACCATTCAAAGCTCTTTATGGTCAGGAATGTTTATCCCCCTTAAATTTCTCTGACTCCACACTAAAGGTTGAAGCCTCTAGGATGATGCTTGAAGAAATGGAGGAACAAACCAAAGCCATTCGTAAGGATATTAAAGCCGCCCAAGATCGACAGAAGCATTATGCTGATACCAAAAGATCTGAAAGAATTTTCCAGCAAGGAGACAAAGTTTTTCTTCGAGTGCGGCCAAAGAGAAGTTCTTTATCTCTTGGAAAATTTAGGAAGCTAAGTCCAAGGTATTGTGGGCCTTATGAAGTCATCAAATGTTTGGGAAAACATGCCTACAAACTTCGCCTCCCAACCCACCTCAAAATCCATGATGTATTCCATGTAAGCTTACTAAAGCCATATGTGCCTCATCCTGATCATGTTCTTGATGATGAACAAATTGTAATGCCAACTCAGGAAGTCCTTGAAATGAGACCTAATAGAATCATCGACTCTAGAGAAAGAGTGCTTCGCAATAGAATCCTTAGGGAACATTTAGTGGAATGGAAAGATTACCCTGAGGAGGATGCCACTTGGGAGGAAGAGTCAACCCTCCAGAAGAATTACCCAGAATTCGTGCCGAGATGAGGACATCTCGAGTTCTTTTAGTAGGGAAGGATGTAACATACCCATTGTAAATAACAATGTACTTGCTTCAGAGTTGAAAAATATAACTTAGTTTGTCATTTTTACGATAAAAAAAACTTCTATTTTTGGAAAATGAGCCATTTTTGCTTAGAAATTTATAATTTTGAATCCAAATTTGGAATCTACGTGTAAGTTTACGCTTAAAATAGTTTTTTCTAAACTAAAAACGGGCACCCGGAATGGGTTTAATTAAGCTTTTAAGCCTTTAATCTGCGAACTTCCGACCTAAAATAGTAACTATCTAGGCGTCTAATCAATGAACGGAACATGCCCCCATGGTCACGGGGCAAGGCCGGACATTTCCGTCAAAAAAAAAATTTTGACCCCCCGGGACGACGGCGACGGGCGGTCGGCGTGGGCCCCACCACGGGCGCCGCCCGTGAAAAAAAACCGACAATCCACCTGGGACACCCAAGCATGTACACGACCTAGACGCACCCTCCAGCACACCCCTACACATACCCCCTCCTCCCAGAACCCTCTATCCACAGGTGTCGCGCTCTCTCTCTCTCTTGGGAGGACACCTCCACCCCCATGTGTCACACTTTCTCTCTCCTCGAGACACCTCCCCCCCCAGGTGTCTCACGCCCACACTCTCTCCCGGATACCTACACCACCCAGGTGTCACCTTCCCGCACCCGGACGTCCACCCTCCAGCACCTATAAAAGGACCCTCCCAGCCCCCTTCTCCAGACAAGCCCCCAGCAAGGCCCTACGCGCAAGCCCTCCCTCAAGCTCTAGGACATGTCCTACACTCTTCTCCCCCCCCCCGTGTGTATAGACTTAAAGTGTGCTTCTCCTCCAACCCTTGCCTTACTCTTCCCTAGGCCTCCCTAGACGTACACTCTTCTCAAGAGCTCTCCAAGTTAAGGACACCCTCTTAATTCCCCCCCCATATGCGGCGACTTAAACTTAGGCTAAGAGGTCGTTCCTACCCATAAGCCCAACAAGCTTTTCCTACCCCAAACGGACTCCGTTTTCGAATCCGTTTGAACCAATAGAATTCTCTCTTTTCTCTCCACGCTCCCAACCTCTTATATTCACCTCGTTCTCCCTCTATCCTCTTAAAACTCTACTGCTCCTATGGCACCGAAACGCCGCTGAATTGAAGAACCACGCGTTGCCCAAGGAGGAAATGAAGCGAATCGCGTCCCTGCAATCGACTTCGCCCCTCTTGAAGCGAATAGGCACGAAAACGATAACCAGGTTGGTCATTTAATAAGTTTAAGTAAAATTCTCTCTTATGAAGCTTAATGCAAAGATTCGAAATAATAGGAAAGGGACCAAGGTTAAACCCCTAGTATAGATGGCCTAAAGTACCTTATGGTTACTCTTAAGTAAAGTTATAGGAAAATAATCTTGCTGTTGAATCATTGTCTTTTCGAAACAATGGTTTTTGCTAATGTGTGAATTCATTGAATAAAGGCTATGTCTCTTTTTATTGGATATACTGCTGGTTTATTGCTAACATGCAGGTACAGCTTCTCCCCCCCTTAGCTAACTCCGTGCTTGCCTTTGTAGCCAGGCGAAGGATATAGCGAGGCCGGGAGTCGGCCCAGGGCAATCCCCTTTATCAGCATTATTAGTAGATTCCAGTGTTAGATCCTCCACTGAGACTTCCTCTACATGCAGTGCTGTTGTGGATGCATCCCCATAGTACAAATCATCTAGAAGGTCACGTGGTTGTACCATTCGTATAGGAATAATGTCATATCCATCTGAGTCACAAAATTGAATTGGCTTAGGTAAAGCACATGTCGATAATGTTGCAAGGACAGTACTCCATTCTAGGGGATCAATTAAGTACACAGGGAAGGGTTGTGGAATGTATGCCTCATCTGATACACTTCGATTACCCTTAAGTCTCTCAGTGTTGAAATCCGTACATGAGGCTCCACACATCCACAGATCTTCTCGCCCATTTGACAATGTAACTCTTGAGCCCTTAGATGAAGCAGAATCAAACTCATCTATTGGAGACCTTGTTACATCACGATACGAGTGATTCTTTAGGTTGACCCTTGTGATGACAGAATCATGTTGGAGGTACAAATAATTGTATCCCCAATCCTGAATCATTTGAAATTGTCACATGAATGGTCTACCCAATATCACTTCATAGTTTGGATGCTTTCCAAAATCCACTACTGCAAATGTGTGCTCATATTCAATCCCACACGTGGTGACCAATATGTTCTCTAGTAGCCCAATGGGATGTTCTAAGCTTCCATTTGCTAGCTGCAAGCGCATCCTAGTACTCCTAATAGCTGGTTTGCCCCACTTTTCCCAAACGGACCTTGTCACAATGCCCACTCCTGCAGCACCACTGTTAAGTATTGCAGTTGAAGCTACTTTTTGCACTTCTAATGGGAGGGTAGCATTTCCCTGATCGTCCTCACAAAATTTTTCTACTTTGTTGATAGGAACTGGCATAACATGCTTTATCTCAGGATGTATAGTACAATGATGGTGACCCTTTTGTAGCAATACCTGCTCTGACAAACATGTGGCAATATCATTCCACAAGGTCGAAACTTTATCAAATCAAGCAAAGGTATGGTACAAGCCACTAGTGCTGACAAAATAGCTTGCACGATACACATATCCATCTCCTTTGTCAACCTTCTATGCATGGAGGGTATCCTCAAGGTTTGAGAACAATTCTCATATTCTCCCAAATAAGATGGTAAGGTTTTCATTGCATGCTTACTTCTAGGAGAAACAATTGTTTGAACTTCCTCCTGGATGCTTGGGCGTCTAAAGTTGTTTTTTGTTGCCCCTGGTTAAATCCACTTCAGAGAATGGAGGTGAAATAATAGAGGACATATTCTCATTAACTTTCTCATGAAGTGCTTCCCACATCTCATTTGCCATGTCCTCGTCGTTAGCATCAATAACTTCATCATTGCATGGGAAGGCAAGACTAGGTGGTGGCAGAATGCCTTCTTTCAATGGGGTGTCAATTGGTGCAGACTTCTCGCTATGAGAGATCAGATCACTTTTCATTTCCCAGTTTGATGACACTTTTGGTATGGTTTCTAATGTTGGCTTAAGAGAGGTTGAGCCCCGAGGGATAGGTGGAGGGGGGCCCTCAAGTATTGATTGAGCTTCCCTAATGAGTTGCTGATGTACAGCTAGATTGATCTTCTCCTCATGAGGGTTTGGGTATTCTTGAAGCTTCTTGGGTATTCTTGAAGCTTCTTGGGTAGCTCAGATAAAGCTGCAATGCGACTTCTATGAGCATCAATGATGGCATCTAGAGTCTCGTTCACCTTATCCACAAAAATAGAACCCCCAGAACTATCCTCGGTAGTACTAGCCTCATCTTATTTAGCACTAAGCCGAGGTTGAGGTTGATGCTCCTCATGCACTTGATCCTTCATGTTTTGTTTAGAGACTTCTTGAGAACTAGTGGATGCACTCTTAGTTTGCTTGTTGCGGTTCTTTTTCCTCCTAGTGGTCCTTTTTCTATTGGAATGTAGGGTCTTGTCCACTAGATTTGCCTTTGCATCCCTAGTTCAAGGTGTCTCATTAGTCTGCATTTCGGCATTTTGTGTCTGTGATCTAGTGACTCTTAAGTGGCATGACATCCTCATTCTCTGATGAAGGTGGCGATGGAACTGCCTCTACAAAGTTGAGTGAGACCTTTGGTTGAGAGGTGCCTTCCTCATGTGGTTTCAGCAAACAATCCTTTGGAAAGTGTTCTACACAACACCCTAGACAATATCTTTCAATTGGTGGAAACTGTGGTACTGTTGTATTGGATCGAGCTTCTTGCCTTGGGCGATGTGGACAATCACGAGCCCAATGGGGTTCTCCGCGCACTCATAATAGGGGCCCATTAGTTTGGCTTCTACTTTCCTTGCTGCCATTTAACTAAGGGGCTTGGAGTCCTAGGTTGGTAGCCGCCTAGCAACATCAAAGAATTTTGTTCCCTCGGTTAAAGCTCCAGTGCTTGGCTTGGATATGCGGGACTTTCAAAGAGATTTTCCTTGGATGAATATGATGCATATTCCACCTCCATATAGCTTGGGTCTACCAAGTCTCTACACATATTTGAATTGTCATAGTCAACAAACCTCACAGGAGCAGGAGGTTGAGCTCCAAGTACAGGTCGTGCTTGCTCTTGTGCCATCGGTGGCTTACGTTCAAAATTAGTATACTGTTGATGCATTTGTGGAGCCATTGCACCCCTTTGCTGCTCACGCTCCTGTCTCATTCTTGCAATGCGAGTACATTCCTGTGTGGTGTGGGTATAATTCCAAGCACAGGCCTGGCACCACTTCTTTGTGGGTTGGTTTGTGACTAGAGGAGAAAAGGTATTACATTCTTCGGTTTTATGGTTACCGCCACATGCTCCACAAAGATGAGGACCTGTAGGTAGTACACTCCTCATTCACTGCTGCTGTTGTTGTGGCTGCATGGGTGGGCGATAGGTTTGTCCCAATCTCCTTAGTACTAGGTTAGCTATCTGGTCTGGATTTACTATTGTGCTAGACCCTGAACTTTCTGTTGAGATATCGAGCTCGTCTAGTGAGGCGGTGGACACTGATGACCCGCCTGGGGGATAGGCCCCACACTTACACCACTGGCATGGTTGGTGAGATCTTGGGTGATATGCGGCCAGTGGGATGATAGGCTGTGTGACAGCCATTCTAGAGACTGGCATAGTTATAGCACCAGCTCATTTAGTTGGGTTCACACTATAGAGAACCCGTGTATGTATTGGTTGAGTACCTTTCATATTATGTGTACTCTTATCTTGTATATGGTGTGTTGAGTGTTGAGTGAAGAAGAAGAAGACTTTCAGCCTCTCACCTTGTGTATTCTCTATTAGGGTTTTGTGAGTGTGTGTGTGTGTTTGCAAGAGCTCAAGCTCTCTTCCCCCCTGCATCTTTTCATGGTATCAGAGCCTAGTTTATGCTAAGGGCTGAGCTGCAAGCAAGAGAACCACAGGAAGCGGTACGAGGGTAAGAGCTTCAACTACTCTTCCCTATTTGTGTTGGTGACTACACCCTTGTCGGGAGCTCTACGGGAGGCATCGGCAAACGATCTCTGATTGAGGAGCTTTCTTCGCAGGAGTAAAGCTATAGGGAAACTATATAGTCCTATCGGACAGAGTTTACTGTGGTGAAAATGCATTTTGGTCGCGTCTCGACCTCCGTTTTTCAGAAAGCAGGCGATTTCGAGCACTACGGGTAAGTCAACGATTCTCTGCAGAACTCTGTTTTAAGAACTACAGGAAGATAGATTGACTGTGCAGACATTGTGGGTGCTGCAAAAAGGTCAACAGTTGCCACTGGTGGGTGTATGTATGCACATTGAAGTCACTGGTTGTGACATTTGAGAATACTACAGTACTGCTGCAGAAATATAGCAGTTTGTGCAGAACAAACCATAGTGCTGTTTCTAGTAAAATTGTGTGTCTGGCAAGATGTCAAATGATGGCATAACACAGATTGTGGCTGAGAAGCTTGATAAGAATAACTTCCATGCTTGGAGGTTCAGGTTTACGAATTTCCTGATGGGAAAGGGCTATTGGGACTACATAGAAGGTGAGCATGAAGAGGCACCGGTGATACCGGACATAAATCTAACTGCTACAGATGTGAAAGAGTTTAAAGACTGGAACCAAGGAGCCAGGAAAGTTATGTATTGGCTTTCCATTAATATACTAGACACCATGATTAGGCACATTCAGGATGCCAAGTCCCCCAAGGAGGCGTGGGACACCTTGGTTAAACTCTATGAAAATACCAAGGCACGCAAGATACAGTTGAAGAACGAACTTCATACTGTGGAGAAAAAGAGCATGTCTGTGAATGACTATGCATTGAAGATAAAGGGTATTGTGGAATCCCTTGCATCTATTGGTGTGTCAGTAAATGATGATGATAAGATGGAAGTCTGTCTACGGGGTCTGTGGACGCGGTCAAGGAGGTGGCCAAACAGGTAATCAGAATTATGGCCAGCAGCAGCAACAACAACAGTCCCAGAATACACAATAACAACAACAACAACACGCAGGTGGAAGAGGCAAATTCAGAGGTAGGGGGAGTCAAAGAGGTCGTGGAAATTGGCAAAGGCAGTATAATGATGCACGTGAATGCTATTATTATGGTAAGCCCGGACATGTGCAGGCAAAATGTTATAAGAAGCAGGCTGACATGCAAAATGGAAAAGTGCAGCAAAACAACTATGCATCCTCAAGCAGAAATAATGAGGATAATGAAAGGTTGTTTGTTATGCAGTATGTCGTGAATGCCTTGTCTAAAAATGTTGATGCAACACAAAAAGATGATGTATGGTATGTGGATTCAGGTGCTTCGAACCACATGACAAGTCATGGGGAGTGGTTCAAGGAGATGAAAAACCCGGAAAGACCAGGTTTTGTGGAAACAGGGGATGATACTGCTCATCCAATTGCCCATGCATTGATGGAAGAGAAGAATATGCTGCATAGCTATTGGACTGAGGCTGTTTCTACAGCAGTATACATCATGAACAGGACTCCAACTGCAGCCATATATGATGTAACTCCAGAGGAGAGGTTTACTGGCAGAAAACCTGATTTGTCTCATCTGAAAGTTTTTGGATGCATTGCATATGTGCATGTGCCAGATGAGCTGAGAACTAAGCTAGATCCGAAAGCTGAAAAATGTGTGCTTATTGGATATTCCCTTGAGCAAAAGGGATACAGGTGTTATAACTCTACTATACGTAAGTTGAGGATAAGCAGGGATGTTGTCTTTGATGAGATGAGCAGCTGGTATGCTACTGAAAAAGAAGCTGTTGGGACTGATGTGAGTGTAAGTGTGGTTGCACAGAATGCAAGTCAGCAATCACAGTCTTTGAGTGGACCAGGAGAGTCCTCATCTAGTGGGTCTGTTGATAGACCATGGAGTGGCAATCTGCATCATAATACCAGTCCTGTAAATATGATTAGTACATCACGTAAAGGAAAAGAGAAAGTGGTTGAGCCCCTTGGTATGCCTTGCATGGGGATTTGCAAGAAGAGGTGTATATGTTACAGCCACCTGGTTATGAGGATGTGAGTCACCCCGAGCATGTTTATAGGTTGAAGAAAGCCTTGTATGGCTTAAAACAAGCACCAAGAGCATGGTCTGACAAGATTTCTGAATATCTTGTCACTATTGGCTTTCATGTAGCCAATGCAGATTTCTCACTGTATGTGAGACATGGTGATAGAGGGGTTGTGCTTGTTGTCATCTATGTAGATGACTTGATCATTACAGGGGACCATGATGCAGAGATCTTTGATGTAAAGATCTTACTTAGACAGAAGTTCGAGATGAAGGATCTGGGGGAGCTCAGATATTTCTTGGGCATTGAGGTGATTAGGTCACCACATGGTATTGGATTACTGCAGAGACAATATGGCTTGGACATGTTGTCCAAGTATGGTATGACAGGCTGTAAGCCTATTTCCGTGCCATTGGATCACAATGGCAAGTTGAGTGCAGATTCAGGAGAGATCTTGGAGGATCCTACTATGTATAGGCGCATAGTAGGAAGCTTGATATACATGACGATCGCCAAGCCTGATTTGAGCTATGCTATTGGGTTTGTGAGTCAGTTTATGCAGGTTCCACGAAAACCGCACTTGGATGCAGTGAGACGCATACTGAGGTATGTGAGGTCTACTTTGCATTGTGGACTATTCTATGAGACTGGGACAGAGATATGTGTACATGGGTACACAGATGCTGATTGGGTTGGTAGTATCTCATATAGAAGATCTACCAGTGGATTCATGTTTTCTTTGGGGAGTGCTGCTGTGACTTGGAGCAGCAAGAAGCAGCCTACAGTTGCTCTATCCAGTACAGAGGAGCTGCCATGGCAGAATGTGAGGTAGTTTGGTTGAGAAAGCTACTTGGAGATTTGGGTCTATCAGTGGATACACAAGTTGTCATTTTCTGTGACAACATTAGCAGTATACAGTTGGCCAGGAACCCATTCTTTCATGCTCGCACGAAGCATATAGAGGTCCACTACCACTTCGTGAGAGAGAAGGTCTTGGCAGGAGAACTTGACCTTGTTTATGTCAGCACAGAGGATCAGGTAGCTGACATCTTCACCAAAGCATTGGGGGTACAGAGAAGCTCTGCAAGTTTAAGGCTTCGCTTAGTGTACATGAGATGGAGTTGAGCTCGGGGGGGAGTGTTGAGATATCGAGCTCGTCTAGTGAGGCGGTGGACACTGATGACCCGCCTGGGGGATAGGCCCGTCTAGTGAGGCGGTGGACACTGATGACCCGCCTGGGGGGATAGGCCCCACACTTACACCACTGGCATGGTTGGTGAGATCTTGGGTGATATGCGGCCAGTGGCATGACAGGCTGTGCGACAGCCATTCTAGAGACTGGCATAGTTATAGCGCCAGCTCATTTAGTTGGGTTCACACTATAGAGAACCCGTGTATGTATTGGTTGAGTACCTTTCATATTATGTGTACTCTTATCTTTTATATGGTGTGTTGAGTGTTGAGTGAAGAAGAAGAAGACTTTCAGCCTCTCACCTTGTGTGTTCTCTATTAGGGTTTTGTGAGTGTGTGTGTGTGTTTGCAAGAGCTCAAGCTCTCTTCCCCCCTGCATCTTTTCATGGTCATCACCCCACTGATCTCTAGGTTGCAACTTAGGGCCAGTACCATCTTGGAATTTGAAGTTATCTGTGAAATCCATAGCATCATGGCAACACTCATTGAAATTTGTATGCTTCTTTGCATAGAGATGTGTGTGCAGTGTTGAATTTTTAAGTCCTTTTGAGAAGAGAGAAATTAATCGACTCTGGGTGGGCTTTTCATGGTCATCACCCCACTGATCTCTAGGTTGCAACTTAGGGCCAGTACCATCTTGGAATTTGAAGTTATCTGTGAAATCCATAGCATCATGGCAACACTCATTGAAATTTGTATGCTTCTTTGCATAGAGATGTGTGTGCAGTGTTGAATTTTTAAGTCCTTTTGAGAAGAGAGAAATTAATCGACTCTGGGTGGGCTTCTCATCTTCTGGGCAACGATTAATGTACTGCTTCATCCTATTTACACAGTCTCTAACACTCTCAATCTCGCCTTGCTTGAAAGAGTAGATGTTTGCTACTGTGTCATGCTGAATCCCCATCAAGGAAAAAGTAACAACGAATCTCTCTTCCAAAACTCGTAAAGAAGATTTGTCTGAAGCCTCTAGTGCCTAAAACCAAGCAAGAGCCTTTCCCTCAAGAGTGAGCCAAAATCCTTCAATTTGCATATGCTTGTCAGTCACTTGCTCAGCTCGAACTGCTTGCCTAAATGCTGCTACATGGTCATATGGATCTCCCGACCCTTCGTACTTTTTTACCAGTTTCTGAACTGTTAATGGCCTTTCTCATCTTGAATACTCATCATCGGGACTACAGCCTCTCACTCTCAGTGGGAACTGTTCCTCTCTTTGGTAAGATGGTCCACATGCATCCCAAATTGGTGTGGGTCCCCTATTACTTGCCTCACCAACCCCCTCCAAGGATCTTGTTACCCGCATTTCAGGAGGTGCATTTATGGGAGGCCGAGTTGGCTCCCCTACCCTCCGATTGTCATAGTGAGAGAAACGTTGTTGTGGTGTGATCTGTGGTCGCACTTTTGGTGTAGGATAATATCTTGGTGCTAGAGTTGGGCTACTTGCAGTGGTCCACTTTGATGTTGAGGGTCCGTCTCTAGTGAACTCTCTTAGGGGAGGAGCAACAGTTTCTCCAAGAAAGACTGTCTCTCCTGGTTTAGCTATATTAGTTGAGAACACTTCCATGAATAATGGTTGTCCTCTCCACGTGAGCTCACGAATTTCCTTCCAATCTAAGGTTCGGTATTCATTGGCCCATTTATCAACGATTCGGTTCTTGTATCCTGCAAGCTTCTTGACTACCACCACAAGTGCTAGAGGAAGATCTAGCTTTGGCAATTTAGTTGTGGCATAATATCCTTCTAAAGAGTCCTTATAGACCTCTTGTAGTGGGTCATCCTGAAAGACCTTTGTCACTGGAATTTGTCGTACAAACTCCCATTGGTTCTCAGCCCCCTGATCCATTTTGCTCTTGGCTTTCCTATCCCTTTCCAAATTTAGATCTACAAAAAGTAAATCATCCATGGATGGCTTTAAGGACTGGGCATTGGATGGTCTAGGCATGTCCGGCTCAATGAGCCAATCATCTCTAGACTCCCTTGCTGTGGAAGGCTTTGATAAGCCTAAGAACTCACTTTTAGAGAGCTCCCCTAATTTGTCTACATTCTCTGGATGATAGGTGACTTCGTATAGCGAACACCATCTCCACCCATGTACATGTTACCCTGGTCATTGACTAGAGGTGCTCTATCAAGCTCTGAGAAAAAGTCTGCGATCTTAACGAGATACCGCTGTTGTGGATCCCTAAAGATCTCAGCTCC